>NW_005187403.1:4040659-4072464 GCF_000239375.1 Pundamilia nyererei | reverse complement strand
AAAAAAAACAGCAATTGAATGAAAACAACAGAATCTCAATGAAATGAACGGAATTAGAATGAAATGACTAGAATTTGAATGAAAACAACAGAATTAAAATGAAAACGATGGAATTTGAATGAAAACAACAGAATTTGAGAACAAACAATCGAATTTGAATGAAAACAACAGAATTTGAATGAAAACAACAGAATTTGAATGAAAACAATGGAATTAGAATGAAAACAATGGAATTTGAATGACAACATTGGAAGTTTAAAACAAATAACAGAATTAGAACGAAAACAACGGAATCAAAATGAAAACGACGGAATTTGAATGAAAACAGAATTTGAACAAAAACAATGGAATTAGAATGAAGACAACGGAATTTGAATGAAAACAATGGAAGTTTAAATATATAAGTTTGAAATCATACATTACATAACCTAGATGGAAGCCAGTTGTTTTTATATTACATCACTCCTACAGCACTTAATGTACATATAAAACAAAACTTATATAGTAACTATCTGTGCTGAGTATTGTATTTTGGCTTTGTTGTACACTATTCTCTTAGTTATTTATTGTTTCATGTAGTAATCTGAAATGAACTATTCTTTCTGTCCCTTGTGCTAACAAGTGAATTTCCCCAGTGTGGGATTAAATAAAGTCTAAACACTGTAAAACTGTATTAAAGAAAATAGTAATTATATACAGCTGGCTTATAATTACAGGAAAATTAGTTCATTTTAACCATGATGAAAAAAAGCTGAACTTCTGTCATTATTTAGGAAGAAAATCTCAGTGAAACCCACAAACCGAAGAAATGTGTTTTAAATGAAATGATATCTCATGTGGAACATTTGAATTACCAACCAGGAAAGTCACCACAACAGAGACCGAGGACCTTTTCTGACAATATGCTATCCTCTGTTATCTTTGAATTTTTCATTATGTATTCATTTTTTTATTGATTTTGGATATTGTTGTATCTGGATATCTAGACCATGCCATTCTTTTGTAATCTTCCAGCTGAACATCAATCATCGATTTCATTTACTTTAAGTGAATGACTAAATCATGACTAGATGGAGTATTTTGGTCTCAGCACATGCATGCAGATGTTACTTATTGGAAAGGAGAGTAACACTTGAGTGTATTTGTAGTCTTGAAGATAAATGTATGATGCTATAGCTCATTTCACAAATAATAAGTATTTTCAATGACGCTCCTATGGCATATTTACCTTGTTGGTTATTTAACTTTTGTGGAAATAGTGTTTTTTTTCTGAAACATTTATTTCTCTACACTAAAATAACCACAAACTCTGTTAAAAGCTGTGTAATACGGGCTACTTAGCACTTGAAAGTAATCCATGATGTCCTTTATGGACACTACAAAGCCTGGTGGTAAAAATGTCAGATAAAAAAAAATGGAGAAAAAAAGAGAAGAGAGTTTCTGTCTTAACTGCATAATTCCTTGAAAATTACAAATCTTTTGCCATCTGCTGCAAACATGATGTCGTCTACATACACAGAAATTCACATGAACTACTTACATTTACAGTCCAGCCAGATCCTCACAGAAATTCCTCCACAATGCTTAAACAACAGATCCATGACAGGAACAGTAATTAGCATCTTTGGAGTGGCTGTCTCAATTGGCCTGGAAAAAGATAATCACATACAAATTTAGATTTCCACATCAATTTCATCAGTATTCACTTTTGATAACTAGGGGTTAACTTGTAATTAGTGCTGTCAGCGTTAATCTTGTTAAAATGACGTTAACGCCATAACCGCATTAACGCGCCAAATCTCTGTTAGCGAGTTAATCCATGCGAGGGGCTGCATGGCACTAACACGTTAACGAGCTAACACGTTGATGCCGTGCAGCCCTCGCACGGGGTGATCCTTTTTTTTTTGTTGTATTTTTTAACACATTATCTCTGCAAATCTTCAAAACTAGAATTTTTTTTGGGTGGGGGGTGGCCCAGTGAGCCTTATACAATTTGTAATTAAAATATAGGCACGAAGCTCTACACTTACCCATGAGGCCCATGGAACGCACAGAAACACACAGTCACAGAGCTACGATGCTAATTAATTGTCCAATAGATGTGCTTTAATTTTTTTTAATCCTTATTTAAGTCATTCTGGTAATTAGGTGCATGTTATATATGTTTTTGTCACAAGAACCTGTATCCACCAGCTGTCTCAGTTTTTTTTCTTAAGATGCCACATGCTACTGTTAGTCGAGAGCTCCAGGTGTGTGAAAAAAAAAATCCTACTGCTGTGCAAAAGAAATGCCAGGATATTAAAGCTCAGCAAGTGAACTGACATTTGTAAGGGCTCAGCATTATCATCTCGGCTATTCACGAGTTATTGTACATACACACACATACACAGACACAGCTCTGTTCAGAAACCAAACACCCCATCACATGAAGCGTCAGAGGAGGATCAAGAGATGATGAAACAGCTTCATGTGCTATATAAGACACCACGCCTTTGATCAGATCCGCATCCCCCACCTCGTCTTTCCCTCCTGCTGCTTCGCTCCTATTTCTCAGCTGATATGGGGAGAAAATGCGCCTCCCTGAAAATGAAACACAACAAACAAATGAGATCGGGTGTGTTGACCTCACTTTGTAATCCACCATGAAATATGACTTCTGATGGGGGTGTAGTGTTAAAGTAGATTCTCCCCATGTGCGCAGAAGAGGCTGTCTCTTTGTTCATTTGGGGCCTGAAACTATTTGCTTTCATTCAGGAAAAAGAGAAAGGAAAATAATTCATCATTCGTTATTTTCTGACAAAACATGTAACCCTATTAATTTGTGGTTTTGGTGAGAGCTCAGAGGGGAGGAGATGGAAAAGCAGTGGGAGGGTGCCAGTATAACAAAGAAGATGGTGGTGCTTGTGCATAAGATGAAGGAATGCTTATTTTCTGCACTTCTTCCTGTGTCTTAACAATGTATTTGTACACTTGTGATGTACATGAATGAGATTAATTAGGTTTTGTCATTCAACAGAGTCTTGAATTCTCTGGATCAGCATGTGTAAATGGGAGTAATAATTGTGATTACTCATAGAAGAGTTTATTTAAGGCAAAGGAATTTCTTCATTTGTCAAAGTTCAATTTAAAGAATCTTAAATCTAAAACAACATTTGGTGTCTTTTTATTGTATTCAGTTAAATATAAATGGTTTCTGTCTCAGGTTTTACCAGACTACTCGTCATGATGGATGGCTCTCCCTGAGTCTGGCTCTGACAGAAGTTTCTTCCTGTTAGAAGAAAGGTTTTCTGTCACACTATCACTAAATGCTTGCTTATAGGAGGTTGTTTGATTATTGGGGGTTTCTCTCTATTATTGCTGGGTCTTTACCTTGCAGTCAAAAGCCCCTTAGAGTGACTGTTGTTGTGATTTGGGTCTATATAAATAAATATGAATAAAACTAAAGATTCATTACCATGAGGGGTGAATGTGATCACCACAAATAACATTTCAATTGCTTTTATTACGTTGAGAAACTCTTAAGACATAGGATGACCAAAGCTGTCTGTGTGATTAATAAAAGCTGTTGTTGCTTGTTGCCTTGAAAATATTCATCTGCAAGTGACGGGACCTTTTGTGATGCACTCTAATGAGAAGCAAACAATACTCCTGTAACAGATAGATGTCTGTTACACTTGCTTTTGGAGACCAACTCAAGTGGCTACTCAAAGAATGTCATTTTCTAGCCTTTGTTCAGTTGACTTTGTTTTTCAGAAAGTCCTTTATAAACTTGGATTCGCTGATTGTTACACTGACATTTGTGCTTCATTGCAACTACCAATTTTAATCAGCGTTACTGTCCTCACAGTAATATCTGACTTTTTGTGACTTTGCCACCTTTGGTTAATATCTCTGTGTTGTGACTGTGTTTCAGGTGACACAGGCAAATCAGTATAGGTGGTTATGTCCAGAACTACCTTTTCCATGAGTAAAGAGACAGATGCGGTTCATTTCCAAAAAAAAAAACCACGACTTTGTCTTGCCATCCCTCTTTGTCAGATTCATTGTGTATATATCATTATGCCTTTCCAGGTCCTTGACTCAGAAATGTGACATTGCAGCTGAGAGGCATATGATTTTGCAGAGTTTCCTTCTGCCACACTGAAGATTTGATGATGAAATTTGCTTGTTAAGGAATCTCAAAGCATGTTTTCATTTCCTCAGTAAGTGGGGCAGAGTTAGAGAGGGTTAACGAAACTGGAACTGCATCTGTTGCTCTCTTTCAGAATTTGAACCATTCGCTCCGTGCTATCATGTGAGAAATCTCACAATAAAGGGGCAATTTAGATTATCCACAGCTCTTTGTTTTTGAATTTGCATAGTAGAGCATTGCTGGGGTCTATTAACGGGTAGATGAGGATTTCTAGGTTGCTGATAAAAGAGGATGAAATGAAACGAGAAAATAAGGCAAAGGCAGAAAATTTAAATTGCTCTGCTTTGGAAGCCCCGTCCATTTTTGAACGGTGTCTTCACTTCTGTGGATTCAACAAAGCCAGTAAACCTGCGCTTTTTTTTCTTTTTTTTTGCCCTGCTTTTAGTGGTAAGATGCATCTTAACTTACGGATGAAACAGAGTTAAATAAGCAGCTGCTTTACACCCTGATCCTGGTGAGGCCATAAATAGGTGCTGCCAATATCCTGCCCGGGTTCATTGTTTTAGCTTCACTGATGACCTTCGCTCAAAGCAGCGTTTCACATTAAAATGCTCCTTTATTTGAGACAAGCTCCGTTTCTTTCTCCGATTCCCCCACAGAGCAAAAGAGAAGGGCACTGATTGCAAGTGCTGAGTTTAAAATGAGAAAATACTGAGCTAAAAACCACTAAATGACAGCCATTGTCTGGTGCCCATGAAACCTAAAGCCAAAAATTAAATTTGTGCACAATAGTATTCGGGGAAAGTGAGAATTAATTGAAAAGCTGCCAAAGGTGGTGAATCTGTCTGCTCATTTTGCACATTAGTCCTCAGAAGGATGCCTCAATTTTCACATATCAGTCTTGAGCTCTCAGCTCTGCTCTTTCTTTGCAGTGTTATCGTGGTCCTGGTTTGTGGTTAATGCTGGGAACAGACCTGCCAGGCATAAAATAAATAGGAATGTTATCTTCATAACCATTATATATATATTAGTTTTAATGCATTTCTGAGGCTTAAATTTTAAGCAATGTATTGTAATATTCAGTTGTATCTTAAATATCATTCTAACTAATTTATTAGGACGAGAATAAAAGAAGGAAAAGTGCATACACACATACAAATACAGTTTGATGTGCCCTTTTAAACAGTACAATTCACAGTCAGCCTTTCTTTGAATTATTGGAAGATTATTAGGACAGTTAGATTTTCACATCACATTTAAAACTGGGCCAGTGTTTGTTTCATATCTTTCACTTCCAGGTGCTGTTTTTCTCATTGTTGTTGTGTTTCTATGTTTTTTCTTACAGGTGCAGCAGTTGGCGACCCATTGCGCTTTTCTACTGTCCTCTATCCTGTTATTATATCCTCGCTCTTGTTTTCTTTTTAGCTTATTGTCTTTGTCATAGAGATTTCCATATATTTAATGTACGTGTTGTTTGATGTGTTGACATGCTGAAAATGAGTTTCCCACTGAGAATATGTTGGCATTATATTTAAAATTTTTATATTTAAAAAATGTAATTGTATTTTTCTAATTTTGAACTTAATGGCAGCAACCTGTCTCAAAGAGGTTGGGATAGGTTAACAAAAAGCTGGAAAAGTAAGTGATACTAAAAGGAAACAGCTGGAGGAACTTTTTGCAAGTAATTAGGTTCACTGGCAGCAGGTCAGTAATATGATTAGGAATAAAAAGCTCTTAGAGAGGCAGAGTTTCATAGATGTAAAGGTTGGGCAGATGTTCACCAATCTACAAATGTTCTTTGTCAATGTAACTTTGAAAATGTCATCATCTACAGTTCATGATGTTATCAAAACCTCAGAGAAGCTGGAAAAATCTCTGTGGATAAAGGTCAGAGTCAAAAAAATCAATACTGAATGCTCCTGACCTTCGGGCCCTCAGGTGGCAGTGCTTTAAAAACACGTATGGTTCCGTCATGGAAATCACTGCGTGGGCTCAGGAAGACTTCCAGAGATCACTGTCTGTGAACACAGTTCACCGTGCCAACCACAAACGCAGGTGAAAGCTCTGTTATGCAAAAAAGAAGCCATATGTGATCATGATCCAGAAATGCTGCTGTCTTCTCTGGACCAAAGCTCATTTAAAATGGACTGAGGTAAAATGGAAAACTGTCCTCCAGTCACGCGAATTTAACTTTGAAAACATGTTTTTTGGAAAACATGGATGCCGCTTATATTAAGATATACTACTCACTGTCAGTCAATCTCAGTTTAAATCTTTGACTTGATTTTAGTTTCTATTCTGAATAAAATATAGGTTTGCAAGATTGTACTCTGTTGTTATTTACATTTCACACAACTTCCCAACTTTTTTCGAAATGGGTTAGCACATTCGTATATGTTAAGTAACTGTTTCCAGGATGTAAATAATGTTTGAAATGAGTTCATAATACAGAAAAATGTCTCAAAAAGGCTTAAACATGAAGGTCTTTCTCATGCCTAACTGGTATTCATACAGTAATATAAATGCATACAAGGCAAATCTATTTTCTGGGACATTAGATTATGTAAAAGGGAGAGATTGAAAATGAAAATACCCAAGAGTTACAACCTTATACTATCACCTTTGAGGATCTAGTGTCGCGTGTGGGATAGTCTAGAGATAAAAGGCCTAGACCTCTGAGTCGGACAACTCTGCCAAACGTTTGTTTCATAACAGAGGTATTTTTCATTGTTTTAACTGTGACCCTATGGGGAGCAGTGTTTATTATATTTCTGTTTATTTCTAACTACAAACTCGTCTGATGGTCCTGCACGTTTGCCAAAGCAGCAGCAACTGTTCGCTTTGATTGTTTCACTTCAGTTAATTTTACTTAGAAAAAGGGGATACGAAGACAGAGCGGTTTCAGTGTGGAGTTTGAAAATTGTACATTTTAAGAAAAAGACTAATTAAAACAACCTAATGCCGCTGTTGCTATCCTTTTCCTTCTTATATGGAGAGGTCAGTCGTGATGGCAGCTCCCACCCCAGGGAGCAGAGGGAATGTGGCTCGACTTTCTGTAATTAGACAAGGATAAAAGCAGGAGTGTGGAAGAGAGGGGTTTAAAGACACTGTATATCATCATGTTAAGGTGAATGTCACAGAAAGGCTCATGTCTGTTTCAGTTTATGAATTAAATAAGTTAAAAGTTCAGACATGACAGTTTTCACAGGAATCTAAACCAAGAACATGTTTAATGAACTGATCATCAGCAAGTTTTGCAGTTTGCTGGTCTGGAGGTGTGAGTACACAAAGCTACATCCTCCACAGATGCTGTAGTTTTTTTACAGCAAACTGTAAAAAAACTAATAGTTATATTTCAAATTCTACCTGCCAGAGTTAGCCAGTTACGAATATAAGGAGCCTGACCAAGTAAGCCTTTTCTCCGTAAAAAAGAACATGGTAGCATGACAGAGTGGCATCTGAACAAACCACAAGCCTTTCTGGAAGGAACAATGTCCTTCGGACAAACAAAGCAAAAGGGCTCCAAGTTTGGCCCGAACTACACACAGCATATCAGCACAAAGACCTTGTACCAACTGTCAATCATGGTGATGGAGGGGTGATGATTTGGGCTTGCTTTGTAGCCACAGGATCTGGACTCTTTGTAACACTGAACACAATGGACTTCTCTGTATACCAAAGTATTGTAAAGTCAAATGCAAGGCCGTCTGTCTGCTAGATAAAACTTAGCCCAAATTAGGTCATGCAGCAGGACAATGATTCAATGATTCTCCAGTAACTCTACGACAGAATTACTGAAAGAGAAAAGAATCAAGCCGAGACCTAATCCAGATTTAAAGAGCTGTGTATAAATGAATGCTTACAATGACCTCAGTGAAATAAAGCAATGCTATAAGAATGGTGGACCAAAATTCCTCCAGAAATGGCTGAGAGACTGATAAAGTCAAGCAGGAAATGATTACTTCAAGTTATTGCAGCTAAAGGTGTTTCTACAAGCTATTCAATCATTTTGTGTACTTGGTCTTTCACAGAACTGCACAGAGTATTGTGAAAACGCTCTTTTTCAAATGATCAAGTTCTATATATATCAAGTTATTTTGTTGCCTTTGTGGGTGTAACTGGTAGCACATGGTGATGTATTGTTTCTGTGGCTGGTGACATCTACATACGTTTATTCCATAGAAAACATAAGCATTCAGATGGCGAGGGAACTGGCAACCCTTTCCTCATAATCTAAAGCCAAGAGCCAACACTGAAATCATTTCAGACCGATGGGACGTTTGGGATTAACTAAACACAAAGGACTGTTTTTCTTCTCCTGTCTTGCAGTCATATTGGTTTTGTGTCTGCCAGCCTTTGAGGGGCTGTATGCCAGATCAGCCTGAACAGGCAAATGTAGGCACAACTCAGCAGTTTGCCCTGTGAATTTCAGGGCAAGACAAGTCCCAACTCTTGTTTTTTTTCCCTCTGGAAGTTCTTTCCTTGCGAAAGCAAGGTCCGAGTAGGTCACAAAGGGTGACATTTCTATTTTCTGCAGCAGTAATAAAGATGTGCCTTTTACTGTTGGCTGCATTTGCAGTTAAAAACCTTCTATAAATGTTTAGTTTTATTGCCGATTTTTGATAACCAGAAATGATGTCTTCACCTTTTTATATGGTATTGTTTACACACACACACACACAAAAAATCCCATTCGATCAAAATTGACCACGGCCAGGTTAATTTATACGACAGTGTTAAAAAAATAGCCTTTTGTTGTTATCACCTCTGGACAGGAAGGAAACAACCATTAAACTGCGCTCACTCATTCAAGAAATTAATTAAAGGCAAATCCTTGTCTCTTTGGAATAGTACTTGGCACCAAACAGAAGACTAGCACACAGTCGCGACTGTGTAAATGACAAGAGGAGCCGCTTTGCCATGTATATCACACACTCAGGAGTCCCTGCAGGTCCACCTGTTTATAGTAACAGTTAATTATAAACTCTTATAATAAAAAAAATACGTTAAAAAAGAACAGAAAAACAAGTAATTATTTAATTCCTTGGCTACTATAAAGTTTTTTTTATTTTAATGGAGAGGGACAGAATATCAAGCAATAATCCAGAAAAAAACACATTCTGAATTGATTTACATGTCATTGAGGGAAAGAAGTTTTTGATCCACAATTAAAACAAGACTCATCACTTGATGGAGAAAACCCTGTTGGCAATTACTGCAGTAAGATGGTCACCAGCTTTGCACACATCTCAGGGATTTTGGCCAACACCTTTTTACAGAAACTCTAAATCTTTTTGGTTTCTTGGCTTCTGCTTGGCATCTTCACCTCCCTCCACAGATTTTCTATAGGATTGAGTCAATAACTGCTCCTTTTTTGTCATGCTGTAAAAAATGTTCCATCTTCAATGCTCTGGCTAAGGGAAGGAAGTTTGTAGTTTTGGATTAGACATAATCGTCTCTCATGATCGTTCTCACTCCATGAGGCAAGGTCTCGCATGGAGCTCCAGATCACCAGCCTCGTGCAGGTCTACAATCTTGTCCCCAATAGCTATTTGGTGTTGTCCATGGTGGTTCAAAGGTTGGAATGAAAGAAGCTGATTTCGTAACATCAGGATTATCTGTGATTGATTGATTGTAATGTGTGTGTCACATGCACACAAAGCAACAATTCTGGCTGAATTGTAGGAGATGGTTCTTCTTACTTGGTTGATACTTTGTTTCTTTCCTTTAAAACGTAACTACCATAAATATTAGAGACTATTAATTTCTTTGTAAGTCAGCAAACTTACAAATTCAGCAGTGGATCAAATAATTATTTCCCCCACTGTACATTCCATTAACTACCTTTTTAGGATGCTATTTAGAAATCAAAGATCTCTAATAAATTTAAGACACAAGTCTTTTTTTTTTTTTTAAGTGGATTTTTTTTTTTTTATTTACGGCAAGGAATAACACTTTTATCTCTTTTAATATAATTGGCAAGCCCATCGTAAAAAAGGTGACTTTGTCGTCGTAGAATTTATCATTACTGGATTTTCCAGCTTTTAGGCTAATAAAATTTGACCGTTGCTATCTATCTCAGCTTCCTCGTGTTATACAAGAAGTGGACAGAAATAGTTTCTCTTCTTCTGTCGTTTTCATATCATTATGTATATTTTATAAAGCAGAATGATGTCTAGGATTTTCTCAGGATAGGAGCACGGAGAGGAGTTAAAGCAAGGCCCTGTGCTATTTTAGGTGAAATAGCACACGAACCTGAAAACAGTTTTAGATTTAATAATAGTTTTGCAAAATGGCAAAACAAATATTTTGACCCTTTCTCAGAGTTCTATACATTTTAAAATTGGATTAGGTATTTACGTAATTTTAAGGCTGCAGCTTAAGCATACAATTACATGTGGCTTTATCTGTAATAACAGAGTGCATCCAAAATAAAGCAGAATAGAAGAAGAAAGGAGTATGCCACAGAATGCTTAAATTAAGTATAAGTGCATTAAAAGTGCATTTCATCTGCTGGAGTAATACATTGTAAGATTAATAGTACTCTAGTCCATTGGCCTTGGTCAGGGGCAATCATATTTTGAGGGGGAGGTCGAGCCCTTTCTTAAAAGTACTTTGCTAGTTGTGTGATTGCCTTTTGCTTTACCGAGCAGAAGATTACATTAAAGAATCTGTGTTTCAGACGAGGTTTTACAGGCCCTGCATGTGATTCCACGCTGTACCTAAATTATAAAGCCCCTGAGCTCTATTCAACAAACATCCTTGATCCTGCCCTTCAGTGGTGATCATATCACCTTAAAACTGATTTGGGTGCAGAAGCTTGGAACTGAATGACATGCAGATAAAATCTAAAGGGATAACAGAATATTTATTCTGGTAAACCTGCCGCAAAGGAGATAACAAGCATCAAAGATGTTGCTTGTTTTCAACATGATGATGAATGAATTCATTTGGCATAAAACATAAGTAAATCAAGATGCATTTCTTACATAAAATGATACACACACACACACACACACACACACACACACACACAAATGGGAAGTATTTGATTATTTTCTGTTAAAATAAGATTTCTTAAAACAGATGGATAGTATAAACTAATATGTTATACAGCAAAAAGAAAATTAAAATAGAGGCATGGGGCTGTTCAAAAATGAGTTTATCCATTAGATGTTTTAAAAATTTAAGGCTAGATGTATTGTTGTGCCTGAAGTGAGTAGAATTGGATTTTTTGCTACTACTGAATGGTGCACATTGTGTAGTAGACATATGCTCTTTCTTTCTCTCTTTGTTTCTGTAGCGTGACCCTATCCTCTGCTAAAGTCTGTACTTTTCCATAAGATAATATCTGCAGCCTGCAGAGGGTTCATGAGGCTTTTCCACCCCAAACTTATGCAAGCAACTCTATCTCCTTTCAGTCCTAGCGCAGTTTATCTTTGCATTGTGAAAAGCATTGAAGAAGGAGCTGGTTCTGAATAGAGTTTTATTTCAGCAGCAAAATAAAGGGCTCCAATTTACATGCATTTGCATCGGGTTGCCTGGATGACAGATCTCAGCTGTGCTACAGTTTACCATCCCGGGTGTCCCTCTCTTCATTAGCGAGGCTCCAAAACAGATACTTTTCACAATATAAAACAAAGTCACACCTGTTTTCTGCAGTATGAAATTAAAGCCGTGCACGCTGACTTGATTAGCTTCCACAAAATTCTCAGCGCACTTTTCTGTGGCTGGCTGAGTGTTCCCTTTAGCCTTGGGGCTAATGAAGCCTTTGCTTGCCTTCCCACATTTTGCACATCTTTCAATTTGGGAGGCTGATTATTCCAACTGGTTTGATATCTTTGGCCATCCTTAATTTTCTTTTTCCTGTTGTGCACGTATTCACATTTCCTAGGGTTTTTCTATCTTCTGCTTTGTAACTGTTGATGAAAAAAAGAAAACAAGGGACAAATAACATATAACAAATTAAAACTGCGTCTTAAAGAACACCATGAAAACTAATATGAGAATTTGACATGCCGCTACAGCTGAAGAAGAGGACGTTAGGCTTAATGGAGGCTTGTAAAAACAAATTCAATTTTAGAGAATGCTATCTAAATCAAAACAGACACTTTGCTATTGTCTGTTGGCATTACATCCCAAAAGACTTGGCATTCAGCAGCGTGAATCTAAGCATCTTATTGTCAGCGATATCTTTCTTTTTATTAGTATAAGGGTTATGTTTTTTTGTTTTGTTTTTGAAGATATGATTTTATTTCTGTCAAAGTCTGACAGTATGGCTAATGTTCCTAGACAGTTTTTCAAGCTTCCTCAGCAATTTAGAGACAATCCTGAACCTAATCAAATTGGCAGAGATCAAATTTGAGGCTATATCTTCTGGGGCTTGGCCCGGGCAGTCTAATCACACCAGAGAACTGAGAAGACTGCAAAAAACCTCCACCTGTCATTCCTTCATACACACTCACTGGCCACTTCATTAGGTTCACCTGTTCAACAGTTTGTCAATACTTATGTCAGCCAATCACACAGCAGCGACTCTACAGTACAGACTGAGCATCAGAATGGGGAAGAGAGGTGATTTTAAATGACTTTGAATGTGGTTCTTGGTGCCAGACGGGCTGCTCTGAGGACTTCAGAAACTGCTGATCGACTGGGTTTTTCCCACACCACCATCTCTAGGGTTTACAGAGAATGGTCCAAAAAAGAGAAAATATCCAGTGAGCAGCAGTTCTCTGTACAAAAATGCTTTGTTGTTGCCAGAGGTCAGAGGAGAATGACTTTGAGCTGGGAGGAAGCAACAGTAACTCAAACGAGCAACTCAAATAACTTGTTACAACCAAAGTAGAAAAGCATCTATGAGTGCACAACATGTCAAACTGGGAAGGAGACTGGCTACAGGAGAAGAAGACCACACTGGGCGTCACTCCTGTCAGCTAAGAATAGGAAACAGAGGCTGCACTTCACACATGCTCAGCAAAATTGGACAAGATTTGAAAATTGTTGCCTTATTTGATGAGATTCAAGTTTGTCTGGAACATTTAGGTGGCAGGGACAGCATTTAGCATAAACAACATGAATGCATGGAGCCACCGTGTCACAATACTCCCAGGTAGTAATAGTGGCGTAGGGACGTAGTAGTGTGTAGGGAATAGTTTCTTCTTAATCTGTGATTCCTTCATCACCAACTGAGCATCATTTAAATGTCACTGAATATTGTTGCTGACCTTGTCCATCCCTTTATGACCACAGTGTACCCATCTTTTGACAGCTGCTCCCAGCAGGATAATGCACTATGTCACGAAGCTCAAATCATCTCAAACTGGTTTTTTGAACATGACAGTGCTTCACTGTACTCCTGACCTCCACAGTCGCCAGATCTCAATCCAGTAGAGCACCTTTGGGATCTTGTAGAACAGGAGATTTTCATAATGGATGTGCACTCGACAAATCTGCAGTAACTGTGAGATGCTATCATGTCAATATGGATCAAACCTTCTGAGGACTGTTTCCAGAACCTTGCTGAATCTATGCCACGATGAATTAAGGAAGTTTTGAAGGCAAACGAGGTCTGGTTGTAACAAATCTTACCTGGCATGCTAGTCAGAAGTGGAAGATTTTGTACCCAATTATAAATTTGGGCAAAATTTTAAGGAATTCCAACAATTCAAACCTTTTTTCAAAGCCCCGTAGGGCCGGGCTTACCGACACCGCACCTGTTGAGCTTTCCGTACTTACGAGTCTCGTGCATTTAAGCACAAGGCAGGCCAGTATGTTACGACCCCCTCTGCTAGGCGACAGGAGGGGAGAAACATACACAAGCCCTCTCACGAAATTTGAGTAAATAAGGGGTTTTATTACAGACATTAAACTGAAAACCGACGGGGCTGTTCAACAGACCACCAGGAAAACAATTAATAAACAATGAAAAAAAAAGGCAAGAGTAAAAGCTAAGGGTTAACCAAGGCAAGCCAGCATCACAAAACTCTAATAAACTAAGTTTAGCTGTATACCAGCTTTAAACAAAGAGCAACACAGCAAACAGGTTTAACAAACAAGCTTCACATGCAAAGCAGACGAGGACGACACTGCATGTTCGCTTCAGAGCAGCAGTTCCCCATAGTGTGAAGGATCTTCAGCCTTTTATACTCCCAGGTGCAGACAATCAGCCAGTCAATTGGTCATGGAGTGGTCATGGGATCTCCAGGCAGCCAATCGTCCGCGAGGTCTGGCACACTGATCTGCATAAAAGAAGGCTGGCACAGGACTCCCAGCAGCCAGTCATCCACAAGTCCTGGCACACTTAGATTTGCATAAGCACAAAAGGGCAGTCTCACTCTCTCCAAGGCCCAGGACCGTAACAAGTACAAGACAAATCATTCTTCTCAATCGCACCATTTGTAGCTGTAAAATGCTAAATTTGCAAGTTGATGTGTAAACTTTTTTGTTGACTTCATCAGCCTTTTTAGGTGAGTTTAGGAAAGGATTGTCCATTGGAAAAATGTAGTCTGACCTATTTTTTGTTGCAAGCAGGGTAGCTATGTCAGTGTGGACTAATCGATGTGCTCTTCAAATATAAACTCTGTCCCTAGCATAGATGCAAGCATCACTTGTGTTTCTGACAATGTTTTCAGACTCAGTAGATTTTTTGCTGATGTTTGTCTTACGTCCCTCTCTTGTGTTATATTGCCTGTCCTGATACCACAGGTGATGCTATTAAAGATGACACGCTGAAGCTTATTTTACATTAACTAATTTATAGATATGTGTGAGCTGTAGTTAGTGCTGTGGTTTTACATAAGACCATCCACTGTTTATTATGATCAAATCAGACTGGTTAGGCAAGGCAAGGCAAGTTTATTTATGTAGCACAATTCAACAACAGGGTGATTCAAAGTGCTTTACAGAGACATTAAAAACAACTAAAAAAATAAAAAAATAAAAAGCATTATTTAAAATTGATTTAAAAAATTGTTGAAACTCTGTCTATATTCTGCCTGCTATGCAATATGGTTTTTAAAAAAAGTCAAATAAATACTTTGCACCGTGACCTCCTTTTCTGGCATTTTTTAAATTAATAATGAAGCCTAAGAGTTAGAAGAAGAAAAAAGTGGGATGACGTGGACAACATGATTTTGTAGACCCAGAGGGAGGCATATAAAGGTTCTCACTGTAGGAATTTTGACGTCTTGCAAGCTTTTTTTGCTTTTATTTCCAATGTGTGAAAGGATTGCACCAAATAAAAAAAGCTATCTGCCTCCAACAGGCTGTGGACTGATTCTTATGTGAAGGGTTGAATTTGCTGTGAAAATCCAAATATGTGATGTTTATGCTCTCCTCTGATCCCCTTTCCTCAAATCCTACAGCTCCCCTACAGCGCCAGCAGTGAGCAACACTAGCTAAAGTTAGCTTAGAAAAGAAATCCTCTAATCAATAATGGCACTTCTTAGCAGCTGCAAACATTATCTACATATTACACAGAGAAACATCAGTTTTTATAGACATGCTGACCTCTAAACTGCCCATTGAATTCACTTTAACTTTAAAGATAAATAATTTGCCAGATCGTGAGATGCACTTCTATCGGGGGTTTCTGAGCGTGATACAGCTTTTGACAGAGAGAATAAAAAAGGATGGTTGATGTAGGAGGATTTAGGGAGGCTGATGTTAGGACAGCAGTTCTGGATGTACTGCAGGGGATGAAAACAGAGAGGAGTTGTAGACAAAAACAGAAAGCTAATTCTGACTGAAGATTGGGGCACAGAAGTCTGCTATCAGACAGGGTCTGATGCAAATGTAAAATGGTAATCTGCCCGTTCACTGAAGGCAGTAGTGCAAGTATTATTGCTTAATTTCTGAAGCTATAAATGAAACCGATAAATTGAAGGAAAAAAATGGAAATGGAGTAGTGAAAGAATCGTGCTGTCGGTCTTAGTAAGTGTGAGAGAAAAGAAGTTTTCCCAAACCTTTAGATCAGGATGTCAAACCATGCTCCCTGGGAGTTTGACCGACTGTATGGCTTTGCAAACTGCAGAAATTGCACTGGACTGCATTGAACATTAATGACTCCAGAGTGAGTCGATTTGGTTTTGAATCATAGAGACTTCAAATGCTGTTTTTACTTTGCAAAACTCTACATGTGAAACTTTCATGCCTGCGATCTGTAAATTGTAACGTAAACGTAATGATGCTCTGAATGTAAAAAACTGAGCTGTATTATTTCAATAATTTGTCTTAACGTCTTTCTGGCGTTTCCATTTTTGTAAACGGCTCGCTGATCATCAGTCTTTACACTGAAGAGAAGAGAAATTTAAGGTTACTCAATAATGGTTTTACTTCTCTGCCCCACCTCAGATCAAATTAAGCTGTATGTGGCCCATGAACTAAAATGACTTTGACACCCCTGCTTTATATTATATTACTGGAGTACCTCTATAGTATTACGTCTAATAAGCTATTCAGTTACTATAAATCATAAAGGCAAATGTCCTTTGAAGGGCAACAGGTCACGTTATTAGCTGAATAGGATTTCTACTGCTGAATTCAAATGAGGGGTGCAATGGTTAGCCCTTCACAGAGGCTACTTACTGTAGGTGAGGTGTTAGAGCTGGCGATGGGTGGAGAACAGGGCGTGGATGCAGATTGAAAAGACAATGAGACAGTGACTGTGTGAATATGTGTGGGAAAAGTGGGGTAAGGAAGGCGAGAGAACAGGTGAAAAACTGAGAGACAGTGAGGGGGGTGAATCGAGAAAGGCATCCCGGAGAAAACGATTGGAGCTGTGCTCCCCTGTTGTATGCACCAGATGGTGTTCATTGATTATTCATTGCATGCGATGGATGTCACTGTCACCGCACACGGCTCTGCTCCATTCTGCTCTCTGCCTCAGTGCACCTGAGGGCAGAGATGGGGGCGGGGAGAGCTGTATAGGGCTGCATTAGACAGCATGTGGATGTTGCGTGGTTAGGATTTGAAATGACTGTACAGATTTTCTAAACACAGCACAGACACACACTCACACACACAGACGCACAAGAATGATTGCCCAAATGTATCTGTGGGTATTTGTCGAAAGACATGATTTGGGATCAGAGGGATTGTGATATTAGATTTGTCAGTGTTCAATGCTGATATGGTTGCAGGCATCAACAGATATAAATACTATCCCCATTGCCAAATGTAGTAAGGTTCATGTTCATTTACAGTGCATCACGCTTAGTATCATAATGTCGGAATAAGGCGTAAAGCTTGTGCCGATTTGAAGCTTATTCTAAGGGTTCAAACTTGTGTTTATAGAGCTTTATAGATGGCGACTATTACCAGACACGCATGCAAAATGACTTTCAACCAGTGACACCAAAGACTTTAATCACTAAAACCCTCTCTCTCTCTCATAGGTCTTGGCCAAGCTGCTTCACTCCATCTCACAGTGATGGAATTCACGATTGCTCTGTCACTCCCAATTTGCATTCTTGATGACTGAGGACGGGACGGCACAAAGATAAAATGTGGCAGGGAGTTGGCGGTGGAGACAAGTAACACGATAACGATTGTCAGAGAGATGAGAAAGAGCAGCGCGAGGTGTTTATGTGCCTGACGTAACCCTTAGAGCGCAGGTCAGGGACTGTACATGCAATTGAGGTGGACGGGTTGAGCGTATAATTATGCATTGATGGGGATGGAGCGACAAATTGCCTGGAGGTATTGATCTGGTTACATTTAATGCTGTTTTCGCCGCTTGTGTCGGGGCTTGAAGGTGTCAGGTGAAACAGAGTAATCAAGCTGTGCTGACAGGACTCCTGCAGACCAGCTGCTGACTAAAATGGATGGACACAGCGCTGAATTTGTGTCTAAATTGAAGATATTTGACAATAGCTGAGGCATGCTACATGAGCAGGCCCTTACGGTATTAAAGCAATTGCGATATTGACAATCGGGATGCTGGCAGAGAGCGGCAAAGTAGGGAAGACACAAAAAGCTGCACTACTGTAATGAGTCTTTCACAGGTGGCTCCATTTGAAGTCCCTTGTCAGAATCAGGCGGTGATTTAAAAACTATGTGAGTCTGTGAGATTGTACTCTGTCAGTGCCAGTCTTAAATTTCAATCACCCACATCATTGTGGTTTTGTTGGTTTCATTCCAAGTGAACAGCCGATACAGAATAACTCATTGTTCTGACACAAGCTGTCCTCAAATCATCTGGAAGCAGGGATTAGAAATGCCTGTAGTGAATCAGCGCCCGTGAGTCACCACTGCTGGATCGTACCTCATCAAAGACTAATTTAAAGTCACTGAAAACCCTTTAATCACAACAACTTCAGTTGTTTGTCACGAATGTTGTTGCAAAAATCTGCCTCTAAATTACAGATCTAAACTATACTCACAATGTTGATACATCAGTTTTGCCTGCCAGAAAAGAAACACTACATTTCTTAATTTCTTTCTTGTTTATCTTTATTCAAAAAATTCGAACAGAAACGAGCGTTGTGCACAAATTATCCTGCTGTGTGACACTATATTTTATTAAAAATCAGTATGTAACTGGCTAACAGGCTGGAGCTTGTTGCTCTTTGCTTCCCTGTGATGATTGGCCAGTGTCCCCGATGAGAATACTGGCACAACTCAAACATGAACACGAGTGTGAAATCTCCTGTGTGCACAGATGGCACACATTTTGTCGCCACAGCTTGTTAGTAATACGTATCCACGCACAAATGCACGCACACATACGTGCAAGCGCGCACGAACACGCACCAGTAAATAAGGCTTGACCCTTGGCATTAGATCGCCCATATTGTCTAGGCAGAATGCGGTATGTGGCGCAACTGCCGTCACAACATGTGGCCACTTAAGTGTGAAAGAAACTGTCCTGTATGCTTGGTGGAGCACAGTTATGGTTAGTTGCACACCAGAGTACATTGAGAGAACATTTGCATCTACACACATATCATATACCCGTAAATATACAAACACAGACTGGTACACTGCCCAGAGCCTTTTAAGTGAGGTATAGAAACGGTGGGAAATGTGAACGGTGCTTCGCTCATTAGTCCTCAGTAAGCTCAGGCACGCTGAGGGGTTTAGAGGCTTCAAAGCAGACTTTTTTCTTGAGATTTGGAAGGATTGAGGAAATGTGATGTACAGACCCTGTGTTCTACTCATGTGCCATGCATGTGAACGACTGTAATCTTAACAGGAGTAGTTACTCGTGTCTCAGTTTGGGTACTTCCAACAGTGCAACTTTATGACCACTAAGTACATTAGACACCTATTTGCAAAATGCATGAATTTAAACAGAGTACTGCTTTCTCAAATGAACATGGAAAGTTGTGCACTTACTAGAAATAATTACACCAGTTGATGGTGTGCCAGCTACTACACTGAGCCTCTGACTACCTCGAAAGATAGTATAACAGCACAGGCCACCATCTAACAAAGCCACAAAACTTTCAGACAGTATAAAAGATAGGCCTAGCTACATGCATTTCAACCATGTTTACTCTACCTAATATCTATGAAAGAGTGGAGTGCTAAGCTGTGAAGTAATACCAATTAGCTTAGTTAGCTTAGTTAGCAAGCTAGATTCATAAACTGTATGGGTGCAATGCACAAATACATATGTTGGCTAACAAGTATTGGTCTAAAATGCTAGAAGGTCACTCACCGAAGCTGAAGCGCAAGGTTCTTGAATGGTCTGTACTATACAGCAAGCTATTAGTCAGGTGAATATATATTTTAAGACTATTCTGAGAAGTTATTCATAGTCTTTCTTGCATCGATAGCATGATTTTTATGGCTATGCTAATTCAAAGCACTTTGTTAAGTTTATGCTTTGAGGTCTTGGTTATGATAGTCAATATTTTTATATTCAAAAAAGAGTTTGCCTCTGCAGATTCTCGGGAATTATTGATTTCACAGAGTTTAAGCACGTGGTGGGACTTTTCAGCAACAAATTCAAAACTGCTGTCTTCCTCGGTCTCTCCTGGTTGTCAATTTCAAAGCTTTCTATACTTAACAATTCCCATCCATCACCTGTCTGTGACAGTGTAGTAGTGTAACAGCTCCTGGATTTAAACAAAAAAAAAAAAAGAAGGGGGGGGGGGATGTTGCCGGTGGACATAATCTGGGCAGCATCATGGTTTCTGAAAAATGTTTTGGCACATAAAGAAAATTAGGAAAATTATTTAGAGCCTGCCAAGCTTGCTTTCATGGTTTGATTTCCATACACTGCCCTCTGTGTGTGCACCCTTATGAGGACAGTGCATTTAAGAAAATGCTAATCGAGAAGCTTTGTTGCAAAGCAGGTGTTAGAAATGCTGACAAGGACACAAATGTAAATAAAACTGGTGAAGTGAGGATCACAAAAGGGACATCTGAGTTTGTTTTCCTTTGCCTTTTTATTACACCATAATTAAAATGAATTGTCTTTATCGCTGTTGTTTTTTTCCCTCTGTCTCTGTCCTATTCTTTATGGCTCTATTGATGTATTATTGGCTGTTATTCCAACCCACACCGGGCTTGTAACAAGTTTAGCACAGCGATTGTTCCCAGCTACAATGGAAATGTGAGACTGAGGCTTTATTTTTGTTTTGCTCTTCTGCCTGTGCCATGAATCTGAATAGAACTTTGTTTTTAAAGAAACAATAAGAAAAGGAATCGGTTTGACAAAACATGGGCTCACATACCTCACAGTGATTACTTGAATGTGATGCAGGTCCAAGGCCATGGAAATGTTAATAGTACGTTGGCTCCCTTGACAGATAAGGATTACTATATCCTAAAAGAAATTTTAGCTATGTTAAACCTCGGTTACCGTGTGACACAGTGATGAAATAAAAGTGCACTTTGCTGAGAATTCTTAAATACTTTTTTATAATCCAATAGCTCAGTAAAACTAGGTCTGCAGATATGTCTGACCTTTTCTTTCCAAGTCCAGTTCTTTACACTGACATTCACATGCAGGTTGTGACATGCAGTTATTGCTTCCAACAGCTGGATCTGTACAAAAGGCTATTTCTGTTGTAGACAGTTTAATCTTACATGACCTGGCACAATATACCATCCAAGATGTTTGTTTATTCAATACAGTTGCCATTTGGGGTGCAATATCATTTCAAAGATAAAAGCAAAAAGGAGTCCCTTTGAGCTGTGATGAGGATTATAAAACTCTTCCTAGGATGTGAAAAAGTGCCATTTTTGTCCTCTCACAGACATGCACAGGGTCTCTTTTGCATGTGTGACGTGACATACCGGGTTACAGAAATGATGAGATGGGCTTCTCACATATGGATTCATAACAGACCTAAATGGCATTACATTTAACTTCTACTTGCTATTTCCAGTGTGTAAACCTAACTTTAAAAACCCTAAATATTTTACTGTTTTAACCAAACCAAGAAGTTTGTTGGTGCCTAAACTTAACCTGTGAGCGAAGGTGAAGCAGTATTTGACAGTCTGCTGTGAGAACACGGTGAGATTATCCTTATTGAGGTAAATCAACTTATTTTTGTAATATCACACAGTAACAGGCCGGTGTGTGTGTATGACTGTAACACTGAGAGGTGCAGGTGACATCCGTTCAAGATCTTTTTTCTGTATAAATACGTCAGCTGATGAATGAGTCACTAGTGGTGACCAGTGTTGGTCAAGTTACTTGAAAAAAGTAATCAGTAACTAATTACTGATTACTTCCCCAAAAAAGTAATCCCGTTACTTTGCTGATTACTTATTTTCAAAAGTAATTAATTACTTAGTTACTTAGTTACTTTTTAAAAACACGATTTACAACCTGAATAGGTGATAGAGCGATAGATCTTTCAGCCCAATTCTACTTTTTCTGCATAATCCATTATACAAAATGTAATCAAATGGAAAAGTCTCTTTTTAAAACTTGTTTTATTAGTTTTAAGCTTTTAACTTTATGCATCAAGCAAAAATTAAATTATATGCACCATTCTCTGGCTTGAAGAAATTAGTTTAACATTTAAACCTATTTTCTGCACATTCCAGCACATAAAATAAAATATTTTTTGTTTTTAATCAAAGACTAGCGGTCCTGTTGCTCTATTTTCCCCTTTATAGCAGGAGTGGCGTAGGCGGAGGTGTGCTCTGGTGCAGGTGTGTCGCAACGGTCAGTTGAAGAATCCGCGAGTTTCTCTGTGAATTTCCCATTACGTCGCAGCGCACTTGGTGCTTGTTTAGGGGTTTGTTTCGGTGTAAAAATAAGTTTTCTTCTCACGCACAACGGATGCTAATGTTTTTGTCACTTTTTATGGAATCAAACTCAAAGTAAGGTCAGTACTTCCACGCTTTAAACGCTGCACGCTCATACTCTCTCCCGCACTCGATATATGATCCATTGTTGATCTGCACACAGCTGTTGTCACGAACGTCGCACTCGCTTACATCACTGTCATGAGACATTCTCGCAAAAAAATCACGGTTTTAGTAATCTAATTACCGTTTTTGCAATAGTAATCCCTTACTTTACTCGTTACTTGAAAAAAGTAATCAGATTACAGTAACGCGTTACATGTAATGTAAAATGTAAAAACGCGTTACTGCCCATCTCTGGTGGTGACGCATGGATTAAGCGTATTCAGTGATGTGCTTCCACTTCCAAATTATCATCTTTATAAATAAGTTTATAGAATGTTTTCAATAGTTTTTAATCAGCATTCTCAGTTTACAAAGCTGCGTCATTCAGAGGCCGTAGAGACAAAGGCCTCAGAGTCAGTGGCAAGGGTAAATTATGTAATGTGAGAATAGGAAAGCTGTACAAGCGTTACAACCTGTCAGAGATGTTTGTGCCACAAAACCAAGTTATTGCAGTGCTCTGCGGTTTTTTTTTTTTCGGTTTTTTTGCAAGCCTCCTGTTGGCACGCACAGACTATCTTTCTATCACTGATAAGTGGTTTTGTCCTTGGGGGAATAAAACACCTTACAGCTGGCCTAAGCAAGGTCAAACCTCTCACTGTGTCCATCCCTTAGTCCCAAAAGTGCTGCTGCAGTGGTCATGCCATTTAGAGGGCAAGGTATGCAAAAGATAATTAGCCAAGTGCACCTTATGATGTCTCGTGTAAACAATACATTGCGGTAAAAGTCACCAAATAGAAATGTATTTCATTTACACTGGTGTGGAAATGAAAAGACAGAGCAAATATGCAAAATGATGAAATTGAAGGCAACTGTCAAGTTCACAGGCGTGTGTTCTGTTGTTGCTGGTGGGGAACTGGGACTATGTGCAGTACAGCGATGTCTCTTGACACACCAATTGCTGTTTAAAGATGCAAATATATTCATCTCCTGAGTGACAGCTCTTCGTGTCAAACACTGCAAGACCTTCCGCTGAGCATGTTTCTTTTTCTGCCTTTTTTTCTTCTCCCTCTGTCTCCCAAATCCTATCTCTAACTCTTTCAGGGGAACAAAGCAGCTTGTGTTGGCCAAGCACTCGGAGTGAAAATAGAAGCAATCATTTATTCATTGATTGAAACATCAGAGGACTAAGAGGCAGTGGGAGAGTGGGAGCAACAAAGAGCGGGAAAAAGACAGAATGGTTGAAGGACAAGAAGTAAAAAGGAGGATGGGAGTAGTGGTAAGTGAAATTGAGTGGAGATCAAAGAAGGGGAGAAAATTCTTAGCGAACATAAAGTGGACAGTGTTGTTTGAAAAAGAAGACATTCCAACAAATAAAGGAAATGTCAAGTGAATAAAAACAAAACACAGATGATTGTTATTGGAGCTGACAGTAACTTGTAATTTAAAGGAAATGCATCATTGACAGTGCCTGTCGATGCTACGGCGTGCCTCCCGTCTTGGATGAAGATGATCAATTAATCAAGAGTGAAACTTGCTTTGCTGGGAGCATTCGGGTATATTAACATAATTAACAATAACCACCCCAAGGTCAAACTGTTTAAAAACCAAGGGCTACATCAGATAGCATGTTAACTGTTGAAGCCGGAACAAGTAGGACTTGTTTGGAAGGCCTCTTCTCTGTATAATGGACACAGCAGCGCAGCTCAAGTTTGGTTAAAACCGAACCTCTGAAGCACTGTGGTGGAGTGATGATGGTTTGCACTTGTTTTACAGTGACAGGACTTGAACACCTTGCAATTGTTGAGCCAACTATGAATTTGTCTGTATACCAAAGTATTCTAGAGTCAAATATAAGGGCATGTGTCCAACAGCTAAAGCTTTGAAATCATCATGCAGCAGGATAATAAATCCAAAGCACAGCAGCAAATCTACAATAGAATGACAACAGAAATACTGTGGATGAACATTCAGAGAGCCATGCATAAATGAATGCCCACAAACCCTAATGAAGTGAAGCATTTAGTTATTCACATGACTCTAAGTGACAATCAAGCTAAACATGGCTGACAATAGTTAATAGTCAAGTTGTTTAGCAGCAACAATACACTTGGGTGTATTTAATTTAGCAACCATGAGTTTTATTGCTTGCAAATACCACATTTCATTTGAAAGAGCAAGATTATGGTTTTTTGTGTGTGTGTGTGGTTTATTTAGGAGCCTCACTTTGCAATTTCTAAACACGCACCAGGGTCCGTAAATGCTCTTTTTCCACAATCCAAGTAAAGCGGGATTGTGTAATCTATGTAATCTTAATGAAGTAAAACCTTCAAGGCAGGAAATAAGAGCATTAGCTGTGATGTAAAAGTTATATCCATGTGAACCATCACAGGCTTAAGCACCTTTAAGACATGCACTCTTTTCCATTAATTTGATGGCATTTGAACATGCCAGCTTCATGTCTGAATGAGCACTCTGGTCTCTTTGCTGTAGTATTTGCCTCAGTCGTGTTACTAGAGTTGGACTTCACCCAACGCTGGATTCCTGCAGCAACATTAACAGGCACATAAAGACCCTCCATAGCTTTTGTGAATCTTTTTGAGTTGCCCAGTTCACTTGAGAACACAATAAAACAGTAATAGCATGTCAATAATTACATTTCATGTCACTGCTTTGTATGCTAATTTCCAGAAAGGCTGAAACATTTTCCCCTCTTTTAGTAATTTTGTTATTTTTAAAGGTCAGATCTAAACTATTTTGAAACAGACTGATGAAACCAGCGATTATGTATTCTACGTCTAATAGGGACTTAACTGTACTGATACACAGCACCTTGTAGCGTTTAAAGGCAGCAATCCGAGCAACAGATTTCTCTATTTTATTGACACGAATCATTAACTATCTCATCTCAGATACAACACATGTCCAGCAAAGCGCAAAAAGAGTGAAAAGCTTTTGTCCTCAGCAAGAGTATACATTTAAACAGCATTATCCTTCACTAGCAGTGGGGGGATACATGACATGAGACAGGATTTATCTTGTAAAAAAACCCAAAAAACCCTCTCCTGACTACATGATGTGGATTGAAAATAGAAGGGCCTGGTTTCCAGTATACAATACTAGATACATTCTGTTGTTTCTTTTTTTTCTTTTACTTCAGAGAGATGTGAGCTAGATAGATTCCTCCTACGCAGTCCAAATAAACAAATAGAGAGGCAAAACTGGTGGCAACAGTTACAGAGATACAAAAACGTTAAAAAAAAACCATTATTGCAAAGAAATTGAAATAAACAGAACGAGAACAAAATCCAAGGAAGCAGGAAAAAGGTAAATATCTCTGCAAACCCCCAAATCCCAAAGGCATACTACCTTGTTCCCCCACCCACCCTACCGCCCACCTTTTTTAATAGTATCATACAGCAAAAAAGACATTCAGAAGACCGGAGTGATAGAAAACACTCATGCAAAGAAAGCCTTTTTCACACATAGTCACCAACACAGGGAAATCATCTTAAACAACAGCGCTGTCAACAGTCAGTGCCTTCAGGTCTTTTAGTGGATGTTGTTATTGATGTTTTCTGTTTCTCTACAGACTTCTGATTTGCTACGGTACTTAATAAAAAGAATATGACACACAGCATCCATTAGGCTATCAAGTCTTCTGACTAGAGTGACCTCCCGTTTTTTTTTTGTTTTTTTTTAACGTTATGTCCATGGGACACGGGGATCCAACAGTTTATTATAACAGTCTTCGTTTCAGGACCCCCAATGACCGAAAGAAAAGTTCAGCCGGGAGGATTTCTGCAGAAGAACTGGAGCCACAGGAATGAGCTTAGGTTGATATTCCATGATATAAAAAAAGGCGTGTGTTTTTTTTGTTTTGATTTTTTTATGGCATCTGTTCTTATTCTTTTAAATCTGATATATTTATATCTACTTTTACAGTCATTTTCTATATGGCAAACAATTAAAGAGTTTCATTCCAAAATAAAAGACCCTTTAACAAAATTATGGCAGCTATTAAAATAAAGTCTACTAAGACTAAGAAGTCATGTTACGACCTTTTATTTACAAAAATGTTTTGCTTTTGACACAATCATCTGTGATAATAACAGATACGGCTTCTTTTTCTTGTTTGTGATTTATCACATTTTGGAATGAAACCCTTCAGTTTTAGATATTTTTTCATATGCACATTCACTCTACTTTGCATTCACTGTTGATACAGTCTTTCAGAAATTCTTTGATATCATAAATAGAATGGTCTTGCCATAGAGTCTCTTGGAGCAGATATATTTTTGTATATAGTGAGATTTCCTTTACAGACAATATGCATTTATGGTGTTCGATCCATGTTCATGGTTACAGTTCCTCTGAGCGGATGACATGGAAAAGTGTGACGTTGTAGAGAACCTGGTGACCATTGTTCCAAGCGTAGAGTGCACGGTCACGTGGGTTATAGTCCAACATGGAGATATGTGAGTACTTATTCTGGAAGGCAATGTCGATGTACTCGTAAGTAGAGGAGTTGGTGGAGTAGGCATAGTAGACTTTGGTGCCTCCCGAGTAGCCATTGGTCACATACAACGTGCCACAGATCATAAAAGACTCGCCGGCACTCCGTTTGGGGTGGTTGGTGGTCCAGCTCTTGATGATCTGCAACGTGTTGGGGTTCAGCTTGCTGATAACAATATTCCCGGCATTCTGATTGGTGGCGTAGACAGCCCACAGTCCTCCCTCGTCCACCATGAGGTCAATGTCAGAATGCCCTCCCCAGGCATAGTGATACGCATTATTGAAGCCTGCGTAGTCAAGCTGCCGGGACTTGCTGATGGAGGAGGTGCGGAAGTCAAACTTGATGATGACGTGGCTCTGGAATTTGTTGAAGTAGATGGAGCCATTGTAGACTACCTGACCTGTTCCTGACCACGGGTGGGGGAGCCGGTGGGACGTGAAGTTGTCTGCCGTCATGAAGTCATGCATAGACTTGTACTCCCGCACGAAGCGGTTGTTATGGTAGCCATCCATGTACCAGACCTAAGCATCAAGACGAGAGAGAGAGAGAATTAAAAACACAGCAGTACTTCAAAGCTAGAAATGCCTATCATCATCCTTCCTGCGTGCCTTTGTGAATTCGAGAATCGAGCATGCACATCACACGCGGAATAAATCAAATCACATCGTCAACAAGCATCCCAATTAAGTTAGTGCTGAGACTTCCTCGAGGAGCAGGCGAAGCTGAAATCCATCTACTTCTGAATGCAAACAGTCAGGATGACAGCCGCAGGGTGGCATGCACCGGCCCCACAGGGATAATGCCCATCATTCCAGATAAAAGGCCTGTCTCAGCTGCTATGACCCAGCTTCCTGCTGGCCCCTGTGGAGGTGGGCAGAGAGCTCTCATTCCAGAGCCACTGGAGACTCAAATACTTCCTTGGTCACAGTGGGAGTGATAAACCTAAAGCCTTCCTCTACCTGGTTATATCTGCTGTCACGATTAACTTAAAAATGATTCACATCAAGAAAGAAGGACTCCACGGGGCCAAAAAAAAGTACTAAGGAAAGGTAAGAAAACCTTAAGATGAAAAGAATTGGGGCAGGCCTGTCTGCTTCCATCAATTAAACTCTGTTTTTTCTTCTCTGCCCTTTGACAGTGAGGAACATCTTTCATGGGTTCTGTTCAAAATGTATTAGTTTCAACCAAAGGAAGTTGCCGTAAGTCTGCTAAAAAATAAATCGTAGTCAGCAGTAAGTTTCAACCTTGCTGGTAAAGACGTTTGTACCATAAAAATTCCGTGGCCTGTGTTGTCAGAACCGTTAGCCATCAGAAACTGTAACTGTACAGATGCACAGCCGTGTGCAGCTGAAGTTTTTACTCCCTCTGCTCGTGTGCTTTCCATCTCTTATTGATGCGTCTAATAAAGCGGGAGCAGAAAGGGCGTCTTCACGCTGAGCAGACGAATAAACTCTCTTTATTTCCAGCTTCTTGTCAACCAAGCAGCTTCCTGTTCAAATCGTATAGATTTATACTTGGTATTTATTTTTAATGTGTTTTAGTAGTGAAGGCAGGCCTATTTATTGAGCAGGAAGATGCACTTTGCAAAGGGAAATCAGATGCAATCGACTGCTAAAGTAATAGAGACCAGGAAACAAACCACACATTTCAAATAATGCAGAAATGGAACTACTTACTTATAAATCACATTAGCTCAAGTTGACATACTGATATTACTATTTTGTTTTATTAACAATAAAAAATCCCAGTAATGTTCAGATTAGTATCAAGACATCACAGCCCACGACTAAAAAATGATTCTCCTGTAATCAAATTAAATTTTGATGTATTTTATTTGGAAGTACAATGTTACTATATTTACATGCAACTATCTAAAGGTAGGTGCACTAGAATAAGGAGGTTAACAGGTCAGGATTTTACAAAAATAGTACATAAAACTAATTTATTATACAGGAAAATAAAATATTTAATTATTTTAAAGGAAATGAGAAATAATTACATGCAAGTACACTTTAAGTAGTGCCTAAATTATGAGTTTTTTTACAGGAAAACAGACACAAATTGTGCTGAAAGTCATTTTAATACTGTGTAAGTAATTTCCCATTAAAGGTTGCCAAGTTTAACGCACTCCAAAATATGGCCCATGCCCTGAAAAGTGCAGTGTACTTCCAATGTAAGGTCGGGAATTATATATATATTTTTAAATTTTATTGTTCCGAAAAATTGCCATGAAATTATGATGTCCTTACAGTTACTTACATAATAAATTGTGTTGTAACATTGCTTAAGCATTACTTAAATTTATTTAGTGTATAATTACTTTATTGTATCCTGTGAAAACCTGGGTTGCTACCTCCTTATTCTAGTGTACCTATTAAGTATCTGTGGGTAAATATGATATGAATATCAATATTCATTTAATTACAGTAGATTTATGCCTTTAGGGGCTGTAATACAAAGTGTTATCAGATTTTTTTCTGGATGGTAATCTGAACAATACTGGGCTTTTTAGTGTTGGCCAGACAAAAGTAGCAGCAGCTGGATTATAAAGTGTTACTAGAAATCTGAAAATAGCCTTGAGAAACTGGAGCCAGTGGTTTCTTTATTTACTAAAGAAGGAAAAAATAAGAAGTGACTTGACAGTTAATGGACTTGTCTTCCTAAATAACACCTGAGCAGATATTAGGTAAGTGCAGTTTTGATACCCAGCCCACACTGTGTGACTGTGTGCCACATACCCGAGTATCTCCTTCAGGAGCCAGAGGGTCAGTCATCCAGGAGCCAAACCTGGATCCGGACGTCTTGATGGTGATGGGGTCACTGATGCCCGTCAGTTTGCCGCATGCTGCAAGGAAAAAGCGAGATAGGAAACATCCACAGCAACGCCTGTTTACACATTTAGACCGAATCACAATTTCTTGCACGGGATTCATGTCATTTGCTTTGAATCCTGATGAATTTGCCTAAAGGATAAACGAGTCAAAGTCCAGCTTGTTGCTACGCCTTTCTCTTTGCGTGATGTACTGCACAAGTGGTGCTTATTATTCAGTTCACACATGCTAATGCCTGTTTTACTTTCTCCGTGTGGATGTGTGAAAAAGTGAGAGAAGGATAGGATAGGAAAGGGAGAGCCTCTGTGTATTCTGTTCCTGCGTGCTACTTGTAAGCTGCTGTAGTGTTAATTAGTGCTGATTGAGGTGTTAAAGAATTTGACAAAACTAACACTGGGCTCTGTGTCCCTCTTGACTGAGAGTCAGTTAGACTAGCGTACCCCTTCTAATGAACACAGGCAGGAATGAGAGACATGATTTTACTAAACAGAAGCTCTCGCAGTGCATCTCTTCATTTAAGCTGCTTTCACACAATAGTTTATAAAGACAAGAGTCAATGAGATGGTCTTGACAAGTTAATTTCATCACATCCCAAGTTCATTTGAACAGCAGGATGCAACGACGCCTTTTGTTACAACTCCATCATCTGTCATGCGCTTCATTGCTGTGAAATGTCATTTTTACTCTGCAGTCAGACGGCATCGATTTCATTTGTGTTTCCTCTGCTCATCTTTCTCCCTCGGTTACCTGCCTCCCTCTATCTCATTTCTATCACCCACATAAAGAAACTTGTGGTTTTGTGTTAGAGTGTTTGTGCGTCTCTGTGTGCAGCATATGTCGTGCCTGTGAGAATGCGTCGGCATCGCACCTCAGCGGCGGCTGAGAGACAAACACATGGTCACATGAGCAGCATTTACTATTTCCAGTGGGGGCTTGAGTCCCATTACGTAACCCTCAGTGGGATTAGAGACTGCATTAATACATTGGCCATTGATTTATTTATTTCTTTTCTCTAATCATGCTTCTGTCTTTAAATGACACTACTATTGCAGTCTGCTGGACGGCCAGCTGATGGATCTGGATTCTGGAGTTGTGCACAAGGTCTAATCCCCTTTTGGCCTGAATATGCCTGGACCGAAGTACAAGGGAAATCAAATAGAAAACCTAATGGAAACTGGAGCTGATATAACAACAAAGCCCGCCATCAGCCCCAGAAACTTAATTCTGTTCATCTGGATGTAACGTTTTCAGTGGGAGAAACATTTCTTCAGTCTGAGTTGACTGAAGGTTTCCCCAACCTTATAAACAGTACATTTGCATAACGACTGAAACTAGCACCATAGATTAACAGCCCTTAGCCCAAAATGTGACGATTTAGAATTTCTACTAGAGGTACCTACATGAACAGGCTGCCTCTTAAAGTCTGAATATTTACAGTTATCTTATTATTCAAATATATTTTTAGCAATCAGACCCCTACAAGGGTCACTTACTGCCATTATATTCAAAGGCCAGTAATCAAACTTTTGGATCAATAATACGATTTCTAAATTGGTCACAACTTTAAATGAAGGGTCTATAGAATAGAATAAAATAGCCCTTTATGGTCATTGTACATGTACAACAAAATTGCAGGGACCGGTAAAGACAGGGAGCTGGCCGATGTGACAGAGAGAAGGAAGGGAGAAACTGCATATTGTGTGTGCAAGACACCAGGTGGAAGGACAGGAGTGTCAGAGGTAGATTAAGCTGTTCTATCGTAGCAAAGATAGGAAGCAAAATGGATCAGGGGAAGCCTTGAAGGGAGAGTATGTGAAGAATGTTCTGGAGGTAAAGAGAGAGTCATACAGGATCATGGTTTGAAGCTGGAAATCAAAGAGGCGATGTTGAATGTTGTCAGAGAAAAAGGAGAAAGAGAAATGCTGAAGTTGGATTAAGCTGTAAAGGGTAGGGATGGGTATCGTTTAGGTTTTATCCGATACCAGTACCAAACCGGTACTTTTGAAACGGTGCC
>NW_005187403.1:4032741-4039613 GCF_000239375.1 Pundamilia nyererei | reverse complement strand
AAAAAAGGCTGCAGTGAACATGTACTTCAACAAGAGGGAGGCGCACAGGTCACATAGGAATGGAGGAAGGTACACACACATGGACTATCTTACACAGAAGGTACAATCTGAAAGAGAAAGAGGAAATGACTGAAGGTAGAGATAATGATGAAGAAGGAAGAATGTTGTGCAGAATTCAGGGAGGAGATGTAAATGAGGCTGGACACTAAAGAAGAGGAAAATGACTTATATGGTTTGGCAAGGTAGAGAGACTGCAGTGAAAAGGATGTGCAGCATGTTGGGGTGATTAAGGATAGAAATGGAAATGCACAAATGAGCAAAGTGAGCTGAGAGAGAAAGGGGTGGATGGATGAGGAAAGATGGTTATTGTTTAGTAAGGAGGAAAAGAGGCCCGATGTGAAGAGTGACATACCTATGAAGGTGTGGAGATGTCTAGGAGAGAAGGCAGTGGACCTTTTAACCAGATAAATATAAGTGCATGAGAGGATGTCTGAGAAACGAAGAAGAAATGTACTGATGCAAGGAGGAAACAAGGAAGACCTCAGAACAGGCTGATGGATGTAGTGAAGGAGGACACGCCGAGGGTTGGTATGACACAGGTGGATGTTATATGGGTATAGTATGTAAAGAAATTCTTTCGTACACATGTTTAGCAGGTATGGCTAAATCATAACATATAGCATCTTCCTCCAGGTGTCATAAAGAAGTTATCTTGTTTCACAAGTCTATGAGTTCATTTAGGCTACCTAGCTGTAATAGGCTAATAACATTGTTTTATATATATAGTCAGTTAGCTACACTGGTCGTAATAATTTTAACCACTAATTAGCTATCCACTTAGTCTTAATGTGTGGAGAGGGAAAGAAGCCCCCACCGCTCTAAATTACAAAAAGATTTCATTTAAGAATTAGTCTTAAGAAAAGGAGGAGGGTTAATTAAAGAAAAGAGAGAAGGTGATTTTGGTGAGCTGTTTAAAATGACAGAAATAGTCTAATTTAGTTCTTTACAGCCAGAATATAAAGGGAAACCAGTGGCAGCAGAGCAGGTAGCAGAGGGCTTGATGTGCCGGAGTGACCTTCCTGCTTCATTCATCAGCATTTCAGTGTGAAAAGACTGGATTTGCCTGAAGCTCTCAGTGCCTCCACAGTGCTGGGGCACAACACAAGGTGATTTATTTATTTGATTATTGCCCAGCAAGCTGGCATGTCCTCTTGATCGATGGCCATTGTGTCCCGGCAGCCGTTGGGCTGTTACTTTCTCCAGCACAAAACAGCTTGAAGGACAGCTCTGCGGGGACCCTAGTTACTCTCTTTCACTTTTCCCACTCGCCTTCACTTTATCACTCTTTCTCTCTGTCTCCTTCCCAATACCACCTTGTATTAGAGTCTCCTGTCTGTTAAAAACTTTGCTCTATTTTTTTTCCTCTCAATGTTATTATTCAGATGCAAATGCTGCGAGTGACCTTCGCAAGCTTAATCTAAGTAATGCAAGTGTACCGGACTGTATTTGGTTGCACTACGCATGAGTGCGTCTGCAATCGTGTGAAGATGAAAGGAATAGCCACCCTCTGTTCTGCCTGAGCCAGTCTCTCGCTGCGTGACCTCACCTTTATCTCATCTGATCTTGCGCACGCACACACACACTTAGTCACTCCCGCTGGTCCCTACTCTCCTATCTTTGGCAGCCTGACCATAGATGTGTGAGGGGTGGCATGTTAATTGAACTGGGAGTGAAAACACAGAAAAGACTCCAGGCTGGTGGGTAGTGGAAGCAGATGTGGCTAGGAAAAAAAGAGCAGTGTATGCTGAGATAAAGAATGGCACGAGAAACAACTGGTGATGAGAGATTAGGTGTGTGTTTTTGTAGTCTGTTTGTTCACTCTTAATCCCTTTAGAGCATGTTGACTGTCTTTTTTTTCTTTTCTTTTCTTCGCCAGTATAACCAAAAGCTTTTCTTTCTTTCTGTCATCTTCCGCTGCGCATAATTTGAAACAGGGACACAATATACCCGCGATGTGCCGCGTGCAAGTGTCCCTGCTCTCGTAATATATCTTAGTCAGTGTAGTGTGGGTGTGCATCTATTAGCACTGTGGGATGTGACAGAGGTGTGAAAAGATTCAGACAGGGGCTAAAAGCAAAAAGATAGGATGTGATGAGAAATCGCAGACTAAAAGATGAAGAAGCTCGGTAGCTCTCGTCATCCTCAACCATCCCTGGGTGCGTGCAGGTTGCAGGTTGGTGCTGTGTCTAATTATGTATTTTTTTAGCATCCTATTTGATTTGATCATCCAATTTAAAAAGATTGCAGTGTCCCAAACAAACAGTTAAAAGGTAGGTGTGTTGAAAAGAAGGAATCCAAAATTTCAGGAACCCGAAACCCATTCAGGGGTTGTTTCTTTGCAGAAAGGGTGAATAGGATTTATAGACAGTACTAAAAGCAGAGAACATGCATAGTCATGTTGTGGACTTCCTTATTGGATTACTTTCAGTTTTCAAGTGTAGACCCAAGATAAAGCCTTTAAAAAAGACCAGCACGTACAGATGAGAACCGTAAGATACACTGTTGTTTTAATACCGCTGAATTATGAATTTTAGTGGTAGATCGTTATAGCCACGTGTGATGTTCTTATCATGTGTTCTGTATTGTGCCAGTATGCCTGAGGATCTCTTTCTAGCCATTCAACGTACTCATGTATGTCAGTGGGCTTGTTTGTGCATGCATGTGTTTGAAGCAAAGTGTGTGCCAACAGCCAATAACTGTCTGTGCCTACCTAATTTTTGCATGCATGCTCGGAGTCTCTCCTCAAGATTTGACACTCTGTTGTGGAGCTCCTCGTAGTCATAGGCCCCCATCTCCTCCTGAAGTTCGCTTAGAACTGACGTCAGATTCTGGACCTCCTCCTTAAACTGCAATACCAATTTGGCATCGGCTTTGTACTCCTCCAACACTGGTATCAACGGTCTAAGCTCCTCCATTTTCGCTTTTATGGCCTGAAAGGGTTAGAATAAGCTCGGTTGAGTGTCATGCGCGGCAAAAAGGAGAGCCCGCTGTCCATAAAAGAAAAGAAAAGAAGGGGAAAATAAACCAAAACACCTGTCTGAACCTGACTACTCTAACTCTATCCTGCCTCTTTTCTCATCTCGCGACCCCCGCCCCCTGCTTTTGCGTGTTCCGTGTCCTGTGTTCTGTGCGCGTGAGCTGCGGTGTTCTGTTTGTGCAGGTGTGTGTCTGAGCGGACAAACCCAGAAAATACTCTCCACCCGCTGTGACGAGCAGAGCAGGTGGCTCCGTCCCGGAAAGTGACCAGCCGATAAAAAGCAAGCCCTCGGTACACCGACAACAATTGGGAAAGCTCTTTATTGGTCATCATCGTTTAAAATGCAACATCGTATTAAGGGTTACATGCTTTTACATGTCACACACAACAAAGTGTCTCGAATTGTACGTCTATAGTTTTTACGTAAAGATTTGTTGAATAACCAAATATGCATTGACAAAAGCCAAAGGAAAATAAAATGAAAAACAGCAATTAATAATAATAATAATAATTATGTATTTACGTTTTAAAAAAGCTTTTAGATGGAAAACTTTGACAGCAGTAACATGCAGGAAGAGATCAGTGGTGGGTTGGTTTGGGAGAAGGGTGGGGTTTCTTAGTCTTAATGGTGCTAAAGGTAAATTAACTGTTTGACGCCCAAATGCTCTCAGTACTGTGGCCCAGTTCAGGGGAATCTGGAATTGACCTGCCTCTTCTTCACCTGTGGCTCTCTTTACATGTCTTAAAGTTAGCCCTGCAAGCAAGAAAATGACAAACTGTTGACAGGGGCTAGAGCTTGCTAACCTATCTAACAGACACACAGACAAACACACTTAGTATATGCACTTAAGACATGTTACAGAAAAAAAAACTGCACACATGCACTGAAAGGCGCTGGCAGCACGGGACTGCTGAGCATGCATGATTGACAGGATTGCAGCAGTGCAGGTGGTGATGGTATGAACAGCTGTAGGAACACAGGCACGCTTGAATTAGTCTCAGTAACTGCAAACAGGGCTGGGTGTTAACCATACTCCATAATCAGAGGTGGCACTGAATTTTTTTGTGACCTTTTTTTAAAAATGTAGACCTGTTATCACTTATGTGTTGCTCAATAGATGTCAAAACTGATGATTACTTTAAAATTATGGAGATTCCCCACTCAACAGTCATCAATTATAGTTCAATTCAGTCTTATTTATATAGTGCCAATTCACAATAACAGTCACCTCAAGGCGTTTTATGTTGTAAGGCAGAGACTCTACAATAATACAGAGAAAACCCCAACAATCAGACTACCCTCTATGAGCAAGCACATGGCAACAGCGGGAAGAAAAAACTCCCTTTTAACAGGAAGAAACCTCCGACAGATCCGGGCTCAGGGATGGACAGCCATCTGCTGAGACCGGTTGGGGGTTGAGGGGAGGAAGACAGGACATAAAGACACGATAAATCCCTAAAGCTCTAGTAAAATCTAGTAAAAACTTGCATCAAACACTCCTCTACCCTGTTTGCAAAAAAAGGTTCATTAACATGTGGACACGAAACCCTAAAGAAAATCTCCTTGGAGGGTTTAGTGTATACTAGATGTTGTCAAGGAGGTTTGTCCCAGTGTGCAGAGATCTTTGTGCCCATCGTTCACAGTGACTGTAATTCATGTAAGATATCTTCTTAAATCTCCTCCAAGCCCAGATTCTCTATTTAACGTGATTTTTTTTTAATGAATTATGGCATTTTGTGTATCGATTTATTTTGCCTCTTTAATTATCCATGCAGATTTCTTGGGATGCAATATGGTGATTTAGGCAATTCTGAGTTCTCTCCACAGTGGAAACACTCACACACGAAATGGGTAAGCTAAAGAAGCAGCTATGAAGGAATGGCGCTTGGATCGATGGCTCGAGAAGTAGATCTTTTACCTTGTATTGCTTGGCGATGTTCTGCTTATGGTTCTCCTCCACCTGCCTAAACTTGGTCTCCAGACCACGAAGCTGAACTTCCATCTTCTCTACATACTGCAGGTCCCTCTGGGTGCGCTGGTCCAGCACCTGGATGGACTGGGTCATGTTCTGGACCTGTACGAATGAGCAAGAGTGGTTGAAGAAAAAATCTCAGTCTGCATTGTAATTAGAATAGGAGACGCAGAGAAAAGGCAACAGACTTTACAATATGTTGCGTTCGGCTTGGCGTTCGTCTCGTAGTGATTCACAAACTCTGACATCAGGCCAACTAGTCAGGGGCCTCAGACACATGGCGCAAGTGTAGGATTCATACTGTTCAGACATTTGTTTTCTCCAGATCTGATGTGGTCCAGAAACATGGCTCATCTTTTATTCATTAGGAGGAATCTGCTGTTGTCAGTAACTGTAACTGTAGTGCTGCTGCTACAGTATATGAATGAGCAACTTAACCTGCAGGGTTCTATGAATGTGCTTCTGTAAAATGGGGGAAGCTCCCAGTGTATGGGCACTCAGCTGAGTGCATCATTAGATATCATCTACTTACAAATAAGCTGCCTCCTGTGATGCCTTGGGTTTTCGTGAGCTCATTAGAGCATGACTTCTATTCTTGTCCAGCAGGCAAAAGGTCACAAACATGAGCATATATATGTGTGTGTGTGTTTCTATGGATGTCTTTGTGCGTGACAAAAGGTCAGAGGAAGTAACAGTGGGTCCCCTGGGTCACACTGTATGACTTTTGATGGCTGGGGAGGAGTTAGGTGATAATTACCTTCTCCAGCAGCTGCCTCAGTTGTTTGGTACGGGCATCTCGTGAGCACATGGACTGCTGGGGTGCCACCACAGTGCAGACACACCTTCCCTCGCTATCCTGGGCTGAACTGTACACCTGCCACGACTCCTCTGGGTTTGCTGGCAACACCTGAAAACAAAGGCATAGATAAGGGGAGGGGAAACAATAAAAAGACAACAGGGTAATGTTTCTTTTTTTTGGGGGGGGGGGATGCCACGCAACAACCTCCTCGTGTTTATCGCTTTATTATATTTATAACCATCAGGACGCCACAAACCTTTAGGCTCCACCCATTTTCGCCACTATCACCTGTGTGTTTTAAAGCAGCCAATCGTTGACAGCAGAAGCCTGTCCCGTCATTCAGGGTTGGGTGTGTGTGAAACCTCAGAGTATAATGTATGACGTCAAGAACATGCCCCCTCCCCCCCCTTCGCTGTCCCTCCTCCCACCCCGATGGATAACACTAGTTATTAACCTGCTGACGGGACGACGGTGAGGATGGGGGAAGGGGGGTGACTTTGACAAAGCCATTCATCACTGCATCAGCGAGAAAAGGAAACAAAAAAAGATCACTGGAGAGACCTGCTGATTAGTGAGAAGGAGCGACTTCACGTGAAAACCAAAACGGAGCAATCAGCCACTGTCAGTCTGTCAGTCAGCTGCAGTTTTCTAGCAAAGGATGCGCTGACAAAGAGAACCACCAGCAAGCACCCATCTTTGTAGTATTCAGTGTAGTGATCAGCACTGTTACACAGCTCCCTGTAAGAAAACAACTAATTGTTAACTAAACCCCGAAACGTGTGATATGTGCAAAAAAAAGAGCCATAAATCATTAAAACAAAAATGATTACAAAAAATATGACATTCAAGATTAAACTCTGTTCCCCGAGTTTAGTGAATTTAATATTTACACAGAACAGCCTTCAGCGTTCATTGCTCTAAATATCGCTGCAAATCATCCACTTATAATATTACCCTGGCACAAACACAGCTCTGAGAGTGCCAGGGAGCCTGACAGGGAAACGCTTCATTTTGACTCTCATTGACACACACACACACACACACACACACACACACACACACA
>NW_005187403.1:4022132-4032721 GCF_000239375.1 Pundamilia nyererei | reverse complement strand
ACACACACACACACACACACACACACACACACACACTGAAGGATATAAAGAAAGAATGAAGACTCCTGCTGTTACAGAGCGAATATATAAGACTCCTTTGAAATGTTTTTTCCCCCCACGCCATTCATTTTGCAACACCGCGTCTCTTCACATTTGCATCCACATCAAAACTACCAAATGATAACTTTTCATTAGTGGGGGATGCTCATATCAGCAGTAGCAGAGGCAACTGGAGCAACATCAAACGCAAGAAGGAACGAATGTATTACGCTCTCTCCAAGTCTTTTTTTTTCTTACTCTTGCAGGCGCGTGAATTTCTGCTCTAAATTATAAACCAAAGGCACCCACGAGAGTAGCTCTGTGACTATATCTGGACTGGATTTTAATTGGAAATTTATTTCTTAATTGTTATTAGGATTTATTTTAATTTTTGTTCCTTTTTTTTAAGCCAGCCACTGGCAGTAAACAGTGAAACTCACTCCTGTGCTCCGGTCTGGGTACCCTCCCTGCGCCGCCGTGAGCCTGGTGGTGTTGAGCCCCACCAAAGAGGGGAGGGTCTGCGACATCCAGTTGGTAATCATCGCCATGGTGCTCAGCACGACGCCGATCTTCAGCAAAGGCACCGACATCTTTTGCGCTCTGCTATTGACTTTTTCTTCTTCTTCTTCTTTTCAATTTAAGTCGCCTTCATTCTACAGACTCCAGGGAGAAACGAGAGAGGCGAGTCGCGGTGCCCAGAGCATCTTCGTGTTTCACCCGGGACTCCGGCTCGGCTGTTCTTTTTTTGGACATTTCCACGGAAGCTCCGGCGGCAGAGCGAGACTTGGTGGGTCGGGACGGAGAGCAAAACTGCACGGCGCGATCCGGTGCACGGATAAAGTAAGAGGAGGGGGGCTAAAACCCGAGAGGAGACGTTCTGGAGACGTTCTCTGGATAGCTCCTCTGCCCGCGTTGTCCCGCACACTGCCGCCTCTCCGGTTCGCCGTTACTATTTCGTTCACGCCCGACGGTCCGCCTCCTGCCTTGCTGCGCTCTGTGATTAAGTGCCACTGACTACACACACAGGCGGCTCCAAATGGATGTGAAGAGGAAGGAGGAGGTACTACGGATCTATCTATATCACCAGACGCAATGATGTCAGCCAGGTTGGGTCCGTTCGTGGTAATATCTGGGATTGCGCCTGAAGTCGCTCATAGTTGGGTCGACACTAACTTGTCCCCTGAGGGGATGGCAATGAGCAGTGCGACCGAGGTCGGCCCACAATGATGCTGCGGGATTATTTATAGCAGCAAGCAATGACATTTCTTTCTCCACAGCCCACCCATCAAAAAAGGAGGATTAAAGGCACTTGGACACAGGCGCAAACATCATCGCGTCCTGCATGGTAACCATTGTTAACTAAAACAACCGCTGCAGCAGTAGTCGAGTGTGTGACACACACACACACACACACACACACACACACACACACACAAATGTAGGGTGTCGCACTGCAATGGCAGTGATGTGGTAGGGCTCGGAATATGTTTTATTGATGGGATACTGGAGGCTTCAGCCCAAAACAAAGGATGAGCCTTTGATTCGTGGAACTCTGGCGCCACCGTGCAACAGATTCTGGCATTGCTGGGAAAAATGATAATAATTAAAAAAAATGAACAATAATACTAATACTAAATGTTTGAAATGCAAGAAAGAAAGAAAAAAAAGACACGTTTACAGGAAAGCGGTTGATTACTACAAAAAAAACCCCATACTTAGTGTTTTTATTTTTTTCCTCATCTATTGATTATTTTAGGTCTTCAAATATTTTAGGTGTGTTTTCAAAGCCAGTTTGATTTTGTCATCTTCAGCAGGTGTGTTTTATTTTATCAGCTGGCTATAGCTGCTCAGATAATACCAGGAAACGTCCAGAGCCTGAGTCTACACCAGCAGATCTATGGGGCACTGCTCCAGCCTATGGGCTAAATTGTAGTACTGCATGATACATGAGGTCCCCCAGAATAGCAAAGAGAGTTTTGGGCTATTTCTGTCAACTCCATAATGCATTTCACTGGTGAACTGAAAAGCTGAGAGGAAAGCCTGCGCTCGCTGCACCTATGTGTTCCTCTTACTCTCTGTCTGTTTCGCTCTCTGGCTGCTCTTAATCTCTCAACACTTCTCCCTGACCTTTGAGGTGAGAACTCAAAAAGAGGCGGCTTCAACGTGTTGCAGGGATCAGCTTCACTCGGGTCCTCACCCTGTGTGTTGCGGTGCAGTTCAGCAAAGCACAGCAGGGGGTCTCTAACAGCAAAGCTTTGTAAAGCATGGATTTATTCAGGTTTCAGGCTTCACCGTTGTGGATTCCACATCATTCCAAAGCTAGTGACCCCCACATTTAGTAGGGCCAGTTATTTAATATAAAATGATCGACACTGAAGCAAGAGGAAGGCCACAAGTGCTCTTTTAAACTCACCGATCAGTCGTTGACCTGCCAGAAAGCCAGACAAATCAAAATCTTTTATTAGAACTCCTCAGTAGCCAATCAGTGTTTTACACATGCCTACAAGACCTCAAGTGGATGGATGCACTGGAAGCATTTGCACAGTTTTAGTTATACAAGTTAATGCAATAACCCTACACAAATACAAATTTGATGGAGAGGTGTTGCTCAAATTATACAAACCTTTTTATTTTTTTTAAGAATGTGGTTTGTGTTTTGTGGGTTTGCCTTCATTAATGTCAGTTTGCAATACAAGATGTGTAGCTATACCAGGGCAAATAAAGAAGCGCATCCAACCACAACAAAAATTACCAAACTGGAGACCCAGAAGTTACTGGAAAACATTTAAAAGCTGAGCATTAGCACAAAAGGTGGTCTCCGACGACCACAGGCTGCTGTAGTTTGTAGTGAGCTGATGTTTATATTGCATGCCTACAGCAGGATAACCACTCTGTCACATTCAGTATCCAGTTTAATAAAGCGGAGAAGAGAAAAATTCACATTTCCAGCCTGCAAGTGCACTACAAAATGCACCGTACCTCCACCTACTCTTCTTCTGCTCTCACTCTCTCTCTCTCCCCTTTGCTTCATCGCTCAGCCAGCCATACTGAATAATAAATAGCTTCAACCCCGCCTGCCAATCACACCACGCATATTGCAATTCAGCTCAACTCCATCTCTGCGTTCTCACATAAAATCTGATTGATTTCTCTTTCTTTCTTTTTCATACATTAAAAATCCTTAACGGTTTCAAACGGTTTCTTTTGTTGGAGCTTTTTTTGTTGTTGTTTAAAGGGGCAGACATATTGGCAGCTTTCCACTTAAATGAGAAAGAATAGCTGCGTTATTTTGTGTCAGAGTGGTTGTAAGAGTGCGCGACATGTGTTGATAGTCTTTTTTTGTAGGATGATCATTGGATGAGGACTGACTGTTATAACTGCTTCATCTATCCTTCAGGATGTGGGTTTGCAGCTCGGGGTTGAGCCACTAGGTGAGGAACAGATGCCGTTCTGGCTGCTTACTATTCTGCTCTATGTGAAGGCTAGTCAGTCGCCAAATCCTTCGGCAGAGTGGAGGATAGAAGGTGAATGAACGTGGGCAGATTTAAAAGAGAGAGGTCGTCGCTAATCAGGCATCCCCCCGCTACTTTGAAGAGATGTAAAGAAAAGAGCTGTGGCCGCCCTACGCTGTCTCAAACTGTGTGAGAAGCAAGGTGGTTAATGTGGCCATTATGAGGGCGGCATTGTTCAGCATCACAGGTTGAGGGCGGGCTGCTTGGGTGTTTTTTTTTTCCTTTTTTCTTCTTCTGATGAGTAATCTGGCAGTGAAAAGCTCTCTATCTTGTAGAGTTTAGATCCACCTCTCACTGGATATATTTTGGCCTTCAAACCGGGAGGCGATGTGGAGAGGCCCGGCTGTCCAACAGCAAAAAATGCACTGCAGGTTTCCAAAGCAGGAGTAGAAATAGGGCCTGTCAGTGTATTTAGTCTTTTTGGGCTTCTGGAAGGGAGCTGACAGGTATTTCTACAGGCTAATATGGACTTACCTTTGAACAGATGACACACACTTCTCAGTCCATCGTGGAAAAACTGTCACTGTAACTTGGGGCCGCGCATTGCCACGTGGGACTTGAAGAGAATGTCATGAAAATCGCCATGTTTTTCCACTCCGCTCCCACTTGATGGCTTTCATCAAACTGTCCAAACTGACCCCGATGTGTCAGCGTTTCTGTTGCACTCTGCAGCTGAGCTGTAACGTCCGGTCCCGTATTTCAAACTTGTTGCCTCAGTACAGAAAAAAAGACTAAATGTACACCAGTACGAACTCTGTGTAAGGTTAGAGCTTTGATCAAATTACAAATCAAATACCAGCTAAATGTCAAAACCAGGCTTATGTTCTCTGAATTAAAAAAGAAAAAAAAGTTCGCCTCACAGCTCGCTGACATTTCTCATAAAATTGAGGAAATCAATTGCTGGCATATTTCTGTCAAAGTGGTATAACGCCAATATTGTTCTAACACGTTGTTGCCAGGGCCAGCGGGGCTTGCAGCAACCTACTTCTAGCACATTGTATTGAGTCTGTCGCTTGGATTATATCACAGATACATGTTTACTGATAGTACCTCAGTGTCACTCTGTCACTTTTATTTGTTTTCTGTGGCCTCTAATTAGCAGCCGCAATTGAATTCACACAACAGAGAATTCCATGAAGTATCACTTTGTGCTCGCACAAAGACAACTAAATGCACAAATTCTCCACGGCACGGCCCTGAAATAAATAAACCCACTTCCTCACTCTCTCCCCAACCACCAAAGCCTGTTGTTTGTGATCATTTACAAAGCAAGCAATTTACTGCAACAGTATCTGCTTTATGCATTTCTACAAATGGTGTTTAAGCACACCATGAAGTAATTCATAGTTCCAGTAAAGAATCCCACATCTGCACTTTAGTGATGGGCAGTGTTTGAAAACTACTGAGCTGAGTGGCTCAAGTGTTCGTTTCTCTTCACAAAGGCACCAGCAAGTCACACTGTGGTCACGGAGCATGCTCAGAACACCTTCTATGAGACTCTGCATTTGGTTGTGGAGCCCCTCTTTTAAAAGCATCCTCCAACAATGGCCTCCCCCCACCACCACACACACACACGCACACACATAATGCTACAGGCAACCCTTTTCTATCGTACTAGGATGGTGCTGCAGCTGATTAATCGGACCAGTTGATGATGAGGAAACTGACCGACCGTGCAGTCCTCTCCCTCTATCTGGCCCGTTTGTCAGAGGCACTGAGCGGGGGGCTCTCCTGGACCTGTCCGCGCCCCGTCAACCACAATGTATTCACATCGTGTAATCCCGCCCGTTAATCTGTTTAAGCTGGGGTAGGTTGTAGAGGGCTAATTCACCCGGCTCTTTCATGCGAGGTAAAGCGGGTAATCTCTTACTGGATCTGGAGCCAATTAACCGCTACTTCGACCTTTTAAAAAAAAAAAAAAAAACAAGAGGTGGAAAAATGGCGTTAAAAATTAAAAATCAACCTACTTGGGTGAGTTCTGTGCCCATGAAGATGAGGAGAATCAGAGTCAGGAGCTTGCTCGCAGGCTGCATCTCTTGCCTCCGGTGTGAGTAGACCAGCGGTCTCACATGCAGATCCAGTCCCTTTGCGTCCCCCCGCACAGCAGTCCTTTCCGCTCGGCTCTCTTCTCGCTCTGCAGGTCGCCCGATTCTTTCCTCTCTTTTTTATTATTCTTATTCTTGTTATTGTTATCGCGGTTGTTATTTTTTTTATTCCTTAGCAGCCCGGCGGCAGACAGCAACAAATCTGTTTGACGGAATCGTCTCTGTGCATATTCATTTCATATCTGGAGCCTATCTTCGGTGCCTCTCCCTTTCGGTCGTGGCCGCACTTATTTATCGCTGCGACGGACTGTGGTGAACATTGGGCTGAAGGCGCGCGAACAGTTTCGGATACACACGCTATAAACCTTCACTCTGATATCGGCAAAAGTTTACCTCCCCGCCTCAAGCTTGCCGTATAAGCTCTCGATGACAAAAAAAAAAAAAAAAAAAAAGGGAAAAAAAAAAGGAGTGACGGCGCTGTTCATGGTCCTGAAAGCGGAAGCTGCATCGCCGAGAGAGGGAGATTTAAATTGGCAAGCGAGCACAAGGGTGGAAGGCTTTCCAAGATCCTTTGCTGCCAGAAAATCCATCACAGTAAAGAATTGAGATTTATTCTTTGCTGACTTTAATGCCAATCACAACCACTAATAGATTCGAGTAAGTAATTTCACAATAAAGCACAGCTTTGACTGTCTGAATATAGGCCAAGTTACATAATAGGAATGTATAGGCACAGGCTAATGCATTCAGTATTCCCCTGTGGATTGTTCTTTCCTGACACTGTAGCTATTTGTGTATTGTGTAGGCTTAACAAAGAACAAAATGAACAATGCTAATAATTTAAAAGTCACATATGAAAACAACTTGAGGAAACAGAATATGAAAACTGGGGTGTGGATGGATCTAGCAAATAGGTTCGACCCTGCATCTGTTTCTATACATTAAGTACAATTTCTCATATGCATGCACATACCCTAGACCTACTAGTCTTAATATCCAAACAAACGTGCATATCCTTTAAATTGTAAACAGATACATGAGGGGAAAGAAAACCAACCTAAATCCATATTTTCTCAAATACATCCTCCATATTCCTTAATTTGTGTTTGTTTGTTTTAAGTATAACTTATTTTTCTTGTATCTTCACCCCCAACCGGTCGCAGCAGATGGCTGCCCCTCCCTGAGCCTATTTCTGCCGGAGGTTTCTTCCTGTTAAAAGGGAGTTTTTCTTTACCATTGTCGCCAAACTGCTTGCTCTTGGCACCCTTTTGTATATTTGCTTCAATGTGGAATAAATTCAGAATAAATCTTTCTCATCTCATCTAAGCCTAGTGGCAGGTCATTCCACAATAATATGTTCCACCTTTAAACTTAGCTCCTCTGCAAAAAGAAAGACTTCTAACCAACAATGCTCCTCCCTGAGCCTGGTTCTGCTGGAGGTTTCTTTCTGTTATGAGGGAGTTTTTCCTTCCCACTGTCACTACGTATCTACCAAAAGGTCTTCTCATTTTGGGAAGTTTTCTCTTTATATTGTAGGCTCTTTACCTTACAATATAAAGTGCCTTGAGATGAGTGTTGCTGTGATTTGGTGCTATATAAATAAAGCAGAATAGAATTAAATTGAATTCAACTGAACTGAATTGAAAGCACTACACAAACTATCAAAACCTATAACAAAATCTACTCTGTTATAATGAAATAAGCATCTTCAGCTACGATAAATTGGTAATATAAATTGCATTTCATTTTACCATATCAAGTTTCTACCAAACACCTGGATTCAGATTGAGTTGGCTTGACATATGTCCACTGGTTTCCTCCAGAAACAGAGTAACATAAATTTTGCAGGGTCTCTCTGCCAGTGATTTTCACATCATCCTCAGAGCGCAGTGCTGTTCGCAGTATATTGCAGCATTTTTATGGCAACCCACAGCCATTGCCCAGAATGTATTTTATCCTACAGTAGAGCACAGTTTTAATGAGAAACAGTATGTAACTGTCAGAAGTTGGCCGTATTCTTACAGCAGATTGTTACAGTGTTTACTGATGCCTTTCTATGTAAACATTTTAATGTTTAGCAGATTCAGCTGATACTGTTTTCTCCACCACTGATCATTTATTAGTTGTTAAACACATTTCTTATGATACTGACTTCCAAAAGCAACTCTGACAATGATCTCTTTCCTCCATAAAGACGACATTTGACAACTTCCCCAGTACCCTTATTGAAGAACTTTGAAACCTCAACATGTATCATTAAAGCCCTTGTTTGACCATTAGAAAAGTTTAGTTTCCAAGGGTAGCCCTAGTAAGTGATATAGGCAATGTTGACCCTCACTAATTTCTGATGCACACCGAGTCATTTTGTTCAGGAAGCAGGCCTGAAACACGACAGACATAGCTCAGATCAGAAAAGACAAACTTGGGTTGTTCTTAGCACGTGTCTGAGGGGAAAGCCTTAGCTTTATAAAAAGATAAGTAGCAGAAAGGACTTAAATGTGTTCCATCACTTGACTACTTGAATGTTTCTTCCAACCTGGGATCAGATTTATGAGTCATTTCAATTAAATCCACTGCACACTACATGCACTTGGGCCATTTTAATAATGGCGTCTGATTAGACTTTCCTTCGTAGAGGCGGTGCTTGATTGACAATTCCCTAAGCCTCCCGTTAATGTTGTAGCACCTGTAAGGGTTGGACGGATTTTAATCATCTTTCATGGAGTCTGATAACTTCCAGTAATTCCAGTTTTAACGCACACTCACCTTCCACAGCCTTATCATGAGCAAAGGTTTCGTCAGCCAGAATAAAATGAAACTACCTGCGAGGAGGGGCGAGCACAGCCAAAATCCTTGGTTGCCGCGTTATATGTGAATAATTTAATGCCAGGTTTTTGTTCTCAGCAGTGTTCGTGTCCTGCGATAGGTATGCACTCTCTTTCTGTGTGGGCTGTACAATACTTATCCCATTGTGAATGCCAACAATAGGCCTTTGATTGGGTGGTCATGTGGTTCTGAAGCTGTTCTGTTTCAGACTATATGAACCACACATTACACTAACAGCTCCAGTGGCCTGGAGATATAATAAAATCTCATTTATTGGCTTCAAGATGAATAAATGACTTCAGAAATGACATCAGGGCAAATTTACATCTGTGTCCTCCACAGCCGATTCTTTTTTTGTCTTTTTTGGTTGGTCTGCATACCTGAGAGAGGTAATACAAGGTCAGACTGAGAGGGCTTTTCAGACTGATATCCCAACAGTAGGATATAGGTTTTTCCAGATAATGACTTAAAGTGCACTGCACCTGCTTCCATCAGATTTACATCAGATTTTGTTTTTTCAAGAACTAAATATAGTTTAGCCTGTGCACATCCACAAATGCATGTATTTTTGCTTTTCTAGTAGCGCTAGTAACTGAGTTTCAGCTCAGTCACATGAAGATTTGATTATGGAGCAGGGGAATGCAGTCTGTGAGTAATGAAAGTGAAATACTCTAGACATAAAGAAGAACATTTGTTTGTTGGCAGGAGCTCTTCCCTGCGTGGCAGTACACAGCCCACACACTGGACAGCAGGGGATACATCTCACTTGCACGTTGGCCAGTATTTAAAGTTTGTCTCGTAAGCATGAAGTCACAGCGGATATCGCTAAGCTCCCCTAAAATCATGCCTGATGAAATGTTCTATTATTACGAGTACTGCAATAGCAGACTTTCAGTGTGCATGGGAAAGATCCCATTAAAAGATACACAGTGGTATCTGGTTTGTTTTCATATTGCAGTTTGTTTGGGTTGTTTGCATAAACATGAATGTAATACGGCAGCAGTTTTATTGATTCTGTGCATGCTAGTTAGTGTGAGATGGAGCCATGGAAATCTGCTTCCCAACTTCCTATGTGCTACTGGAAGGAGGCTGATGATGAAGAGGGAACTAGTATGGGAATAAAGCAATGAAAGAGCCTGAATTAAAAAAAAATAAGACTTTGATTTTTTTTTCTCTCAAACATAGCAGGGCTGAACAAGAATTGTTTATTACACTGCTGTTGTGAATATTTCTCCTCGTGATTTATTTTCTGCCCATTGAGCTGAAAATGCAAATGATGGAATTGTCTTGTTTGCATGCAGATATATGGAAAATGTCTTCATTGCAGGTGCATTGGAGGGGAATTTGCTCTGCTTCTCTCATTTGCTTTTGGTACTTGCAGAATTTAACGCCAAAAAAAAAAAAGCACCTGAGATTTAGCATCGTTATTCAAGTTTCACAGAAAAACTGATTAACCTTCAGGAATTAGTATCCATTTGAAAAAGGCTCGCTTCTTTCGTGAGGTCACTTCTTTTCTCTGTTTTTCATTTTGTTCAGCTTCGGTGTGTGTGTGTGTGTGTGTGTGTGTGTGTGTGTGTGTGTGTGTGTGTGTGTGTGTGTCTCATTTCATGAAAGAGACAGGGAGCGAGAGGCAGAAAGAGAAATTGAGTAAAAGAGCTCCAGTTTAAATATAGGTCCTAATAGAATTTGTGTCTTTCCTCTTAGGCAAGCTGCCATTACCTCCCCCTTTCATCACTTTTCTCTCTCCCTTTGCTCTCCTCGGGGTTGATGCCACAGATAACTATTAAAGATATTTTTCCATTATGTCCCAGTAAGGCTCTGCTCATTTAGTGTGCTGAAGACCCGGTCAAGATAGGTCCGTGACCTTGATCGGTTCTGTGCTAACAAGGAGCGCTCCATAAAAGTATGATTTAACAACCTCCTATGTGTTAATCTTAAGTTGGCATTAAAGCATTGGATAATCACTCTATCAACATTCAGCCTTCAGTCCTTGGGAAGATAAAGCCTGAGCTGTATAGAGGAAGGTAAAGAAAATGGGATGGATAGGGAGGGGGTGGAAAAAACAACATCCATCTATCTATCTATCTATCTATCTATCTATCTATCTATCTATCTATCTATCTATCTATCTATCTATCTATCTATCTATCTATCTATCTATCTATCT
>NW_005187403.1:3978227-4020785 GCF_000239375.1 Pundamilia nyererei | reverse complement strand
CGTGACCATTCTTTAGATATTTGTACTCACTCAACTGCTTCATGTCCAAAGGCATTTGCCTTTGGACGCAGTGAACGTGAAACCGCCACAGGGTTGTGCCAAAACGACTACATGTTGTGGTGGTTGAACTAACTGTTGTGCAATGTTTAATTCTGTTGTGAGAAATGCACCAAAGCGACTGAGAAAAACTGTAAACAAGGTTTTAAGTCTGGAGGGATACAGATGGCCATCTACTGTGAAACACAACAAGTAATGATTGCACTACATGATTGGATAACTGGCTGAGGTGCATTAGACTGTGTTTACAGCATTAGTTGAGCACACGGTGAGGTAAATGCATTCCCCTTGTGGTGTTGTCATACCGCAGGACTATAATGTCACTAGACAGGCTGCTAGAGCCGTTCACGAGCGGTTTCACTGATGTTGGGATGAAGTCAAACGCATTAAAGTTCTCTTCCAGTTACCACATCTTTAAAACATTAAAGCTTTATGGGACATTTGTTATTGCTGAAGATAAATTAGATTGTTAGCATACAACCTTCTTGACTCCCTTTATCAAGGAAGGCTTTCTTCTTGGATGGACGATCCATGGATAGGATGGAGCGGTCATATAAAGAGACTGGTGGAGACTGGAGGTGGCCAAGTAAAAGATGCTAAACTCTGGGAATGACCCAGATTCACTGGGAATGACCCGCATGGACAAGATTAGTATATATAAGAGGGACAGTTCAGGTTTGGAGACCAAGTTAATGAGGCAAAGCTGAAATGGTTTAGACATGTGCAGAAGAGGATATATTAGATATAGTATGTTAAACATCGAGCTGCTAGGCAGGATAAAAAGTCATGAAATGCCTGATGTCATGAAGTTACAACGCAGGACTGCTGGGTGTTGGGGTGCATAGTGTGGAAAAATCTTCATGCTATAGTGAGCTACAAACTGCCTCTGGAATCAACATCAGCACAAAAACTGTGTATCAGGAGCTTCATGGCCTGGGTATCCATAGCTGAGAATTTCCTGCATATACAATGTGTAGGTGGTCCAGTACCTTTGTTCATACAGTGTATTTAGTGAAGAGGATGGAGATGGAGAAGAAGAATAGTTGGAATGTTCAAGAATCTGAGACTAATGTGCACACGTTAGTGACAGTTTTATTTACATAGAGCCAGATCATAACAGTGGTAACCTTGGGGTGTTTAATGCAAAGACCCTAAAATATTAGAAATAAAGCAATTAGACCATCGTCTACGAGCAGCACTTTGTGGGGAGGAAGAACTCCTTTCTTAAGAAGTAAGCCTGTCATCTGAGGGCAAAGTTCTCTATTATGATATTATGCTACTGTGAGGTCTTTAAGATATATAGAGATCATATTCCTTCAGGACTTTGTATTTGAGAAGAAGGATTTTAAAATCCACTCTAGGTTTAACAGGGAACCACTGAATAGATGCTAATGTGTGAGATATATGCTCTCTCCTTCTATTCTCTGTTAGTACTCTTTGATTTTAGTCCATTTCCAGATTAGAAGTAACAAATGCATGGACTGGTTTTTCGATAGACACACCTGAATATTTATCTGCTACAATACAGGTAAATGTTTTAGCCAAAATTGTATCCACAGCAATATGAAAGACTCATTAGTAGTTATTGAAAATGCTTGACTGCACTTCTTGGTACCAAGGGGATAAACCTTGGCACTAGTTGTTTGGTTTAGGGGCCAATTACTTTTTCACATAGGGCCGGGTAGGTTTGTATAGCTTTTTTCTACCTTAAATAAAATCATCATTTAAAAACTGCATTTTGTATATACTCAGATTATCATTACCTACCTAGTTTGTTACACAAAAGACACAAGTTTTTGCCTCTGTATACCACTTCAGTTCATTTAAAATGAAACAATCAACATGCAATTGAAGTGCTTTCCTCTTCAATTTATGCGAGTTTACCAAAAACTGTTGGAACAGTTCTTTTTAATCATATTGTTGGAAAATGACTGTAATTTCAAACTGTTTACAGCTTTTCAGTGTAATTGGCAAAGAGATCACAAAGCAAGTGAAGGAAGCTATCATTAGTGAAAAATCTGAATAAACCTACAACAGAGTTTGCAAAAAAAAAAAAAAAAAGAGTTGACGAACAAACAATTTAGGTTCATTCTTAAAATGAATGAATGCAATGGCCAGTTCAGGAACACTAAGATGCCTGAAAGACTACAGAAGGAAAACAATGTGCATGGTTAAGAAAAACAACTCCATAACATCTAACCAAGTCAAGAACACTTTGTGGAGTTCGGCCTGTTATCGCCAAACTCTACAATCAAGAGATGCCTCCATGAATAGGCACATATGCCTGCCCGAACCAGGTCACTTGTGTTTGCTGATGATGAAGCTGCTGACAGAAACTAGTGGCTCCATAGTGTAATGCTTTACACATTTGCTTGGAAAGCAAACAGTTGCTGGAAAAACAACTCCCCTTATGGGTTAGGTCAAGACAGGCATTCGGCATAAAGACAAATCCAACATGCGGACCTACCCGCTGCAGTACTCCCTAATGACATGGGAACAGTTGAAAGCTGGTCTTCTGAACTGCTGATAGAAATAGCAGGAAGTGTATTTACTGCTCACATTCAGCTAAATGCTGCAAAACTGATCAGACATGTCACAATGCAAATTATGTAAAAACAATACAACTGCAATACAGATAAAAAACATTTCCACTTCACTTACACTAGCATATATTGCACACTGCAGTGACGTAATATCCAAATACTCATATGGTAAATGGACTGGTTCAGCGCTTTTCACCTCAGAACACTCAATGCAATTTACACAACTTGCCTCATTCACCCCCATTCATACAAGCACTTGTTCTATGTTCTTCCTATGTAAATGATTTCTATCTAACATGCACACACATTCAGTTACTCAAGTATAACTGGACGTTAAAGACTGGATCGAACCACCAACCTTACGACCAGCAGATTACATCAATACATCAAATACTCATCATCTTTGAAATCCTTTATTATGGAAATATGAACAATAAATTACACATCCTGTAATTATCAGGACATCTGTGTTTATTAAATATGTTTTTCATCATGTTTTTTCTTGTTGTGTGAGCTAGATATCCAGTCAGGGAAATGTCAAAACAAGCCAAGTGAAAACATTTATCATCACCGAAATTAAATCATAAAGCATGTATTGCTCCATTAGCTAACTCGACCTTGCATTACAAAACCAGTGCTGCATGTCTTCACTGATGATCATCTTGCATTGATGTTAACTTTTCCCTGAGACATGTGCAGAGCCATCAGGACTGTGCTATTTCAGACCTTTTTCACAGAATTTGCTTTTTAAAAGTAACCACTCTGCCACGTGTCATGTTATTCATTCATTAATTCATTGCAGCAATTAACTAGTAGACTTTGGCAAAATGTTTCAGTGACAGACAAAACTGACATTTGCTGGATGAAAATGAAAAATCCCTTTTTGTTGTCTATGTCTGTGTGAAATTAGTGAGTTATTGTTTTAGAAATTACACATTTCAAGTGGTAAATCTGTCACTTTTGTCCAGTATGTACACTGTGTACTATACATGTCTAGCTCAAGGAGCGAGTAATTAAAGGGGTTTGGGTGGGCTTGCATAACAAGCTGTCAGACTTGCCACCACCTGCCCCTTTTGCACTAGTAAGCTGGGAGATAATGGAGACATTTAGTACATGCTGCGTGTGTAGGCTGCTGTGAGTGTCGCTAATCCAGCACAGTTTGCTATGGTAAACAAAGGCAACTCTGCCCTGGGGTGGAAAAGCCTACAGGCCAACCCTCAGGCCTTTCCATTGATTCACTGACTAAACACTGTGATTTCACTAATGTGGCATTTACGACAACAGCACAGAACCCAAAATTGACCGACATTGTGCATTTCACCCACCGTCTACACTGAGCATACCTTTTTTCCAAAACATCCAGAAACATTCACTGTGCGACATGCTTACTGTAAAAATTTCTTAGTACTTCCAGTCTGATAAACCGCTGTGCACGCTTCACAACTACATCTGTCAAACATTGTAGAAGGTTTCGGAGTGTCTGTGTTAGCCGATTACATTATATGTTTTAATTATCCGTTCCATTTATTTCTTTATTCCGTACACCCAGTGTCTACACTGTGATATTATCAACTCCTCTCAGACTGTGCAGTCTTTCACCATGTTTCTCTGCCTATGAATAGGCTGCAGTGCTGTTCATGTGTGTTTTTGCTAGAGGGGGCTTATGTCAGTGAATGACTGCTGCAGCTACGATTTATGCTTTCTTTGTGTGTTTGTGTCCAAGTGTGTGCCTGACATAGCACTGTTCACATCCCCAGGGGGACCTTGCTGCCACAAGAATTCGTGCATCATAATACTTCAACAGTATACAAAATTGATGACCACAGGTTATGTGGGTCAGGCCAGAATGACGCAGCAGACATGCACAAGGGGGATGTTGACAGACAATGGCAGAGAGGGTTAGGCTGAACACACTGGAAGCTGTTGCAAACAGAGAAACATTTTTTTTTTAAATAAAGGCATATAAATGCTCCAATGTGATGAGTAAAACAAGACAGGAGAGAATAAAGGAGAAGGGGAGTACAGCGAGAGCTCTTGATGTTAGTATTTTTGTCATACAGTACCATCCTTTGTTTGCTCATCACACACTGCATCCGTGTGTGCTCCTTGTATTCATGTCAGAGCTAATTACAGGACGATGCTGCCAGTTGCCAGATCAGTAGTTAGAGGACAGAGCAGCATCTCAGCAATGTGCTTTCCACCCTACTGAGTTGCCAGATTTCTGAATGTCTTAATTACGCTGTATAGGCTTGCAGCAATGCCTCACCTTCTACATGTCCTCAAAAAACAATGTCACTATAGATTTCCAGAGTTGGCGTTCAACTTGGTGTGTTTAAACATTCATTTAAATGCTCGTAAATGTAGCTGTGAAGAATACAGCCATTAAACACTGAAGTTTTGCCCAACATTTTTATTATTATTTCAATCACATTTTACAGATTTTCCTCTGTATTTTTCAATAACTTTTACCAAATTCTGCATTCAGGGAGCAAAACAAAGATGTGATCAAAAGTAGTAGGAAAAGTTATGGGTCTGAGAAGCGAAGGGCCTGAATTTAGAATGACTTAAGCATTGTGTTATGTATTATCTTATGCTGTGCTGGAGGACTGGTTGGTTAATAAACAGAGTGGTTAATATTTATTCACAAAGCTTTTGATTCTAGGACTCAGCGAGTGCATCAATATAGTCGTAGCTAAGAAGCAGTATTTCACAAAGAAGTTCATGCTGTATTGAATACATATTACAGCAAGTATTGATGACATAATTTACACAGTTCCCTTTAACACCCTCATTACTTCTTGTATGGTGATTAAAGCCCCAATAATCAATATTTAGTAGACCATTAAAGGATGTGAAGATTACCTATTTGTAAATCATTTTGCTTGAAGTGACAAATCCAGAGACAATAACTGCTTAACACTGCATACAAAAGATGGATGTGGTGTGCGGGTCTGAAAATGAAGTCAATATGGATGTGCCTTAAATCTGCATTCTTTCTAAAAGCCAACAGTTGGCAACTCTTATTGTAAAAGTAAAGCCCATTTGTATATAAGTCTATGTATGCTAGCTGTGCCCTCAGTAAATAATTTCACATTGCTCCCAAATGCTGGTTTGAGTGTAGTTTTGTCAGATTTCCCTACTCCTACTGAATACGACTTGATTTATAAGTTACAGTAGTTGGAAAAGATATAAAATCATGAAACTTTGAGCTGAGCCTTTTAGCCAAAACGTCTTGATTTTTTCCAACCAGCTGAAGAGAGCGGTGGCTTGCTGCACTCTATGTGAAAGATGGATATTTCCACAGTGGTTTCTAAACTCTACATTTTGAAGCCTCATTGCTGGCCAAAAAGAATAACAGCATGAGCCAAACATCAAGCTGCATTAGCTGATAGCATTAGCTAAGTTATCAGCTAATTAGTCATAAGTACCAGGCTAATAAAATACAAGAATTTCACTCACCAAAATTGCAGCGCAAAAGAGATCCAGGTAAATTTAAGCAGGGAACTACTGGCTAAATCAAAGTGGTCCTGTCACTAACTTGCCTCACCAAAGGCCAAACAGGTGAGCTATGAAGAAAAGAGCTCACAGTTCGTGTCAGGCTTTGATCATGTTAACTTTAACTAGATCTAACTGAGAAACCAAGACACACTGCAACCTCAAATTGTCAATCACAAGATAGGCCCACCTTAAAGCACACCACACTTTATTCTCCTTTTTATAGATTAGTTTGGTTATATATCAGTATTGAAACCGGCTGAACAGCGAGTGCAGACAAGAAAATGAACAGCAAAATGAGTGGAGAAGAAAAGCGATTTGGTGTTCAAGGTTGCTACGAGGAAACATTGTCAAGCCGGTTGCGGTGGTTTATGAGTTTGAATATGTGTGATTTGTTCTTGAGACCAAAAACTGTGATATGAATGCGGCTCATGGTTTGTTCGTGAATGTTATATGCCAGCCCTATAGAGTTCAGTTAAACATTGTTTCAAAGCCCATTAAAGGAAGAATTTGGATTATAGTGATATATTCGCTACTCTGAGACATCACAGTGCGAGTGTTACAACTTCAAAGTGGTGACTGCAAGTTCCACTGGCTTGAACACTGGGGTGCCATAGAAACCAAAGAAAAATGAAAAAAAAATCCTTCTGTGTAAAAAAATAAAACCAGCCCATAAATCAGAGAGCACTGAACATCCTCAGTGAGTGTGTTGTCTGAGGATAATCTTTCTAACATCCAAAGAGCTCTGGCTTTTATCTGCATGCCCTTGTTCTTGGTTGTTGGCTTGTTTTTGACAAATGCCAGTTGCACCTGCAGGGGGTAGTTACAATCTTATGAAGACCTTTACAATGTTAATGCACCCCTGAGAAGCTTCTAATGTGCACTATTTTGTTGAGTCTGTGTCTGCGGTTTGTTGACAGCTCTGTTATAATTTGTTGAGGCAGTTCATGGTCTTATAATGGATTGCAGGGGGTTAAAAAGGGGCACCCAATATTTTGTCCACCTATCGTAATAGTCTTTAATCACACTTAAAGGCTATGCAGAAACTCTGCCATTTGCCTCATTTTTTTGTCTATGTGTACCTCTTTCTCTCTCTTTCTCTTCCTCTGTGTGTGTATATGTGTGTAATATAGTTTTCATCCTTTTGTGCTGTGTCTGGAGGGTGCCCAAGCAGGGAATTCATCATCCTAATACACCGTATATAAGCACTTGTTAAAACCCCAACACTGCATTTTTTCAATATTCGTTATAGTTGTAATATTACTGCTCCGGGTGCCTGAGGCATTTCTTCAGCCGGTCAAAGAGCATCATTGAAAAGCATGAAATCATGCAGAAGGCTATCTGGTGGAATTCCCAGATATGATAGAGAGGTTGGGAGTTCAGGAATACAGTTTTGCCTTGAGGAGAATACCAGCGCGTGTGTATCAATGGGTGAGTAACTGAATGGATTTTTATGCCAGTTTTGCAAGCACAAAACAGTGCATGCAAATCTTCATCAGTGTAACTGAGTCCATTATTACTGAGCTGAAAGCACTGTGCATAAATTCGGTGTATGTACCTTCATTCATTGTTAGGAAGTACACATTCATTACACAACTTCCAGATCACCTTGTAAGCCCATCTGGATAATGATCTCACACAAAGCTACAAAGCCAATAGCACGACTGTCTAAATGTTATTTCCTTTGATTTGTTTTTTGCCCTGTCTTGCCACACACACACAGACACACAGAGAAAGACCCTCCACACATTACCAATGTAACGAGATTGCTCAGCTCTGTATGGTAATGATGTTGTTCACTTTGTCGATGCCTCCACAGACATTGTAGTTGTTTGTTTGGTTTTATGGATAATAACCATTAAAGGTCAGAAAAAATGTCATCCAAAACACTGACAAGCCTTTCATCTGGGAAACTAGGGTTCAACCCCATGTGGTTTGCCAGGATGATGCGATCAAGTGCCTGAAAAAGAGATATAGGCATATAAAAAATGGCTAAGGTACATGGAATATAAAATTATATTTGGTATGCAGCAAACAAACAATCCAGAATAACTTGTGTTTCAATTGAAGCAACACTCGAAATATGGTTTCTTTGTATGTATATTATTTTAGGGGAGGGAATGTGTACAGCGAGACATCAATAAACAGTCAAAATCTGACAAAACATGTCTATTTTCTTGTTATTGTTCCATACTTTCTACTGGAAAAAATGAAAATTTATATATTACTCAGGATTTAAGAAAAAGAATTATTTGATTGGCTGATTTTGCTCCCTGACAACCATAGATTGGCTTTATATGTATACAGCACACCTGTTCAAAAGATCAGTTTCTTCCGTTCCAACCTCTCCACCACCATGGGCAAAACAAAACAGCTGTCAGGGTCAAGATCTTAGACATGCACAAGGCAATGACTGTAGAAAAAATGGCCAACCTGGCTGGAAATCCTCCTGTTGTTCAAAATCAATCCAAGATTTTCCATTTGTGGGAGTTGTCATGTTGCCCTTTTAGAGCCAAAGTCTGTGCACTAATGACTGTAAGTACTGAACATGGACACGAACACGCCCCTCTGCACTTTTTCTGTAGCTTAGCTGCTCCAGTTTTGACGGTATCTGCCCATGGGCTTACTGTGACTGACAATTGGTTAAATTAAAAGGTAAGTATTTCTATATTATCAAAAAGACACACAGCTTAACATCTTATAGTTCTACAACATCTAACATCGCTCTGTAGCTTCTGTTGTTAATTCTTTTTTTTTCTCTTTTGCCTGTCCCGTTTGGTTCTTTAGCCGTCAGAATTGTTGTTTGAAAACCAACAAGGATACCCAATGGATTTACTTTGCCAAATGGATCGTCGCGGCCTTGCCGTATTGGTCCATTTGATCGACCTTTGTTCTTATTATTTATTTTATTTTATTTTCAGTTGTTACAGATGGGACAGACATGGGACAGACATGGGACAGACATGGGACAGACATAACAAATTTCCCACGTGTGGGACTAATAAAGGTTATCTTATCTTATCTTATCTTATGACTGCGTTATAGGAAAGGGAGAAAGAAAGATGAAGGAAAAGAAAAACAGAAGGGAAGAGGGACAGTGAGAAAGGGCACTTAAAAAAATCTCCTGGATCACCTGTTGAGAGAAAAAGAAGAGAAAAACAAGCAAAAAAAACAACAACAAAGCAACATACTAAACACACCCATATGGAAAAGATATATATAAATCTTACAAAGTTTGTATCTGAAACTTGTATGAAAAGCATATAAGTGTGAAAACAGATATAAGATCCCTTGAAAAATTATATAATGAAACTTGTATGTTTTGGATACTTACTAAAACAATGTATGAAAGTAATGAGAAAGTGGCCACTTTCATGAGTAAATCATGTAAGCCTTATATGATTTACTCATGAAAGTGGCCACTTTCATGAGTAATCACATATAAGTTTTTACTATTTCTTTTCTGTATGGGCAGCACCATCACGTTAATCTAGCTAAGTGTAAACAGCTGTAAATACTAAATATTGAATGTTGTTGTGCAGCACGCAGGACCGACAGCGCACAATGTCCTTTGAAGTAGCAGCCAATAAAGGTGTAGTTTATGTCTATGAACAGAACACCCGTGTGCACACCTGTGTGCAGAAACGGCCCTAACCAATCTGGCGCCCTAGGCAAGATTTTAGGTGGCGCCCCCCTACATCAGCAGTGTAGCGTAATGTTGTAACAAATAATATTTCTATTAAATAAGCTTTACTTTGCATTTTAATTAACGTGGGATTATTTTTTGTATTTAGAAATAATAGTACCAACTTTTTTTTTTTCAACATTTTTGGCACTGGCGCCCTTAGCATTTGCCTATACGGCCTATGCCACGGGCCGGCCCTGCCTGTGTGGATCAGCGCGCTTGTATTCAAAAGGTTTTCCCATGTAACGGTGTGCTAGAGGGTGTAGAGGGCCATAGCCCTGTCCCACAGGGCATGAAGCAGGCATGGAGGAGATCCAGGCTCCAGACATCCAGAGGCCCCAGAGTGCGAGAGCCCAAGGAGGACCACCGGAGGGGCATCCGTGCCACCCTCCTGGGAAGAGCTGAGGAGAGCCCCAGACCCAGTAGCCACAGAGCAGAAGCCAGAGGGGGCTGCACTGGCGTGCCCGCCGGCTCTGCCGGCAGCCAGCTGTGCCAGAGTGAACCGAGCCGCAGGCCCAGAGGCCCGAAGAGGCCTAACTGAGCAACAGGCGCCAGGCCCCGCCAAGTAGCCACCGGGAGTGAGCTGATACATACCTGAGCACCCAGCCCTGGACACCAAGAACCACCAACGCACCGACCTCTGAAGGCATCAGTCACCGGCAGGGAGTGTGGTGAGGGGAGATAGGCTTCCATACTTTGGAAGGCCTGGGAGTTCCCAGAGAGGTGGAGTCTAAGACCCGACCTGACATATAGACACAGGCAAACAAGCACACAAAGACACAAATATGCATTCCCACCCTCATGCACACATATACAAATACTCAGCACTCACCCAACGTAAGTGGACATGTACACACAATCACACTCCCCAAACATACTCCAGGTACCCTCGCCCCTAGAGGGGGAAATGGCACCTAGACCCAGGAGATGTTACCCTTTCCCCCGGGGTGGAGGCAAGCAGACCCAGGCTCAGCAGGTGTCCTTGGACTGGTCTCATGTGTAGCAGCCATGAGGTCCATGAGATTAAGGCACAGCCCCCAGCTGATCTGCAAGTAAAGCCCAAATTGATCTAGGCACGCCTTAAAGGCTTGATGTGAGGGAACACGAAGGCCATGGACATGCCCAGAAACATTGTGACCTGGAGGGCTGAGACTTGTTTCCACAGTATCTGGGCATGCTGGGAGTCGCTCACTGAGGTAAAAGCGGTATGTTCGTGATGGGGGATCAGCAGAGGACCTGTAGGCAGTAGCCCTGGGTAACAGTAAATACCACCCAAGGATTCGCCCCCAGAGCTGACCAAGCCATCCTGCGCTGGGCAGAAAGGTAAGGGGGCTGGCCTGACCCAAGGAAAAGTCAACAGGGAGGGGGACAGCTGTAGGACAGCCGAACCTTGACTGCACATCCTCTCCGTTTCTTCTGCGTGTCAGTGCTATGTCGGTGAAAGGCCTCTAGCTGAGGCCTGAGGTCCCCAGGGCCCCCATTCAGCAGATGATCCAATTATTATTTCCTCCACTGTATTGAAAATAAAAAGTAGGGTAGCTTAATGGTACTTCCATACTTTTCTAAGGGTTGCATCTGCTATGGGAGAAAACCCCTTTGGAAGAAACTGTTTAGCCCCTGATGGCCACCCTATCAGCCATTAACATATATTAATGCTGGAAGCATGTGTTCAAAGATTCACGATCAGTTTGAGAGTAAAATCAATAGTAGCTCCGTCTCTTAGCTATTCCTGCTTAAATATTGGTAAGAGCAGGGAAAGAGAGATCAATGACCACCCAAGAGGCAGGTACATACTCTACTTACACCTGTGCAGCAGAACATATCCATCTTATTCGTTGACACAGGAGCATTAACTGCCAAATAAAACCTCACAAACAACGTGGCAAAGAGAGATCCCAGTGTTCCAGTAGAGCTGAGACACCATCAGTCTTCGACCCTCCCCCACTCCCCTAGGCTACCACAGACAGCCTGCTCTGCTCTAAAAACACATTAAAAATACTAAGTGTTAAATGCCTGTATAACAATTTTCTATGTTAACTTGAGAGTCCATCTATTAATTTGCAGCACATCCAAACTACAGAATCTATTAGCATCAGTGAAACTATAAGTAATTTATTTTTGCCCTTTAGATAATCCTTGTGAAGTTTGACAAAATGACATTGGCACTGATAATATATTAGTTAGCAAATAGGCAATGTAGATTTACACCAGTATATATTTTTTAAAGAGTGGACAGTAAAGTGCATACATTTAAGCTAACCTGTACTTAAGCATTTTACTTTATGCTTCTTCATCCTCTCTGAAGTATTTGTACACTTTTCACTTAAAATGACTGGTATCAAATCTTTAGCCTCCATTAGTTGATTTTGCTAAATTAAATCAGTTTGTCAGCCCGGAGACTAGCATGGATTTTTAAATCTTTAAACAGGGATCTTAAGTCAGCATTAATATGGCATGCCATCAGATATCCTCTCATCTGGCTTGAGGCATCCAACAGTTAGTATTACTCTATAAAGCTACTGTCTCTTTATTATTTCAGGAGGCTGCGCAGTGAGAAGAGTAAATCAACATAACCCCGCAGAGCTGCCTCCTGACAACACATATTTTTCTCATTTTACAGGAGGAAGTTGCGGGTCTCTTATTGACATCTTCATATATCAGCGCCGTCCTGTGAAGAGTGCTCGCCTGAGTTAGAGTTGTGTTGACAGATCCTCATCGCGCAAGCATGCACGAATATGCAGCTTGCAGGGAGAAGATTAATATTGGTAGTAAGCATGGTTCCAACTGGACACTGAGAAAATAATTGTCTTCTTTATCTTGCCAAAAGCATCCGTTGTATTTTTTATAATTGTATACTTGATGCGTTCGAGAACAAGGCTGTGCAGAATTGTTTTTTTATTGCTCTCATTTTTATGTGCACTCACAAGCCTAACTTGATACCCAAAGCATGCAATATTAAACCACACCAGTACTTCTGAATGAATATGACACCATACGCTCAGCATCTTTAGCTCCATCCAATTGGTAGGGGTGGTAAATTGTCAGTGCGATGATGAGCAGGCCGGGCCCTGTGGACTCTTTATTTTGAAATAGAATTTCAAATGTAATTTGAACAAACATCCACAGGCTTTGATCAGATCCCTTTCTCTGTTTGATTTTGTTGCAATGGTGTAAGAGAAGATATTGTGTTTGCAAATGAATTTGAGCTTTATTGCAAGAACAGAGAATCCATCCAAACATCATTACGTCTGAGTCCCCCCCTCCCTTCGATCTATTCCAGGCACAGCCAGGCAGCGGCTATGAATGAGTAATTTGCATCACACTGGTCATCATTAGCAGCCTTTACGGATCTTTAGACTGTGAGAGTGTTGCTCCTTTTTCCTGATGAGACAAAAACTCTTCCCTCTAAAACTCCGCAGGCTACAGAAGAAATAAGAACTTCTATAAGGATGACGTATCTTTTCTTCCCATATCAATCTGTGAATAATTCATTAGTTCACAACAAGAGTCACTTCATGTGACTGACTCTTTCCTAAGACCCACTACTGTTTGCTAGTGCTGCTGCTCCTGGTAAGCTTTATAATCTTACATGGAGTGTATTTCAGTTTCAGCCTAGATAGTCAAGAAAAACCTCCATTACTAGCTGGTGATAATGCAGCTGGTTTGAACTGCAAACAGCTTTTGTGGTTCCTGTGATAGATTCTTTTTGTCATTGGTCTCGTCCCCCTTCTTTAGTGTCTCTTGGTCCCGTTTATCTCTCTCCATGTTTATTCAATTAAGTTAAAATTACAAATCACAACACCTCAAGTCTTTTTATATTATAAAGCAAATAACTTGCTATGCAATAATACATAGAAAACTACGTCAATCAGATGGCACAGTATGAGCAAGAACTTGGCAATAGTGGGAAAGAAAACCTCACTTTTAGCAGGAAGAAACCTGGACAATAGAGTAGAATCCCTTTATTGTCACTATACAGATGTACGATAAGATACAAAATATACAATCTGATAAAAAAAACAAAGGAAACAAATATGTAAATAAATAGTGTTATGTATATACAGTTTGGATTATTGCACAGGTGGTTTATAGAGGGAAATCCTTGAAATGGGGGGTGGAACTGTGTTTATCAGTGCATGTCTGAGTTCAGGGTGGTTATGGCTTTTGGGAGAAACTGTTCTTTAGTCTGTGGGTCTTTGTGCTGATGCACCTGTAGCGCTTCCCTGAGGAAAGCAGGCTGAACAAGTTAAAACCATGGTTGGAACTGTCCTCTCAATGGATGAGCAGTAGAAGGTCAGCAGCAGGTTGGAGTTCAACATGACAAACAAGAGCAGCTGTCTGTGGTTACTGGTTGCGGGTGACTGCGGACAGAACAGGATGATAGACAGGACATAAGAACCCAAATTGGGAGCTGGATCCACAGAAGGGTACTGAAAGATGAAGGCTCTGCTTGCCATTCTACTTTTGGACGCGCCGGCGCGTCAAAATCCCATGACCAATTTAAGACGACACAGCTACAAGATGCAGCAAGTCAGTCTCCATTTCAACTTGGGCCGAAAGTGCGGACTTCAAACTACATACCAGTTTTTGAATTGTGTCAATGGGCCACATAAAACCAGAGTTATGATAAAAAAAATACACGCGATGTTTTTTTCTGAACAAAACAGTGGTTTTTACAGCGGGAAGAACGCTAAAAACTGCGTTTTCTACGGACAATGCTAGCAAACACTCCGCTCGCGAGTGAAATAAGTAACAAAAAAAACACTTCTCTATCCGATTGTTCAGTCTGACGTCACTAGCCGTGTCTGGGCCTAACTCCGCTGCAGGTCCATATATCAAACGATCACTATGGCATTACTGAGAGTTGAAAAACTGTCTAAAGTCTTTCATCTTTAATAAAATAATCAGCGTTCTGCTCTACCAGGTGTAACAATTGAGTTTAACATCCAGGCATCCATGAAAATGGAATTTATGACATTTAACGGAGTTAGAAGTTAGCAGGGAGTTAGCTCGCTAGCTTCTATCTAAATACAATATAGCATGTCCTGACTGCGGGGTTTTGGAAACAAATTAAAACGTACAGCTCTGTTATCACTTCCAGCATAAATGAAGACAGAAAACTAAACAGCAGTGACGTTTGTAGGGTTACAGAAGTTTGGCTAGCTGGTATATAATGATGTGCTACTGACCGCTAGCGACACAGCTATGTTAGCATAATATAAACAAGCTAACTTTTTTTTCCACTCGATAAAAGTTAACGTGAGTGTTCTCGGTGGTCAGGAACAAATGTAATCGCATGGCAGGATGCTGTAAAAGGACCAAACTTCAGCCAGGAGAACAACTGAGATAATCCATCCATAATACGAGGTTAGTCATTCATATACTGCTGCATGGGCTGTGCTGTAGTTACATCCTAAGGTTTTAAAAACTGAGCTTAAATAAATGATTAGTGGTAATAAAAGCCGAGGGAGGTCAACAGTGATCACTGACTGTTTTAGGAGCTTTTTGAGATCAAATAGAAGAAAATACATAACATTAAACATGTTAACAACACAAAAGCCATATTAAACGCAGATTACTTTAGATCGTCGCGTCATCACTGAACAACCGGAGTGGTGTTAGAGTTTACCATGTCAGCCAATCAAAAAAAATAAAATGATATGGCAACATGTGGTACTTGGTTGTTTAGGGAGAAGGGGAAGTTTTTAGGAGTGACACCCGCGACGGAAAGCGGGCAAGTGAAAGAAAGAGAGAGTTTTCATACGTGAAACATTAGTGACGTTTAGCGTGTTTGGAGGCTGTAGTTAGTGTATTGTGTAGTTATTGTTTTGTATTGTGTGTCAGTTAGACTGCTGAATTTCATATTTGCTCTAAAAAAGCCGTCAAAGGCAGATTCCAGTGTAAACGCTGTTCCCACATGGAAAACAGGACTGATGCACCTCCTGCTGTCAGACCTGCAGGGTTTAGGCCTGTGGTGTTCTCCTCTGTCTTATACTGAACACAAACTACATTTTTGGACTGGCACAAATAATTTGTGTGCCTTCTTATTTGATGCAGCACACCTGATTGTTCTGTAAATAGATTTAAATGGTTATATAAAAAACGCCTGAGGCCTTGGGTGCATTTTTAGGTAAATAGTACCATATAACTTTATTGTTTGCAAAGCATGTGCAGAATTTTTAGAAATTTACAATTTCTATTTGCATTTCAAGTTATGAAAATGATTCGTTAGACATGTTTGTGGGTTTTACAGTAAAAAATATAACTTTTTTCTACTCTGATTTTGAATTTTCTGTCTGAATTTAGATCAATTGTGCTAATATAGTATGCAAAAATGAAATAATTACTCAAATCTCAGATATTTGAGGTTGTGCTGAAAAAAATGATACCAAACAAGGCAAGATAAGCAGTTTTTGAAGGTGAAATATAGAGGTAAAATCTAAAGTAGTCAAAAACGGCCAATTATACCCTGGACCCCAGAGGGTTACACACCCCAAGGACAATACGTAAGCCTGCAGAGAGCAAAGGGCTCTACTGGGGTGATATGTTGCCACAGGGGTGATATGCAGAAAAAAAAACCCTTCTTTTGAATCTGTCTGGTTTTGAGTCCAAACCCTTTGTTTATAACTCAGCTAGCTGTTCATGCAGCTCATTAACATTTTCGTTTGACTCATGGATGGTTCACTTCGTGAGTCAAATGATAATTCAGTGTCCAGCTGACCCACTTTAAGACAAGTACCCCATAGGATCTAACATAACTGTGTTCAGGGCTAAAAGACTGAGCTGCAAGCTGCAAATACAAAGCCAGCAAGCAGGGATGATTATTAATATTGAAACAGGTTTTAATCAGGTGGGTACAGTTGTTGTTGGTTTACTTCTTAGTTGCACTCCAGCATGTGAAAATTGAAAGATGTACTTTAGCTATTAACAGTGGCTCATGGTCAAAGTAGACATTCATTTCACCTCTGTCCTTGAATCCCTCCCTTCCTATATATGTATGTATGTGTATATGTCCATCCATTTTCTTACCACATTAATTTCACCTTGCTCTGTCTCTTCCTCACTTGTGCCACCTCCTGTGACTGAGGCCTGGATACTGGTTGTTGCTGACAGAGGTGGCCAAACTCCAGACATTCTGTACTTAAGTAGTAGTAAAGATGCTTGTGTTAAGAGATACTACAGTGAAAGCTGTGCAGCAAAATGTACACAAACAGTTTGTGTGCGTGCTGATGTTTGTTGAGATGACAGAAATGTTGTAAGATGTTGCTGTATAATGTCCAGCTCACTTTGACCCCCGAGTATAAACACTTTAAAAGATATCGTTAAACCTAAAGTAATGAGTCTGCTTTGAAAATGTAAGGAGAAGAAAGAAGCGATATTTGTGTTAAAACATAGGGAGTAAAAGTAAAATATTGACAGAAATAAAATAGTCAAAAATAATACTCATTAAAATTTAAAAAGGTAGGGAAGCCCATATAGACAAGTGTGAAAGAAGAAGATCTTGTGATATGGGCCAGTGGGCAGGTTCAGAGTATGGTCCAATATACAGTCCCCAGCCACTTCATTAGGTATACCTTTATAGTAATGTGTTGTGCCCCTTTTGCCTTCTGAACTGTTTTAATTCCTTGGGGAACAGATTTAACAAGGTGCTGGGAACGTTCTTCAGAGGTTTTGATCCACATGGACATGATAAAATCACACAGTTGCTGCCGATTTATTAGGTAAAGATCTATGAAGATCTATGCTGCCTATGAAGCAAATTTCCTATTCCATCACATCCCAAAGATATTCTTCTAGACTAGAGTTCTGTTTACTGTGGAAGCCATTTGAGTACATTGCACCCGCTTTCATACTCAAGAAACCAGTTTGAATGATCTCAGCTTTGGGACATGGTGCATTATCCTTCTGGAAGCAGCCATTTATAACCACACTGTGGTTATAAACACAAGGCAGTATTTTTTTTAGTCTTCTATTGTTCACTTTTGGTCTGTGAGATCCGTAGCCTCAGTTCCCTGTATTTAGCTGGCAGGAATGGCACCTGGTGTGGTCTTCTGCTGCTGTAGCCCGTCTGCTTCAAGGTTTGATGTGTTGTGTTTTCAGAAATGCTCTTTTACATACCTTGCTTGCTTATTAGTTATTGGTTATTATCTCCTGGAGGCCTGATTCCTCCCTCCCACCTTCTGCTCTTACAGAGTGCTTATCTAAATTTCGAACCACAAATCCTGGTTCAGCTCTAATTTTCTTAAGCTCAGTCAGGATGAAACTGAAATCTTTCTGTTGCTTTCCTACCAGCTCAGTACTCTGACCCTTCTCCTCTTCGCCCACTGGATACTTTCTCTTATTCAGACCAGTCTGTCTAAATTCTAGAGATGGGCGTGATGAAAAATCACAGTGGATCAACAGTTTCTGGAATACTCAGTTCAGCAACCATGTCACATTCAAAATCACTTTAATCCCCCTTTTTCACCATTTTGATGCTAGATTTGCAGATCTTGAACTTCTCATCTCGACCATGTCTACTTGCCTAAATGCATTGAGTTGCTGCCATATGTTTAGCTGGCGAAAGATTTGCTGTTACAAGCAGCTTGAACAGTTGCATCTAATAATGTGAGCAGTGAGTGTTTGTAATTAGGCACGTGCACAAATGTTCCCCTATTATTACATCATCCAAACAGAAATATCAGGGCTTTGCTTGACTGTATGGTTCTTGCCAAATACTGAACATGCACAACATTCACACCCCTCCCCCACTCACCCCCTACCCGCCTCCACCTAGCTAAAAAAACAGACACTCCTTAAGCCAGACAATTGGGCATCCAGTGAGAGGGAGAGAGGAGAGAAGATGATGATGATTTGCCTGCAGTGAGAGTGGACTGGCTCTATTCTCTCTCAGGGTAACTTGAGATTTCCCTAGATGTAGATGATGCAGCTTTTAGCCAAGTTGTCTGGGAAGCTATGTGAGGATGCACTGCCTTCATTAGGCTTTATCGACTGCTAATGCTGCTCTTAGCTTGCTAATAGATGAACAGTTCACTCTGCCAGAGAATGATCTAACTTACAGAGACTTTAAATAAAATAATGGAAGCTTGCGCTTTTTCAGTCCAAGGATCCGAGGGGTGTGTGTTGTTGAACTGCTGCACCTGCAGCTGGTAGAGCTGGAGTGCAGTAGAGTATAATAGGCTGACATCATCTCCATCACCGTCTTGGCCTGTCGTGCTCTCTTATCATATCCATCAACATCAAAAAAAAAAGAAAGAAAGAAGGTAATCAAATTCTGAGATTTATTTGTCCTAAATCCTCTCCATAAGCTCTCAAAGTTACTGAGAGTGCTTTGCTGCAAGACGTGCTGGCCCATTTCAAAGATCGCTCGCTTCACGGCTCTCTAAAACTTTTATAACTCTTGACATTGGGTGTGAGAGGGTTTTGTCCAGAAGTAACTGTGTTTCAATTTTGTCCTGTGGAGAGAGAGTGAGAGAGTTGCTAAGTAACACCTCAAAAAGCCTTCACTAGGCCTTTTACCACCTCGGAGTTTATTCTTCGGGCTCAGCAAAGTATCTTCACAACATCAGCAGCTTGGCCAAGTTAACTTCAGAAACTCACAGAGTAGCTTCTTTTTGAGATGAAGCTGCCATCCCTTCCCAGGTCTCAAAGCCACATTTATTCCTACTCAGCTGTTTTGCTGTTTATTCAAAATGTATACAGTCTGTCCACTTGGTCCATGTGGTACACACTGCATTCCAATTAGTTAAAAACAACTAATGTTTAAATAAAAGAAAAGATCTTAGACAAAATTGCGCTTTCTTTGTTATCCCCTGCAGTGCCTCTTCCTCTTTTTCTTCTTGATCTCTATTCATGAACATCTTAGCTGCATCAGACAGCGAAAAAAAGCTGCTTGAGCTTACTTGCCTATTCAAAAGACAGAATAAAGGGGAACGATAATGTCCAACTGCACACACAGAGGAGAGGCGAGAGGCAGCAGAAAATCATAATGAGCGACTGAATATAAATGGCGAGTGTGAGAAAATTTGCAGTTGGTGTAGGGAGAGGCATATAAAAAGTTAGAGGGAAGCAGAGAATATCCAGTGCAAGGGGAGAGAGGAGGATTTAAATTCAGCGGAGCAATAAATGTTCACTGGAAGACAAAATAGAAGAGCCACAGAGAGAGCGGGAGGTGGAGGGGGACGCGGTGACTGCACAAAGATAATGGGTAGAGAGCAATGAGTGACAGTAGTACAGAAGTCACTATGAGCATCGTTTTCCCCCCTTTTTCTCAAAATGTGATAAATACACACACATGCGAGCACACACAACTAAAACAAAACACCACCTTCATGCAAAAGTCAGTCTGCAGGCAGTGATGAAATCAAGAGGGAAATGGTGGGAGCGAAAGCAAAACAATCCTCTGCCTATTAGCAGATTCATAAAATAACAGTAAAATACAAACAAGTGCCCTACTTACCCTGACATGTGATCCCACCCCTCACCATCTACCTCGCTGTACACTGAGCTTACATTTGCTGGATGCACATTGTTCTGATTTACTACTGTCAGTTAAATATTCATTTATTCATACATAATTAGTTTATATCAAGGGTGAACAGGCTAGCCAACATTTATTCAGAAAGCATCATCCGGTCTGAGTTGTATTTTGTGGCCATCTCTCTCTCTCACTCCCGTTTTTTTCCTGTGTTTTGATAGTCACTAACACTTTGTTCATCATTTGATCCTGGGACATCTGGTAATATGGCCCAGGATCAAATGACTGTTCTGTTCTCTCTGAACAGAATTCTATTAACTAAACATCTTTTTTTTTTCACCAGCCTTTTATTTTATTTTATTTTATTATTTTAATGTCAATTATGGCGGCCTCACTGAAAAGTTCTCCATTATGGTGACTTTACTTTTTGGGTGAATCATATCATGTATAGCATTTTCAGAATGGCGGAAATCAAGAATGAGAATTGAAAATATAAAAGCTTGGGTCTTGAGTGTTGAAGTGCACCAAGAACACAAGGAAAATGAGCCAAAGTGTTAGCATACAGTACCTTTTAAACAAGTACAAATATGTTTACTGTGATGAATTACCCATTGCAAGCTGTTTTTAATTTTCTCCATAATTCATTGAACTTTCATGAAGATGTAGCTGGAAGCAACAAGCTGCCAGCAAGAGAAAAAAAATCAATCCAGTTTGACTTGATGGTAAATTCAAGTGCATGGTGTATAATGACTAATCTAACCACACAAAACCACCAGTATGGCCCATTATAGCTCAACAATCACACAAACCCCGTGGGTGTCTGTCGTTTTTTTTTAAATCTTCGCTTGTTTTCTTGTTTTTGCTTGGTCCAAGATGGCATCTCTAATTAGAAGAGGGATTAGATGGTGAGGATAATGTGCCATCGCCAACTTCTGTCTGCCCGTGCTTTTATTAGCTCAGCTCATCATTTTGGATCATAGAACGCTGGGGAGACAGACAGATAAGTACTGATGGATTAACATGCCGCCCCCGAGAAACCAGGGGGCTTAAGCAGGGTACGGCTAATACCGCCACACAAACTTGGTCATGATGGGAAAGCCATTATGATCTTTAAAATACAGTAACGAGCTCCAGGATCCTCAGCTTGCACAAACACTTTCAGCACAGGAAGCCCTGACACCTCGGAGGTCTGTGACATTTGGGTAGGGGGAGGTTTCGGAACACGTGTGAGCAAAGTGTGATGGTCACTGAATTTGAAAAATCTCTTCCCCGTCGTCGTGTCACAGTAAAATAAATGGCCTGTGAAGAGGAGATGTGAGTCACTGCCGGTACTGTGACTAGCCCCCAACAGCTGTTTTGGCAATGTTTCATGATCCAATGTCTCATGTTCAGTCACAGGTTTCATAGAGAGACTTTAATCCTTATGAAACATTGAATTCCTTGGCCTCACGCCTAAGGGAACACTGAGATATGGGTGTGCGTGCATGTGTGTGCATGTGTGTGTGTGTGCGTGGTGTTCTACCTCTCCCTCTTCCTCTCCGTCTTTGTGTATGTTTGTGCCATCGTGCTGCAATCCCGCCATCTGTCCTAGCTGAGAATCAGGTGCTGAATGCTTTGTGACTTGGCTTCCAGCTAATTCCTTGTTCCCCAGCCTCGTTTGCTCTCTGAGGCCAGTTTATGCCTAAATGAGCCCAATTGTAATGACAAGGATACTGGCACTGAGCTGTACAGGTCCAATTTGCATACTGGAACTAAGGAGTGTGTCAGAATGATAATACGCTATCACCACTTAACCATTTCCTGTTCTGTATTTGCTTCCTTTTTCCTTTAGTGAGGTGCATTTTTTTTGTTCATTCTTCCCCTCATCCACAAAAGAAAAACAAACTGTATGAGAAACGAATGCAGGACGGCGCTCAAACAGCTGTTCGTCTATGAAATAATTTACACAATAACATCAGTATTAATCTGTGATCATGAAGCCTGGATGCATGAGCAATCTCAGTGCCTTGCTATTTTTTTTTTCCCTTTTGTGTCCTAGCCCATCTTGCACTGGACCCTTGCAGTGTTATTGGAGCACAACATAATTAATAATGCATTAACTGAGAGACATATGTGGGCCACAGTGCAAAAGCTATTTTTGTGTCAGAAAAAAACAACAACAAAAAACCCACAGATTTGACTTTTATTTACAGCAAAAATGGCGACCACACAGGCATTACCAGCCTCCAGAATTTTGTTTGCCTGGTGCTGCTGCTGCCTGTTATTACAGGGCTAGACAGACAACACAAACTGCAAACTGCTTTGATAATTTAGATGCAAGCAACAATATGAAGAGTGTCTTGCCTTTTGGAGTTTATCATTCTTGTAGATATGGACAGGAAATCACGCCCACACACTGTACTGCTCAGTCAGTTTCTGCCACCTACATATTGAATAAGGCCGTGTTTGGGTTTACGGCTCCTGTAGCCACTTGTCGTGTCGCACAAGCAGCTCAGCGGTGTGCACTGTTCTCTATAATGAGTGATAACCCACCTCTCTCCACCAATCCGCTGTAATAAATGACATCATACGCCCCGCTCTCGTTCCCTCAAGATCCAATTTCCTTCCTGTGTAACCCCGGGGTATCTGACCACAACTAATTCCTCCAGTCCCGCCGAATCATTTCACTTTCTTCGCCTTCCTATTGACTTTGGCAGTAATGTGTGTGCGCCAGCACGCGGCATCAGGCGCCGTGGCCATCATCGAGGAGAAATGGCGAATTAGTAGAGGATGGGAGGAATGAGAAGCGGATGTAAATGAAATGAGTCAACAGCCAACACAGATGGCTGTGAGACATCCAGACATCCTATTTCCACAGTCATGCATGAATTGCAGAACAGTCTTGTTCTGCCAATATTGTTGCCGTGTACTCTTAAGTGCAGAAGTGAATGAATCACCTGTGACCCTCCCTCCTTTATTTCAAGCTGTTTAAATGTGCAGGCGTGCACATGAAAACAATATAAAACAGATATGCGGGAGTCTGTCAGACTCAGTTCAAAGATGTACACTGATCAGACATTATGACCACCAAGAGGTGAAGTGAATAACACTGATTATCTCTTCATCACGCCACCTGTTAGTGGGTGGGAACTGTTAGTGTATTAGGGAACAAGTATACATTGTGTTCTGCTGGGAAACCTTGGATCCTGCTATCCATTAGTTCTCATGCAGCTCTTGTGGGTTATTCCTATTTTGCAGCGGTCAGTATCTATCAAAAGTGGTCCAAGGAAGTAAGAATGGTGAACCAACAAAGCTGATGGAAGCAGTCTAATGCTTTGGGCATTGTCCTGCTGCCAAAACTTAGTTCCTGCTATCCAGGTGGATGCTACTTTGACACATACTACCTACCTACCACCAAAGCATTGTTGTAGACCATATATACGCTTTAATGGAACCAGTACTCCCTGATGGCTGTGACCTCCCTCAGCAGGGTTATGCTCAGTGCCGTAACGCAAAAATAGTTCAGGAATGGTTTGAGTAGCACAACAATGAGTTTGAGTTGTTGTAGCTTCCAAATCAAGCACTGTGCTGCCCTGCACAAGAGGTGGAACTCTTTTTCTTTTCAATCTGTATATTGATTATATTTTGCACATTCCCACAAACAGACATACACACATACTTACCTGGCCTGTTTTCCTGTGGATGTGCTGTATCATAAATAATTCATTTTGAATTTTCTATCAGAAATTTCACATTATAAGTGTGCCAATCAGTGAAAATAGTCCTTGAAACCTAACATGGCCTTACAAGCAATGTTGCAATATAAGTCTTCAAAGGTGCTACTACCTGCCTGCAGACATACAAAATGCAATCCACTTTCTAAATAACTGAACTGATTTTTACACCAGATGTTCTGCAGTTTCTCTCCGATTATTCCAACTCTCACACTCCTTTGAAAGTAAATGCTATGCAGGACACTTTGCTGAGGACAGACCTCGTGATAGACCCCTGTGATGTCTGAAAGCGAGCTGTAAAAATTTCTCATGGTCACGGCCTTCACTCTCACGGCTCAAACTAGGTTTAATTCCATCCTGTCAGCAGCTGTGCCGCAAGAGAAGGGCTGTAGCTACCAGCTACTGCAGGAGATGAGGCTCCCATAATGATCCCCCCTGACTGCTGCAGGGTTTTGCTCACATCAAAGCTAATACCCCCCCTCCGAAGATGGGCGCAAGGTACAGAGTAGGCCTGACAGCTGTGCGTAAGCACGATGCCAGGCTTAATATTCCGACTACTATCCATAACAATTCTCAGGCAGATGGAATCCTGTAGATTGGGATCAGCAAAGTGGAGGGTTGCCACTGTTTTCCAGGCATGTAGGTTAACATTTCATCCCCCAATTTTGCTTCCAAATTGGGCCAGAATATAATTAGCATTCAAAGTGCTTAGTTTTTGGAGTTTTTTTAGTTTTTTTAGTCCTCCGAGGCTTCGCACCGCATTTCTCTTGTTCTAGAAACTTCCTTTTCTACGTATTATCAATAAACTTACTTCACCTTGTGCAGCTTGCACACGTCGGTGGTTAATGCGCACACTCTCTGAACACTGCATAATTATTAAAGAGGCTGTAGACTCTGGATTGTGTTTTGAAGAAGTTAGTGAGATGTAGCACTGAGTTTTGAGCTGTCAGACACATTTCTGGATGAGGCTCTAGCTGCCAACAGCACACCTGTGCTGGCACTCAGACAGGCACGATTGCACCCTTCTCTGAAAAGCGCTTGAATCGAAGAGTTAGCGACAACAACAACAAATGGTAAGGAGGGTACAGAGGCATGAAGAAGCATCTGGATTTTGGTGACAACCTGCCACTTCATGACAAACGAACGACTCACTGGATTCCTAATTTATTGTTTAGCACTTTAATTAGTTAGGAGAAAGCATATGGTCATGAGATTCATCCCCTTTTGTTTGCTAAAAATACACTTAAATAATTAAAGCAGTGTAGAGAAATAGAGTTAGGATGTTTTTTCCTCTGTCCATATTTGATTTTTGTTTGTTCTAAAAAAAAATGAGGAGAGAAATGTCTGTTCTTGATTTACTGAATGTATTCACCGAGAGTGAGAATTGTGACTTGTGTGTGTGTGCAAGGGAGTCAGAGAGTTGTAGAGAGCAAGGAGGGAAATAGACTTTCTTTAATTAATAAAACAAGATTAGGGAGCTTGTAGATTCAGGTAAATTTATTGTAAGCGCAGCAAAATGAACTAAAAGAGGAATGAAACAGCAAGAAACCCACGTACTGCGAAAAACTGCATTAATACTGAATTTGTCTGTGCAGAGCTGCTTTTAACTTATTACCAGCTGTGATAGTGTAGCTGTGACTGTTTTCACCTTGTAAACCTGCCCGTGTGAGTGTGTCATCGCGAGTAAAATGAGGCCCTGGAGACGCCCACATGCGGGAATTAACACAAATGTCATTTTGAGTGCTTTTGACAGGTTTTTGCATGTTTGCAGTTTTTGTAAACACGACAATATTACAACTGTGAAAGTGAAGAAATATACTGTCGTGTGGTTGAAAATGGTTATGTTTATTAATTAGATCTGGTAATAAGAGTGCTGATTGGTCGGTAAAAATCAATACATTGACAGCTAGTGTGTTCCATTCATAAGGGGCTCTTTTGTTTTTCTTTAAAGTCATCACATTGATGTCCAAAGCACCAGTGCTCTGAATTTAGCCCAGCGAATACACGGATCAGGAGAAATTCAACACAATTCAGTTTTATTTATATAGAGCAAAATCACAACAGCAGTCACCTTAAGATGTTTCATATTGTAAGGTAGAGACCCAATAGTACAGAAAAAATACTAATAACGAAACAACCCCCTTTTAACAAGCACTTTGTGACAGTGGGAAGGAAAAACTCACTTTTAATTGGAGAAAAACAATATAATCAGGATCAGCCATCTGGCATGACTAGTTAGGGGTGAGGGAGACATTATGAGAACCAATGAGTGATCTTTTTGTGATGACACCTGTTAGTGGGTCGGATATATTAGGTGAGTGAACATTTTCTTTCTAAAAATTGATCTTAGAAGCAGGCATACTGTCAATATTGAAGTATTACAAATTACATTACTGTAAACTGACAATTACATGTTGTTCATCTATACAATAGAGTACTATATTTTAGAAGTGAAGTTGCTATAGCAGACATACCGGTTTTCTTGGCAAAAAGTTCTGATGATAGAGCTGACAGTTGACCTTTGTAAATTAGGCTGTACCAACCTGGCAGCCTCAGCCATGGTAAAGCCTCTGTTAACCACATGGTCAACAATGATGGCCCGGAGAGATCATGGTGCGTTGTCTTCTGCCTACATTTCTCTGAAGACCACCTTTCTGTTGAGGAGCACCACCACCTCTTCGATGAAGGTTTCCTCTCCCTACGAGTCTAACCTGCTCCATATTTGAACAGTGCAAAGTCTCAATTAAATGATAGACAAATGTATTAAACTGAATAATAGGAGATGCAAATCAAAAATTTGATAGTGACAACATTATGAAAGGCAGTAACTGTGAACAAAACATTTATTTAGATGAAACTCTTATTTTGTGTAGTGAAAAGGATATTTTGTCATCATGTGTGTTGTACTAACACAATTGCAAATATGCTGAAATGTTTGAAAAAGGTGCACTTATGATGATCTGTTGTGATATAAGTACTAAGAGTTTTGAAAATGTACCAATTGCTTGTGAAAACTGTGCCAAACCAATAAAAAAAACCCTGTAACCTGAAGCCATTTGAACAAGCACCTTCACGTCAGGCGGTCTTGTTCATGAAAGTCAGAGAGATCAACAGTTCGACAGGGTGGTGCATCAGCAGTTAAGTAGGTAATGTACTGTACTGCTGTCTGAAAGCAAAATTTCTCTCTACTTTCCAAACCCTCATATGTGGTCATAAACTTCAAGTGCAGACTAAAGGAATGAGAGGTCAGATACAAATGTCAGAACTGAGTTCTCTTTGTAGGATTTCTAGAAACAGCCTTAAAGATTTTAAAGAGAGAACTTTGAGTATAACTGTTGATCTTTCAGTGCAAGTTCAGTTGAGCTGGCTGAGGAATGTAATACAATCTGAAGAACAAAGAACTGAGAAGAATATCTTGGCTACCATGCTTACTTGGCTCCCTGTCTACCTGCATAAATGTAGCAGATGGATGCTTGATAAACAGTAGACATGAATGCAATAGGTAGCTGAACAAGAAACAGAATAAAACGCATGACAATGATAATATATGCACACAGCATTGTGTGTGTACTAGTTTCCAAGCTTATTATATTTATATGTTACTATTCCCTCCTCTGAATGAAAGCATCTACACCCCTTGGGTTTGTTGAAAGCTATTCAGCTGCAGAGAAAAATCACAAAACACAGCAGGAGTCGAAGGTGGCTGACAGAGTGGCTGCACGGTGAAAGTCCCCTTACAGAGGGAGTGTCACAGATTGATGATCACTAACAGTGTAAGAATACTTGAGGGTGGATTATTCCTTAAAAAGTTAATGCTTCCTGATACCTGCCTTGGCGCCATTAAAGATGCATCAAGCACGTGTATTTGATCCAGCTGAGTTATGATGATGAAACATCTTTGTTGTACTTCTAACGTGGTGTGCTCGGCATTTCCTAATCCAGCTGTCATTTCAGGTTTAATGACACCTCGAGCAGACAAAAGTCAGCCCTTAAACAGAATCACTTTGACTGATCAGCGTCATGCCGCACACATGAGTAGAGATATTTCTAGGCTGGGGTTGGAGACCAGTGAGAGGCTCTCTAGGTTTGAGGACCATTTACAGCGTATTTGTGTGTGTTTGCTGCAAAATAGTTCAGGAGGTGATGATCACAGTGAAGGTGAGTGGCAGAAAGAGCAAAAGCTGCTTTAGATGTACAGAAGCTGAGGTTCATCTGCCAGTCTGAACTTTGCTGTGCATACAGTACAGTGTGTGTGTGTGTGTGTGTGTGTGTGGGCAGAGAGGCAGCAGTAGGGTGATGTTGCTGCTGGTACCAAGGGAGATGAGTGATGACAGCAGTGAGCTGTGTCAACTTAATACCATTAGATGAATTATTCTCCCCATCAGTCAGTCTGGCTGTGGACACCAAGAAGCACAAGCTTGACAAGCTGCAGTCCAACTGGTCCTCACCAATCATCTGTGTCTCACTGATGTCATTCTGCTACAGGGAGCTCAGCAAACCTCAGAGCTTTGCTTTGTTCCCAATTTCCCCATTTCAAGAAATCCTAAAAAAAAAAAATTGTGCTTCCTCAGATTTGGTCACTTCTGTGTCTGTTTGACAAATATCAAGCTACAGCTATCAAATGGTTAGCATAGCTAAAACCTGTATAAGTACCTTTAGACTGTTGTTTGAACATGCTTTACCTTAGTGGTTTCATCACAAAATTGCTCACATTTCCTGAAGTTTGGTTTTTGCTGTTACCTGCCACACCAACAAATCAACCAATCAACATCATTCCTATATGCCATGTTTTTTTTCAACAGTGACTTGCAAAAATTTTACTCAGAAAAATTGTATCTCACATGTAAACCTCCTTGGTCACTCTCTGTGTCTTCTTTCAAAGGAATGTCATGTGACATGAACACAGTCTTGATCATGATTCAGACTGTCTAACCCATATGCAATATTAACTGTTTGCTGCACTTAATCTGAATATTTAATGAGTGTTGTAGACACTAGTTATTAGTCAGCTGATATTAGTTGTTTGCTGATGTATCAGGCTCAGCAGATATGAAAAGTTAAACAGTAAAGAACGGACGAGAGAAACTGTCACGGTCTGGCTGGCAGACCGTGGGGAGATGGGGAAATAGGACCCAAACGCCGGACACTTCAGTGCAAGGTGGTGAAGTAAACAACAATAAATCCCCAGTTTCCCAGACTCCCGTGTAGTGTCTTCTTCCCAAAAGTCCCCGTGTAGTGCTCTCTGCCCCAGTGTCCCTGCACTCCCCGTGCTCACTGCTCCTTCTCGTCCCACACTCCTCCTGAGGGGAAAACAATAGAGGCAGCCGTTAACACTTATCCCAGCAGGCATACACTCACACTTGACTTGCTTGAAGACTGACGTGTAGTCAAACGCAATAATCCAGCGTCAGTGGAAGCTCCATCGCTCATCTAAATAGCTCCCCCGACGAGCCCAGATGAGGAGCAGGTGTGCGGCCAGGACTTCGGGTGTGGCCAGCCCTCAAGTTAGACCACGCCCCCAGGGCTGAAGGTGCCTGTAACTTGGCCACAGCAGAAAGGCAATACACACACATACCTGCCTACATACAGATGTGCACAGGGGCAGTGCAGACAACACACCAAATAATAATAATAATAATAATACCAATAATAACAACAACAACAACAACAACAGTCATCGTCCCCACTGCCCACGGACCCCGAGTCCCCAGAGCCGGGTCCGTGACAGAAACACCCTTCATTCATGCTACGAGTGTTGATGGTGCATGGTTTGTCCACCAGAGGGCGATTGGAAACCTACCTGTATTCGGGACACTGTGTAGGCTATGTGAGTGGCCGAAACTGTTACCAGCAATCTACTTTTGGGCAGTGCGTTAATTACATATTTGTTTTGGTTGTGTCCCACCCACTTTGTAATACTTCACATCCAATCCAGTAGCTTTGGCTATTTCCATCTGCAAGACTTTATATTGAGGCAATAATTGTTATTCAGTCAAAAGCAGTATCAAAATATGCAAAGGAGGGATCAACAACGCTGAACAGGCAAATCACAATAGTTGTAGGTGGTGGTTGTAGAACCCTCTTTTTTATCAGGTGGAGTCTCTCATTCAAGTAAGGTGTGATTTTTTGAGCATTACTTTATTGAATCACTTCACATTGTAAAATCAGCATTGAGTGAAGGTAAGAATGGCACAAATAACTCATTTATAAAATTTCAGTCTTACTCTTTTTTAAGGCACTCAGGAAGCCAATGTTAAAATGCTACGAGCGGGATAACCTCATTAGGATTAAACGTTTCTCTTAGGACCGGTTAGTGATCTGTCTTGCTTAGCTGAGTGCAAAAGAGTCTCCTGCAGGCCAAAGATGCTTCACTGGTTTTGATTTTGCTTGGCACCGCTGTCTCCTGCTGATGTTTAATCAAAGGTTTGGGAGGATTTTTTTTTACCTGCTGGGAAGGTGTTGATGTTGAAATGACAGTGATGAATTACCTTTATGCGCTGTGACCTCAGGTGGTACATTTGCACCCATCCTTATTTAATCTTCTCTTCTTTTTTTCGACCAACTTTGTTTTGGCAGGGTGCAGTGAAGCTGGATGATTCTGGGTGACTTTAATCAACAGAAAATGACATTTGGGTAAGTTGGAAGAGGCAGTTCTAAGACTAAGAAATTGGAACAAAAAAAGTAACATTAAGATGATTTTAGACACCAAAAGTTGCTCTGTCTGTCACACAAGGACGGTATGTAGAAAGGAGATTACAAATCATTGTATTTCTTACAAAGAATATCTCAAAATATGGCACGTTGATATATCACCGTGTCATTTTTACAACAGCGTACATGCACGTCTCTCCATGCTAACGCTTGCATATACCGTGTGTTTTATTGCAACTGAATTTGCATCCGCAAATCACCTAATCCCGATTGTACTTTGTCATTCGGCAAATGATTTAATAGCACGTAAAAGCAGGGCAGAGAAATGTGAGACGGCGTGGCCGATGGCTTCGGCATCATGAAATATTCAGTTGAGTGCACAGACTCTGAAATGATTTTATCAGCTGATTCATTTGAATCTGTTAGACATATGCTGCTAGAGACCTGAAAGATGTGGCCTCCCATCCGAGAAAACAAAGAGGAACTGATGACTGAATCAGACATGTCCTCCGCTAGATCTTCCCTCGCATTGTTTAGAATGGCTAATAAATGGCGTGCAGTCTCCATAAAGCAAACCGGGGGGTTGTTAAGATCTCGTAATAATGGCTTCATAGTGATGCACATTCCTAATGCGACCCTGCTGCACGCTTGCATGTTAGACAACTGTACAATGATGCCACTGATCCCACCTGTGCTTACCCAGCATGCACCAGCAGAGATGTGGCTCATTTGTGAGAGGAGTAAAGGAAATAGAGTCAAAGAAATATTAGCAGAAGGTGTTTGTTGACAGATACCAGAGCCACAAATAAAAGTCTCCCAAGTGAATCTGAGCGCAAACAAAATTGGTTTCTGTGTCATCGCCCCCCACCCCACGCTTCCGTATATTCGCTATATGATATGCTTTTTTTTTCTCCTTTGTGTCTCAAAATGTCAAGCCATAAGGCATCTCCATCTCCTCCCCTGACTCCAGCGGCAAACCTTTCTCTCTGCACACTGGGCGGTCAGTCTCAGGAAAAACATATGATGAAAACAAAACAAAAAAAGCTGCCTCAAGTGCATTCATTCATTTCCACTGAATTTATTGTCCTGGCTTCTGGCTGGATGAATAAAAAAATGTGTTTGTTCCTGGTCTGTTTTCCTCATATGAGCTATAAACCTTCAAGGTGTTTTTTTTTTTTGTTGTTGTTGTTTTGTGGGTATTTTACATGAGAGATGCCTGCAATTTTGTGCACCCAAAGGAACGGCATTTGAAGTGAAATTTGATGGGACTGTTTGTGCTTTGTTTCCAGTGCTCAGCTCAGTTTTAAGGCAGAAGAGTATACAATACGAAACACAAGAACTCGGTTAAGTGAATTCATTAAGCGATTAATTCACTCTGTCCTTGTTTGTCTTTCTTGAATGACATCAAGGGGAGAAAAAAATCTGCTCGTATTGTGCCTGGGAGAAATAATTAATGCTTTTAATTTGGGCCTGTCCTTGGCTGCTGTTCGGGCCCTGTACCACACACAGGTTTCAATGACCCTGCCTCTCTACAGGGGAGCACCGTAGTGTGGAGGAGAAGCCTGCAGCTTCAAAGCTGATACTCTAAGAGCCTGAAAATAGAACAGTGCTACTGTATGTGAGTGAAGAGCGGGGGGGAAGTGCAGGACCATATGCTCTTCCTTCTGGCTGTGAAACAAGATGATCTAATTAAATCAAGTGCTAAGTTTTACATGAGTGGGACAAAGCTTCTCCTGCTGAGAGAAGGTTCAAAGTCATAACTGTTTCCGTTTGGCACCAAATTCAACAAATCACCTCGATACTTTAAGAATTTCTTCCTGAAAGTCGTCTGCACTGACACGCAATATGCCGTTTATGTTTACGTTGCAGGCTTTAATATTTCTTACTTCAAACTTTAAACATTTTTCTTCATTCTTGAGCCATCTCAAGCTTTCTCAGTCCCCTCGAGAAATCTCATTTCTACTAGGAAACTGAATTTAACGACCTCCCAGATGCTGCCTTCCCTCATGACGACAGCTGAGAAGAACAAAGGAGATCCACGGGACAGCAACGCTAATTCATCCCCAGCATGCTAATGATAACCGCTGACAATTATTTGAATATTATTCTAAATCCGATCCAAACTCATGTGTTATTTACCTGCTTTTCTGCAGGGAAAACATCACCGGCTGTGTGCTGTGTATTTACACATCAAACATCTCCCTCGCTTCCCTGTCGCTGCTTTCCCTTTTTTGTCTTCTAGGTTTTTTTTTGCAATCCATCTGCTCTTAGCATCGGCTTTGCCTCCTCTCTAATCCTTTTACGTGATGTTTCTCTTTCCATTTTTTATTTTCTTGAAAACTTTGGCTCTCTCCCTCTCTCGCAACACAAAGTACAGCATTGTGATTATTGTCTGGTAATCATCTTAAAATTAGACCATGGTAGAAATAATTAGTTGTGCAACGTCTGCTGGAATACATAAAATGAGTTGAAAGCCAAAGTAAAGGAAATAACTGCATGAATGGCACTATGAAGCAATGAACATCCAGCCCTGCTCTGTGACATGCATTAAAATGCTGAGCAGGCTCAGCTTCTTCCATCCTGCAAAGAAGATTAGATCTAAAACAGTTTGAAAGAGGGTTCATTGTTGGGAAATCAAATCATTGTTTACAAGTCGAGACAGAAGTACAGACATGCTGTTTGTCATCTTTATTCACTAAAATGATTGGTTTCAAAAGTATAAAACTGATGTAAATCTTACGCTGTGGCCTTAATGGTCACCAGGTCTCAACCACTGTGGACATGTCCGGTAGATTTTGGACCAATGTGTCAGACAGCACTCTGTCTCACCAAAACACCAAATCTTGGAATATCTGTAGGGAGGATGATGTTTCATTCATCCATTAGAGTTTCAGAGACCTTTCAGAAGCCAAAGAGTGCTGAAGTTTTTAAGGTGGCATTTGATAGACCGCCGCATTGCCAACACACTTGTTTTATCCTTCAATTTGTCACCAGTCTTCAGCAGAATTACAGAACACAGATTTCTTGGCAAACCCAGATGCGATTCACAAACTTTGAATGTTTGCAGAATACTTAACACTAATCAGCAGAGCAGTGAAACAAATATATACGATTCTTCAGACTGCAGTGGCTCCTATTCTGCCTCTGCACGCCCACACAGGTGCTGGAGCGCCATGTGGGAGTGTGCAGACTATGTTTGAGTGACATGTTCCAGACTCCCCTGACATTTTTTTCAAGATCCTGTTTTGATTGTTTGGGAATAAAATATGTGGTTTTAAATCCTGGCAGATTTGTGTCATATGTGCGCATAATTTTCAAATCCTCTTCTATCCTAGCATTCAATACAATTCTCATGGCCCCAGTCTGCCGGTAGGCAGCATTGAGTGTTTAGTTTGGGGTGTTTATCTGCTGCTCCGCTAAACTGCTGTTGAGGTTCTATTACAGCTACAATTATTGGCAAGGTGGTGGCAGAAGGAACGCTGGGAAGCAGCAATGGTCTTAAGTTGGAGAAACTATATTTTGCTGCTATTGACAACGGTGGTACTAAAGGTGTTGGAGCATTGGTATTACAGCTAAATTTATTTTGCCACACATTTGACTGTTGTGTTGATTGTGGAATGCAAAGCCACGGGACGTGACAAAACGTCGGTATACTACGCCCCGGGAGTGAGAACGGCCTGAAAGTACTGTGCAAAAGCCATGTGTCACCACTCATTTCTTGATTCTGCTAGAAAAATGGGGGGAAAAGATGCAGCACATGCATGAGGCAAAAACAGGGGTTTTATTCTTCTAACAACCTTGAAAGTCAGTATTTGGTATGACCACCTTTATTCTTCAACACAGCCTGAACTCTCTTAGGCAAACTTTCTTCTAGTTTCTTTAGGTAGTGCTCAGAAATAGTTCCCCAGGCTTCTTGAAGGACATTTAAAGCTCTTTTACACCATGTCAATAATCCCAAACTCACTTCTAACACAGTAAAAACATACCTGGAGAAAAAAAAACGCATGATAATAAAGCCCAGAGCCCAGAGCATGATGGGATTACCTTGACAGAGAACACAACAAATGGCAGTCAACAACCAAAGAAGATCCCCAACACCACTGGCCAAAATGCAGAGCATCTACCATGTTTTACAGAATGTAGACACTCACCGGTTGCCAAAGATTTTAAATCCAATTCTTGTATAAATTGGCATACCTGAGCCTTTCCTCCCTGCTTCCCTTTCTGAAGAATAGTTTCATGACAGGAACCAATCCACATGCATGTCTCAGGTCCTGTGTCAGGATTTTGCTGGATTTTTTCCTATTTCTTATTTCAGTTCAATTCAATTCAATTTTATTTATATAGCGCCAAATCACAACAGCAGTCACCTCAAGGCACTATATATTGTACAGTAGATCGTACAATAATAGATACAGAGAAAAACCCAACAATCACATGACCCCCTATGAGCAAGCACTTTGGCGACAGTGGGAAGGAAAAACTCCCTTTTAACAGGAAGAAACTTCCGGCAGAGCCAGGCTCAGGGAGGTTGGGGCGAGAGAAGAAAAACAGGATAAAGACATGCTGTGGAAGAGAGACAGAGGTTAATAACAGATATGATTCAATGCAGAGAGGTCTATTAACACATAGTGAGTAAGAAAGGTGACTGGAAAGGAAAAACTCAATGCATCATGGGAATCCCCCGGCAGCCTACGTCTATTGCAGCATAACTAAGGGAGGATTCAGGGTCACCTGGTCCAGCCCTAACTATATGCTTTAGCAAAAAGGAAAGTTTTAAGCCTAATCTTAAAAGTAGAGATAGTGTCTGTCTCCTGAATCCAAACTGGAAGCTGGTTCCACAGAAGAGGGGCCTGAAAACTGAAGGCTCTCCCTCCCATTCTACTTTTAAATACTCTAGGAACAACAAGTAGGCCTGCAGAGCGAGAGCGAAGTGCTCTAATAGGGCGATATGGTACTACAAGGTCATTACGATAAGATGGGGCCTGATTATTTAAGACCTTGTATGTGAGGAGCAGGATTTTGAATTCAATTCTGGATTTAACAGGAAGCCAATGAAGGGAAGCCAAAACAGGAGAAATATGCTCTCTCTTTCTAGTCCCTGTCAGGACTCTTGCTGCAGCGTTTTGGATTAGCTGAAGGCTTTTCAGGGAGTTTTTTGGACATCCTGATAATAATGAATTACAGTAGTCCAGCCTGGAAGTAATAAATGCATGAACTAGTTTTTCAGTGTCACTCTGAGACAGGATATTTCTAACTTTAGAGATGTTGCGCAAATGGAAGAAAGCAGTCTTACATATTTGTTTAATATGTGCGTTGCAGGACATGTCCTGGTCAAAAATGACTCACAGGTTCCTCACAGCGTTACTGGAGGCCAAGGTAATGAGTAAGAATCTGCTTAGATACCATATTTCTAAGCTTTTCAGGGCCGAGTACAATAACGTCAGTTTTATCTGAATTAAGAAGCAGAAAGTTAGCGGCCATCCAGGTCTTTATGTCTTTAAGACATTCCTGCAATTTAACTAATTGGTGTGTGTTACCTGGCTTCATGGACAGACTTCTTAAGGACATGCCCTTCACTTGTAGAGTTTCTTCAAATTTTTTTAGGAGCACACTGCACACTGTGCTGAGATATGCCAAGTCTTTGGCTTATAGCTCTTTGGGAATAACTGTGTCGGTGCAAAAACATTATTTTATTCTTGTCAACCTGTCTTTAGCATTTTTGTACATTCTATTAAACTAAAGAAATTAGAAGAAATGATGTGTTACTTAATGGGCTTTTTTATGTTTCAGTGAACTATAGGTCTGCGTTTTTAAAAGGTTTAACAAACATTTAAAAAACAACAACAATTATTTCTCTGAAGACAATCAGGTAGGAGGGCTGGATTGAAAATGAGTGACAAAGCCAATGTCCAAAGAAAAACAGAAAGACCTTCAGAAAGCCTGAAGAACTATTGTTCAAGACAACTTTGAGAAAATTCAAAGAAAGTCTGGCTCTGTGGAAGCAAAATAAAAAGATATAAGGGTAGCTCAAACTTTTTGCACGGTACTAGTCATAAGTAAAGCTGAGATAAAGTTGAAATCTATCACGTGTAAGGATTTAATTGAAAAGCAGACCCCAAAATGCTGGCAGGTGTAAAACAGAAGATGATTTTAATAGGACTCGTGGAAAAATGTGACAACAAAAGCCACTGCAAGCTGAACAGGATAAAAACCAAACTAGGGTACAGAGAAAAAATCCAATGAGTAAAAAGGGAGATTAATATTAAGGAAAAGTTAAAAAAATAAAAATAAAAAAACTAAAAAAATAAAAACACATAGGGCACACAAAGAGACAGGAGGCTGATAACTTGATGAACTGCCAAAGACTAAATGAACGGACTAAATACACAGCAGGGAGAAGGATAATAAGGCACAAGTGAGCCCACAGGAAGACAGAAAGGGAAAAAGTATAACAAGCCAGATGAGGATATAATAAAGAAAAATGGAAATAAGAGAAAGAGTAACATACCACATTCACACAGTTACTAAAAATAGGGGAAGAGAGGTAGAACAAAATATTTGTTGTTTTTTTATTTTCAGATACAGAGACAAAATCTCACATTTTTCCCTCAATGTCTTCCTTAAATCTTTAAGAGAATCTTGATCCCTCTTAAACTGCGACAGGGTACAAACACGGCAGCGACAGCCGAGAACTGCAGCTCTGTGCAATGCTTGGGTGGCCGACGCTAATCACATTACAGCACGCACAACCTGAACTGTATGGCCATTCCTCAATCTCAAAGTCTATTAGAGCAGAGCAGCCTTTTATTAATATTCCAATATGTCAGTGCCAGTGTTGTAACGCTATCTCATTCTAGCTCCTCTATCTGATTCGTATGTAAGTAGGTCAGCAGTGCAGGGTCGGGCGATGAATGGGCTCTGTTAGCTGAAAATCCACAGGCTCAAAGCAATTACACGTGAACACCGGGGTTTGGTCCCAAATTTCGCGTTTAACATCTGGCTTTTGACCCTTTAGCTCTTCCCCAACTTGCAGACCAAACATTTTAAGAATGAATAATTAGCCTTTAGAGTGTTACTGGATTTTTTTTTTTTTGTATATATTAGGATCACTTATCTAGAGGAAGTCCTATCCCCAACCTCACTTCATCAGTGCTACACACACACACACACACACACACACACGCACGCACGCACACTCACAAGTTTCTTATTAAGCAAGCTATCAGAACAGAGGAAATGAAACTGATTGATAAATAACTGCAGCTGGGAACAGTTTGCTAGCAAAACAATGAAACACATTTACAGTGTTCAGATTTAGAGTGGTGTCCTATTCCTGTGGGATGCCTCAGAAATGACCTGCAGCAGTCCCAGACACAGGCGCTCTTTTGTCACTGAGTGAAGCACTAACATACAGAATGCCAATAAATCCTCAGCGTGCCAGTCGTTCCAGCCGGGCTCAGTTTTAGCGGCTATAGTTCGGTTTATCCAAAGCAGTGGTTTGTTTCCCATGAAATATAATTAGAACGTGGAGAATAAATATGAAATAGTTTGTACTCCATACATCTTATATAAGCGTCAGTTATTTATCAGATTCATACAAGACTCTAAATATGTTGTGCTGCATTACCACTATAGAGCATGGGCATCACGCGTATTTTAAAGATAAAATCTTTGTAATATTACTATTAGTTGCCCATATTTCTCCTAAAGAAAGGCAATATAAAGTATAAGCCTACGTCTCATGAGACGGAGGACAGGTTTTGAAACTAAAAGGCCTGCTTTGGCAAAGCAAAAAGATCAATAATGAAAATAAGACAATAGTAAAACCAACTAAGAGGATGACATAAAATACACCAGGAATTCAAGAGCAGGATTAGACTATATATACATTTCCACATGTCTGTCTGTCGGTGAGCCTGTGCAAACTGTGCCCGATGTGGACTTCTGCTGCTGTTACCCATCTGCTTCAAGGTTTGATGTGTTGTGCATTCAAAGATGCTCTTCTGCATTGTGATTGTTTGAGTTACCATTGTCTTGGATATTGTTTTCTGTGTTGGACCATTCTCTGTAAAGCCTAGAGATGGTTGTGCAGGAAAATCCCAGTAGCTCAGGAGTTTCTTAAATATTTAGAACAGTCCATCTGTCGTTAACAACGATTTGGCGTTCAGTCACTTAAATCACCTTTCTTTTCTATCCCGATGCTCACTTTGACAAAAAGTGAAAACAATAAACACAATCACAACAAAAGGAAGAAAAACAACAGATGCTGAAGACTAGCCTAAACTCAATCACAGACAGTGAAGCACAGAAGGCATAAGCACACAAACACAACAGAGGGAAATCAGTTTGGACACAATGGGAAAACAGCAAAACAGAAAGAAGAATAATTTTACAATCAAAACAAGTCCAAAAATACCAAAATAACTGTACTAGAATAATAATTAAGTCAAATATGAATTTAAAACTCAAAAGCCACAGAAAATCTTAGAACTGTGGTATCACTGTTTAACAGTGACAAGCTTGTGTCTTGCAACAAGCCAAGAGAAGAAACAATGGAAACTAAAACAGAGTGTAATTGGTTCAAATGTCAGTGAATTGCTCGAAGTTTCAGTAAAGCAGTTGTTCCCAAACTGTGAAGCTGACCCCCCTGGTGGGACAGAGAGCCATTGCAGGGACGGCGCTGACAGTCAGGGTAAATGCGTGGTGGAGCGAAGCGAGCACAAAGTGTGCAGGAGGGCAAAGAGTACGCTGATGGGTCTTTATTTTACTTACATTTCAGCTTTGATCCTTTAAACTACAAAAAAGAAGAAGCTTCCCTCTGAGCTTCTTGGACACAAGCTAACATGGCACAAAAAAGGTGAAATTACCTTTACCATGAAGTAAGTAGTTTTACTTTTAAGTTAGTATAGTTTATATTATTGCTTGAGTATCTTACCTACGTAAAAGACCCAAGTGTCAGAGTATTTCTTAAAATTTCTCCGAGCTGATTGACCTGAGCTGCTTGCATCTTAAACAGCACACCTCGACATTTGGTGTTACATTTCTTTCACTATGCACTTCCTGGTCTGCAGCATTGCTTCAAGCGCATCTGCATGTCCCAAATCCATCCTTGCATCCATTTCAAATCTCACCACATCCTGAATCCACCCCTACAAAGTTTTCACAGGGCCTGTCACCCTCGTGTTGCTGTTGCAGTCTTTGACATTTCACCTATTGCCATAATTGGAGGGATCTAAAGGCCCTATGTGTGGCCCTCTTATCCCCACTATTGTAAAAAGTTGGGAGCTTAAATGAGGAATGAACTTTTCGCTTTGGCTTTGCTGCTTTACTCACCCAGGATGCTGCCTCAGTGGAATCCATGCATTCTGATCGTCCCAAATCCATCCTGTAAACACTGCATTAAATATTGATCACGGGTATCATGCAGAACAACTTTTTATTTATTTATTTATTTATTTTTGCTGCGCTAAGGCTTGTGTGAGGTTTTCTTCCTAATGAGACATTTGAAGTGCTGCGAGTCATCCTCACCACCGCAGATTTGATCAAAGCTTTGGAGATTATTGAAATTAGTGGTGCATGACAGGCTTTATTATAATGATCACCGAGGAAGGCTTACATAAAATACACACAGCGGTTAATGCACATATTCCTCCGCTTGTCCTGAAAAACCTGCAAGGCGAAGTAGAAAAATCTGCTGGAAGTGATAGATGTACACATTTTCGGTCCAAAAAACCCAAACAAACAAAAAAGCCTAGAAAGGAAGTCGGTTCTTTCTTTGAGGCCTCAGCAGGGAATAATCCACGGATGACCGTAGCTGTGATCACCAGCTGTGATCTTGCCTTTTGTGAAGCATCTGTAGAGCTACAACTGTTTACACTATTAAAAACATATTGTACTTTACCTGTTGTGTAGCTTAAACAGACATCCTTAAGGACACAATCTCTCACACACACACAGCCCACAGCTCGGTAAACAAGAAAGCATGGCTGCCTCAATGAATGTGTCAAAATGCTTTGTGCCTGGCTCCATTAAAAAGGTGCTCTCATATTGTGTAAAAATAGATGGCATGTGGAAAATAATAATAACCTTGCACGTAAAGAGGGCGCCTCTTACACTTACACTATGGTATCATTTAACATTTATTTTTTTATTTTAAATAATACAATAAATATACTACAAACGAACATTGGCTTTGGTAGAGTTACAAGTTCATCAGTTTCTCTCCACTTCACAATTGTGGACATGACCTTTTTATTCTTCTTCTTCTTCTTTTTTTTTCCATCTGTAGCAATGAAAAAAAAAAAAAAAAAGCTAACGTATCCTGATGAATAACACATGGACCGGAGATCATGCCACGCTACAAAAAAATCATAACAAGAGAAAAAACTTTACAATTTCATGCATACAGATAGGTTTTAATGCTTCAAAAGACATACAAGAGTGGATGGCCACAGTAAACTTGGATTTATTGACATAAAAATCAAAGTATCTTCTATCCTCTGATCCTTACACAGGTTTGACAAAACTGTGAAAAACAAACAAACAGAAAATCTACAAAATGAAACAAAGACAAAAAAAAAAAGAAAAAAAGAAAATAATGGCAGCATCACTGCTGGTTCTGGAAATTTACAAAATAATTGTTTGTCCTTTTTAAAAAAAAAATAAATCATTATAATTATTATTGAGAGCGGAGTGTTAAATTTGGATTTACTGCATCAAATGAAAAATAAAGCCAAAGATCTACAAGCATATTGAGTTATCTTAACAGAAAAGGTTCAAGTCACATATTTAAAGATTTTTTTTCTCTTTTTTTAAAAAGGAAGCCAAAAAAAAAAAGAAGAGCTGTAACAATTCTGTGGTAGATACTAGTGGTCATAAGCATAAAGAGTGCATAGTTTGAACAAAGAGCAATATTACAATAAGGGCAAAAAATAAAAAAAGAATTATAGACCGATAGGCAAGTTTTGACGCTGCATGAACAAACCGTTCCATCTGGCTAATCAACAAGTTTCTCGAGTTGTTTTCCCATAACAAAAAAAAAGAAAAGAAAAGAAAACCTTTGGTGGAAGGACCTTCTAATTTGCACTGTATCCATTTGGCCCAATTGCAACATGTCCATCTTTTAACCTAGTTTCATGTGGCACACATGATCAAAAAAAAAAAAAATGCAGCGTCACAGAGCATTGATACGCAAAGCCAACAGCACCATCTTAGATCCCTCTCGTCATTTCCAACATTTGTTACAGACCCATTTCTTATCTGTGTGGTCCGCTGAAGCAGGAGATAACATGCTGCACTGATCTCAGAGTGGCTATGAATGGGAAACAAACAAAAAAATAACGGCATGCATAAACCACCACTGGATGCTCAAGCGAGTCAAAGGGGCTGGTGGCGATGGAGTTACTCTCAGCACAAGTTTTCCATATTTCAAACACAAAACTAGAAAAAATACATAGCACCACAGAAGAGAGAGAAAATAGCACCTAGGTTTCGATTTCTTTGTGTTTTCGTTACAATGTGACATCATCACCATCATCATCTCCCACTGCAGTCAGATTTCAGGAAACGTGAAGAAGGCTTTTATTAAGTTAAGAATATTGCCACCAATGCGGTTTGTTCTGTTCAGAGGACACAAAAAGGAGGAATGTATTTTTTTTTGTTCTTTTCGTTTTCTGTCTGCAAATTAACTGTCACATAATAACAGAGCTTGTTTTCGTCCTTTATTTCCATTTTGTTCTTAAATTACAACAAAGGCGTGCTCCACAGTTGCAACAAGACAGGACTCACCACGGGGTTGGGGTTTGTTTTCTGGATTTTGATTTTACAAGTCGAATTCTCTCACTTTTCTACAATTTTGGATGTCGTCCACGCTCTCCTACCTCACAAATATAGAAAGTCACATGCATGTTTTGAAGCCAGAAGCAATAAAAGATA
>NW_005187403.1:3943722-3978157 GCF_000239375.1 Pundamilia nyererei | reverse complement strand
CCCAAGAGAATGGGGAGACAATTATGCACAAACAAAGCTCCCGTAGTGAAATGAGCAAACAAACTGAGAAAAAAAGCAAAGCCAGGGAGATGAAGGAAAACATGAGATCAAAACTAAAGCAAAGAAAAAAAAGAGCCAAATCAAATGGAGTCCAAGGCACATAGCGCGACCGTCTGGAACGGCTGCGGCTCTCAAGGTCGCCTTCGTTGTTTGGAACAAAAGTGTGGTGACATGGGGCTAGGTTTTTGTGTGTGAGTGAACTGTATAGGAAGGAGGATCTGACATCCAGTTTCAAAACTTGCATGTGATGGAGAAGGCACACTGAGGTTTCAAGGTTTTTTCCTCTGTTTCCTATAAAAAAAATTTCACCGCATTCTCAACTTGATTTCATTTTACTTTATACTTGTTGCTTTTTGGAAAAAAAAAGTAATGTTTTTCTTTTACAAATAGAATCGTCTTATTCTTTTTCATCAATTGTTTTTGAGAAAACAAAAATATGCTTTTTTTTTTTTCTTTCTCCATTTGCTCAGTTAAAAAGTCTTAGCCGATGAAACAGACGGGCCCCACTTCGAATCCGAACTTCTGCGTGGGGCCGCCAAAATCGTTGAACATGACGTCCACAAATGGCACCTGTTCCACCTTTGGTGTGTTGATCTCAAGTACTGTCTTTTCATAGCCCTTTTTCAGCTGTCAAAGAGAAAAGACACAGTGGGGTTGAAGAATCAGTGTGCGGAAAATATTCTTTTCAAAAAAAGAGAAAGAAACACCGCACACACACACATTTCCTGGACTCCTGCTCACGCAACGACTACAAAGATACTCAAAGCATAACTTTCCAACAGTTTCCATCAAAGGAACCCAGCTTACCTCCCAAAAAACACACACCCACACTTCCCTGACTTACCGCACAGCCATCAACTAAGGCGCGGATGTAGGGGTTGTTGTCATAAGACATCTCCTCATCGTTGGAGCCCAGGAAGCGGATGGCCTTGTCATAGTTGTCCTGCTCCTGGTCGTGCCATGCCACCGATTGGTAGCAGTTGTATGTCATGTTCTGCCTGGCTGCTGCGCTCAACAGCCGCAAGAAAGTCATCTGGACCACACCGATGGGATTGCCCTCGGCATCCACATAGGAAAGCTGCAAAAAGAAGACATTTCCATGTTTACACCATGCAGTTTCCTCTGTCACCTGGAAGCATTTTTTATGTGTTGACTATTGAAAATAGTCAACCAGACAAAAAACTTGATGTGCCATTAATATATAATATGACTCAGCATATAGACCTAGTAGAGCAGTAAGGCTGGCATTCATCAAAATTAGTAATAAAGACCTAAACCAAACAATGCTAATGTCAGTCTAATACTAAAGACTTTTCATTGTTTATTACCTCCACCAAGAAAGTTTTGTTTTTTAGGCGTTCACAAATATGTCGTTCTTTCTGTCTGTAAACGTGATAGCTTGAGAACTCTTGAATGAATTCTCATCAACCTTTGTAGCGGTGTAGAGTGGACTAATGTTAACAGACCATTAATATTTGTCTTACATCCAGGTTGTCAAGGTCAGCTTCATGATTGATTGGTTGGAAATTGAGGAAATTAACTTGATTTAACTATGATTCTTTCAAGTTTGGTGTATATTATCAATATGCAAAAAGGACCAAGCTTTAAAATGTCACATCCGACCTCTGACCTTTCCTTCAAGTTCAATAGAGTGATCTGAAGGTCAATGTGATAATTATGATATATAGAGCAGTAAAACTATGTTTCTTACTGCCATTGTTTGTATTGATAACATCTAGGCATATAGGGATTCAAAATATCACAATACTTTGGATATCTAACCTCTTCTTCAAGTTCAAATAAGGTCAAACTTTCATTAAATCCCTTTTATCTTCAAAACTTTGCTAAAAAATTCTATTGCCTTTGTTTTTATTGCCAACATTTAAGAAATTACACTGTCATATGGGAATTATAAATACTCTATTATAGTTTGCATTTCAATATCATGTCACATTTGACCTCTGACCTCACTTTTACATTTCACATCAGCCTTTCTTTGAAGCTGACTCCAAAATGTGGGATAAATTTAAAAAACAACTGTCAAGTTAGTCATAAGTATACTGCAGTATAACATTATATAATGAGCTCAAGTTATAAAAATATCTCCCCAAAATGCTGACTTTAACTAATTTAATTAAATGTAAATTTTCCTTGTAATTTTGTTACATAAGTACAATGCAAATTTAATGAAATCTGGTTCAATGAAATTCACTTGATTGGTACACATTCAGTTTGTACTGAGCACATTTTCCTTAATGATTAATTATTTGAATAATAAATAAAAAAATAAAACTTTGACTTGATATATTTCAGAAACATTTTACTCAAAATTACTGCCTCGTGTGTTTCGAGAGTGAAGAAATCTTTTTTTAAACTATTTCAGTTATTTACAAATCATGACCTACTCATACATATTGTTTGTGTAATCAAAGTAAGCATCTATCATGCTACCCTTACCTATTTTGTTACTGCACTACAAATTCATTAAAATATGTTTAAAAAGAAAAAAGAAACAAAAAATGTAAAATGTGTAAAAAAAAGAAAACAAAAACAGCAACAACATTAAACATGGCGCCTAAAATGGAACCAGTTGAAGAGCCCGTGCAATTAGTTTACTGACAGCGTCCTCTTACAATCAACAGGCTACTTATGTGAGACCTGCGGCACATCTTTATATGAATAACAGACCTGACCTTAATTTAGATGTTAATTTGGCCCCACCAATGTATGAACGTCGCAAACACAAGTGCGAGAAGAACAATGGAGAACTAATCTGTCTCTCCTGTTCTACGCCTTTTGAAGGCTTGTTTTTTTAAATGCTTTTCAGCAGCACTTGACAAGCTGACTGGGCAATACTCCAGGTGTGACAGAACAACATCAATCATAACAGAAGCAGGAACATACACGGAGCATTTCCTCAAAATAGCAATGCCCTTTCCCATTTTGGAGACGATGAAATATCAAACCAAGACAGGGGGTAATTTAGTTTTTAGTGACCTATTCAGCTGAAATCCCATCTTTGGACAGGTGAAGTGCCTTGACATTACCAAGAACAACCTTACTACCGAATACCATATGTTTAAATCTTTGCAAAAACAGTCCGGAATACAGAGCTGTCGTTTTTACTTTAAGTTCTTAGAGCATCTGTGTTGTGTAGTTTTATAAGAAAAGATCAAAAAGCACATATTCAGCTGCAGTTCAATACACATTTAGTACAATTTTGAGTGTTTATAACAGCATCGCTATCAGGCGTTAAACACACTGTGCTTATTAGTGCTGTAATTCATTGTTGGTTTGGGTCTTTAATGAAATCTGCTGACAACGAATAAAAAATTTAATTACCAGCCTTATCCTTAAGTAACGTACAAATATGTGTAAATTTTTAGAAGAGGAGGATAAGTGCAGAATATTTCCAAGGCCTTATGCCCGGGAGCTGCACTGATGTTCAAGGCTTAATGCGGAACAAATCTACCTTCAAAGTATAAAAAATAAGCATAACTAAAGAGCTCATTTAAATCGTAATTGTGTGATTATGTAAAATATATAAGCGATACGAGCAAATTATGGTAAAATCATGAAAATGTATTCTCGTAATAGGAACTATGTGGCAGTAATGATATGTTAATTGCTTGCTAATTAGCCTATAATTAACCCAGCATCCCTGCTTTTCAGGCTCATGTTACAAGAAGGAAAACAAAAAGTCGCATTAAGCTGATTATAGTAATCCTGACTGACTGACAAGACAGCAGATTTTGGAAACAGTTGTATTTCATTTTAATGTCCGTAAATGACTATTTGCATACCAACCAGCAGGAATCCATTAGATCCACATGGTCACTTTGTCTTTCAGACAAACAGGACTTACTGAAGACTCATGCACATGCGGATCCCTTCCATGCAGCCAGAGCAGCAAACTGTCTGTGTGTCTGTTCGTCTATTACCACTCATTCTTCCACGTAAGCGAAAGTCCATGCACACACACATGCATATAAAGAGCCCAGAGTGCCGACACTTTGACTTGACGCAATCTCCAGCTAATAATGAGGATAAATGATCTAATTTGATTTTTTAATTATGAATATATTTTAAAAATTTAAGACTGTTTCTCTGTAATTTATGACTGTGAGTGTCGGCACTGTGGCTCAAACTGTGGCTGAGCAGGTCCGTGCTTTTCTCATTTACCCCACCACTCGTCATCCCCTCCCTCCCGCCCTGACCCGTACAGCGCGTGGATCCAGCCTGGCATCATCATAGGCACATTACCTCTTTATCATCACAGTCGCAAGTCAACAGTGACTGAGTACCCAGAGGGCCCCTGGGTTGTGACTGAGTGCCTGACCCATTTGACTCAGAGGTACTCTCCAGTGTTTAAGGGAGAGAATGGGAATGTGAGTGCAAGCTGAGAGAGAATGACACTTGTGTTTTGCCATTTGTGGAGGACAGATGCCCTGCTGAGGCAAGAGCTTGTCGAGACCACAAAAAAACAATAACAAATGTGTAAGCGATGCATTCAGTCTGAGACGTTTTGTCCACACTAATAAATCAACTATCAGTGGATGAACTAACAGAGCCGTGGGATTGTCAAGGCACACAGTCACTCTTTAAAGATGCTCTCTTAATGTAGCAGAGGTATGACAAGAATTTTTACGCACATTGTTTTCCTTTTTTTTTTGACTAAATATGTTTCTTCACCAGATTCCATTTCTTGCTTTGAATGGTCCACAAACCTCTCCTCCATTTCCGTGTAAGAGCATCCGACTATGTCGTTGGACTGAAGGTGAGTGCAGCTCATGCTGAATCATGCAACTCAATAACGAAACAACCAGCAAGCGAGGAGCCAGTCGATACATACTTCACAGAACCAGAACCATGCAGAGCCTCAGGTACACGGAGTCCAGACCTGAGCCAGGACTCCAGGACCGCGGGCAGCAACACTTACCAGGGAACCTCTCTTGTAGTGACTATACCATGTGCCTGGCGAGTCTTTGGGCCATTTTGCCATTTTGCTCTGTAAAATATAAGAGGCATTCAGGGAAGGGAAAGGGACTTGAGAAAGTCGGGGGTCTGGCTTACCAGTTTACCACGTTTGAATTCACTGAACCAGGAACCGGGATTCTCCTTTAGCCAGGAAGTGAGCCTAGCCTGGGGGCATGGATCGACAAAGAGGAAGAGGATGGAGGAGGAGGAAAAACAGCAGTGTTATAAGAAAAGGAAACAAGATCCGACAGAAATCCCACATCCCCTCTCAGCTTTGTTCTCTCGCCTTCTGTTTGTCCTCTGAGGAGTCTTCCAAAAACCTGAAACAGTTTCGCAGTGAGACCGACCGACTGGACCAGGGAAGAAGATTTTTGTAAGCCATTATGCTATTTTGTACTGTACACACTGGGGCTGGTAGCTAATTGCTGCTGAAAAATTCATGAGTACACAGTGATTAATTAAGAAATGATCGCAGGCAAGGAGCTTTGATAGTGGGGGCCTCCATCCCTGCTGCTCGGTGTCAGCGCCGTGCAGCCATGGTGCACTAACTTTGTTACGCCATTAAAAGCTGTGAACTGGCCAACGGGGGCACAGCTCTAATGGTCTCAGCCATGACAATGATGAATTTCTCTATAATTAGAGAGCAGGGTCTGATACGGGGCTGTCATCAATGGCTTAATGCGTTAATGAATGATGGGCCGGAGATCGCTTATCGCTGGGAGATGGCACACATTAGACCCACGCTGCATCCAAGGTGACCTTCACTTTTTTTTGCCACGGTGCACAGAGTGGAGGAGAAAATTCAACCTTGAAGGCAGCACTATCCCTTTGAGGATCTTACAAAGCGTGTGCTCTCGTGACCACTGCGCCCATCTCAAAACGCACATGGGAGTGTTTGGATGTCTGAAAGCAAAAAGACAGACAACGCGGGCTTTTCTTTCTCACAGCCCTGACACGAATGAGAACAGCCCATCACCAGCGCGCTATAAAAAGTCTGCTTCATTATTCCGAGCTTAGGCAAACTCCCGCTCCTCTGAGGCTTGGTGAGTGGGATCATTAAAATGGCTGTAGCGCGCCGCTATTACACAACCCCCGACTCGTCAAAGACAGTGTTCCCAATGTTTCACCACTCCGCTGTGCTACACTCCTTCACGCACTCATGCATAATGAAGCAAAAATCTTCTCACCTGCCAAAGGCTTTTATGGGTGATAAAGTCCTTAATGTCATTCTATCTAAAAATGGTTCTGAAACAACAGAGTGAATGTGAGCGCTTGTCTCGCTGCAGGACTAAAAGGAGACTTTTGCACGCAAGCAAAATAACTCGGTCCCTCTCGTGGGATATGCAGGAGGAGTCCTGGTGAATCATCTCCCACATCTTCTTAGAAGCAACACACTGGCTAATCTCGCGGAGGCTAATTATACGGGTAAATACATTTACTGTTGTATATAGTGTTGCTTTGGCATGCTCAGGTTAGTCCCAAATGTGAAGGGTAAAAAATTTAAAAAAGCTTATCGAGAGTGCTCGGCTCACATTACCCTTGCTGTCAATCTTATCACCAAAATAGACGATGAAAATAGCAAAGATTTTGTTTTTTGTTGTTTTTTTAAGGCCCAAACTTTCTGTTTACTGTGTTGTCATCTCATGTTGTGCGATTGCATTGCTTGTATACACACAGCCAGACTTACCCCTCCAGACTTCTTATCTGGGAAGATGCAGCTCTCGCCGCTTGCTGTGAAGTTGCAGTAAACCTTGAAGGAGTCCCGGGAGCAGCCCTGGTTTGGATCAATCCAGTACTCACCTGGACAGATAAAGGAAGGGAGAAGACACACAAAAACACACCCACGCACACACACACGGATGGGAGAGAGAGAGAGCACAGAATATATAATTCAATATATATATATATAGTGTTTCATCGAGGTCAAGGTAAGGCCAGACACTGGGTGTGTCGTGCCTCTGTGTTTACATCTTCAGTTCACATTAAACACATTCTAAACTGTGGGTGTTTTTCTTCTAAATTAGCATTGCTAATAAATGCATAACTCATTATTTAATTTCATTATTTGATCCTATTTTTTAAGGTTTTGGCTTCGTTTTAACAGCTGCCAAAGCAGACAGCGATCAGGAAACTGGAGCAATTAGAGGGAATTGAACCTTGGATGTTGTGGTTATGCGGTATGCACCTCACTCATTAGCACGCCAGACGTCCCAGATGGTTTATCAAACATTCATTTTTGAAAAGTAAATCCTGCTGTTTGATAACATCATCACCTAGAGATGGATGATGCACCGAGAAGTGGAAAAGTACTTTGTTTACTAATTAATTAGTAATTAACTAGTCCGTATGTGAGCAATTGCAAGTGTCACGCTCCTGTGACGGATACACTGCAGATATAATACGCCTCTGTATTACAAAACAGAATTAAACAGTGATTTATATTTGGACGTATGTTTGTGACTAACAATTATTTTCATGATAAATAAATATTAGAAAAACACAGGAATGCGATGGCTTGTTTTGTCCAGTCAACACATTCAAATATGAATAGAAAAAGGTTTTTAATCTGCAGGCAGATTAAGAAAAAATTACTTAATTTAATGCATTGTTATATTATTAATTTATTTTTGGTTTTTGTTTTGTTTTTAGTTGTAAGCATCTTTCGGATTTATTCATCATGACCCATTATTAAAGGCTGGGTTTAAGTTATGCAGGGCACATGACTCCCTGTATATGTTACAATATAGAAATAAGGGGTGACAAGTATATCCACCCCTGGAGCCCAGATGTGCATGTTGGGGTGGTGGAGGGGTTAAAAGAGCATGTAGTGAAACAGGAAATATTGAGTCAGGCTGTATTCTTCTTTTTTTTGTTTGTTTCACCATTAACATTACATACCCGATTTGTGGCCAGTAACACTGACTTTCTACAAACATTTCTAGCTAGCTGTGTTTGATTTTGTTAAAGTTTAAAAGGCGTAAAGAAAGAGGATTAAACAAAGCACCAATTTGGGCTAAATGTAACACGAACCATCAGGGAAATCAGGGTGGCAGAGCTGCAGGTCCTTGCAGGTACGTGCAGGGTTGCCCTGGGTGCCCAGTGGGTGCTTCATCTGCTCAATCTCCAACTTAAGAGAGTTAAGTGAGCCAAAGATTTCCTCCATGCCATCATCATAGTCTTTATAGTTGGCATCCATAGCTGCATCGTCCACCATCTGGCTGGCATCGATGTTCCTACGTGATCGGCCCTTAATAGGAGCCTGGATGGGGAGTGGGTGGATGACATCACCAGGAGGTCCCTTTTATGGAGAGATGACACGAGAGGAGACAAATGTCGGTTACTGTCAACCAAAATTATAATGACTGATTTCGTCATTTTGAATTTTACTGCTCAAAAAGTAGAGCATCTACTTACAGGAGGGCCAGGAGGTCCAGGTGTACCAGTCTCTCCCTTTGGTCCAGTTTGACCCTGAGCAGGACAAAATGAAACCAGCGGTTCATCTTCGTAAATAAGTGTCATGATAAATGCTTGCGTTTTTTTGCAGCTTTTGCTTAATCACTTACCGATGAGCCTTTAGCTCCTTTAGGACCCGGGGGACCCTAAAAACACAGAGACAATCAAGTGATCAGTACTGGCTCAAACATTACATCATGAGTCTATAGTAAGACACACGTGCTAAGCTTACAGGTAATCCAGGGGGGCCAATGGGACCAAGTGGACCCGCAGGACCAGCAATACCCTGAAAGAAAAGAGAAATTGCAAATCGATAAATGTTGTGTGCCAAGGAAAAAAAACCCTTCTTTATTCCTAAAGCAACAGTATTGACTAGTATGAAAGATATTAACACCAGTGGTACCAATTTGCTCTTGCTAAATAAGGAAGATCAAACAAAAGTCTGTCAATAGCTAGCTAACTAATGGCACAAACTGAGCTGCTGTTCAAAAATGTAGGTGCAGTGTTGTTTACTCACATTGTCTCCTTTGGGACCAGCTGATCCAGAAGGACCAGGAAGGCCTCTGTCACCTTTCTCTCCCTGTTCACCTGGTGGTCCAATTAAACCAATAAGACCTGGATGGCCCTGAGCAAACAGAACAACACAAGCACATGTAATCAAAGCAACATTTAATGAGACACGTTCCAATCAGAGGAGTAAGAATTTGATGGTCAGTGGAAAACAAAAAACTAAAAGGAAAAAACAACTCAGCAATCACTAAATTGGTTCCTGAAGTAGCTCACCTTTTCTCCTTTGACACCAGAGTCTCCTTTCAAACCAGGTAAGCCAGGTGGGCCCTGTGAGAAAATGTAAGCTGTCAGATCCAGTCGCACATTATATGAGGCATGGCAATACAAGTTATTTCTACTCACCATAGGTCCGGGAGGTCCATCTGGGCCTGGGGCACCAGGTAGACCTTGTTCTCCCTGCAAAAATATTTGTAGAGTTTTTTTAACCCCACTTCACAAGAAAACCAGTTCCTTTTAATATTCTGGATTTATTTAGCAAATTAGCGAATCATATATGCTGTTTAACCTGTTAGCAGTCGGACGTACCGCCCACGGTACATTGGATGGTTTAGGGGACTAATTGTAAATTTGTAGGACTGCTAAGGGGTTAAACAAAACCACACTACATAAAGGTATGACAGTGATGAATCGCTGCGAGGCTGAGAAATAAGATACTTACGACAGCACCAGGGATTCCCCTGAGACCTTCAGGACCTGGCTTTCCGGGTGATCCTTGAGGACCAACGGGACCTGTTTTTCCAGGGGGACCTTCTAACCCAGGCTCTCCCTTTCACACAGGAAAATGATTCACACGAAAACATTTGATGTTAGCTCATTTGTTAGGTTGTTTTACTTACACAAATTTTTTTTTGTGTTTTTGGATGAATTACCTTGCCTCCCTTCTCTCCTTGTCTTCCCTCAGGTCCTGCAGGTCCAGGAGGCCCCTATTTAAAAAATAAAATAAAATAAATTAAGCAACTTTTTAACATTTTCACAAGGATAGGAGTAAGACAGTGCAGGGCAGCACTTACTCTCTTTCCTGGTGGTCCAGCAGGACCAGATTCTCCAGTTGGTCCAGGTGAACCCTGGTTTAAAAGAAATAATTCAACATTGAAAAGACTATTTACATTTCTCAGTAATGACATGCAGCAGAGTGGAAAAGAAAAAATAACACTCACAGCCTGACCAGCCTCTCCATCATCGCCCTTGTCACCCGGTAAACCGTCTAAGCCCTGTATTGGAATTGAAGAGGGTCTCAGTCATGATGTTTTGCAATAAAAAGTGCATAAAGACTTAAGTTTGGATGGTTTATTCACAGAACAGCTGCCATACGTACAGCTGGACCAGGCTCTCCAGGGGGGCCGGGGTCACCAGGGAAACCACTTGGACCCTGAAAATGAATAAAGTTACATTTTTTGTTTGTTATTTTTTAGACATTTACTTTTAAGCAACTATGATCGTCCTCTGCTTAATGACTTATGTTGCAAAGTGTATTTTAATAAAAAACCTGGAACAGAACTTACTGGGCTGCCTTTTGGACCATCATCTCCTGGGGGTCCCTTAGGGCCTGGAGGTCCAGCAGCACCAGCCGGACCAGCCTCTCCCTTCTCTCCTCGTTCTCCTCTTGAACCCTATAATAATATGCAGCATGTTACCAGTGCAATTACTTGTATAAGCTAGAATTCAGAGTTGCTAGTGTACAACATGAGGAAAATGGCCTGTGGAAGATAAATACAATCTCTTTTTAACATCATGGACATTATAGATAAACTCTTTGTTGTGTTTTTTTTAATAAAAATGAAATGAAATAGACTGAGATAACTCACTGGTGGGCCAACTTCTCCCTGAGGGCCTGGCTCTCCTGTTTCACCGGTATCTCCCTGAAAGAGGTGGGCAACAAGGGGTATTAGTAGGTGAGAGAGAGACATACATTACAAGTAAAGTGATTTGTTGATCTATTGTGGTTCTAAAAATCCCATAATTTACTGCAGCCCCTCACTGTCCCAGTGTCCTTGTCACCAAAAATGGGAATAGAAAGAGATGGCACAAGAGATTTCAATTCATCAAGTGCAGGCAGACTGGGTGGCAGGAGCAAGGACGGCACTGACCTCACTGTTCTCCCTGGACCCTGCCCATATATCTTGTCCTCTTCCTTTTGCCTTATTGCCCTGTTGACTCACCTATATGCCAAGCACTATCGTGATTCACTGCCATATGAGACTACTGTCCTCCCTACTGAGGTCTACCACACACGTGTTCAGTGGAAGAATATTAGCCCATGTCATGTTTGGGAGACAAGGATGTCAGTTGATGGCACAGCTCTGCAGAGCCAACGACAAGCTGCACAGTGACTCGTTATGATAAGCATATCCAGATTCCCTCTAGCATGAACAATGGCTCTGTGTTGTGAACATCAACTGATACTCTAAATTAGTGTCTGGCTGTTTTCCAAAATCTGCCTCCATGCTGTCAAGAAATTCCCTCTAAGCAGCTGGTATGGCTGTTTACAAGCCTCACTGATCCGCCTGTATTAGCGGCGTACGCTGCTGTTTTATGCAATGCTGCGCCTCCGAAGCCCTGCAGAGGCCTTGACTCCATTCTTATGATGACCTTCACTAAGGACTGCTGAGAATAGGAAAACCAGGAAAAGGCAGCTGCTCATCACAGACACAGTGAGGGATGTGTTTACCAAAAAAAGGCCAGGACTCTGTCGCTTGGCAGCTCCCTGGGCTGGATAATAAAATGCCAGCTCAGCTGACGCCCGATTAGCCCAAAGACCGCTGTGTTTGCTTGCACAGAAGCAGGACAGGCTATCCTCGGGGAGATTAGAAAGGAGCAAGAGGTGATTCTATTGACCGAACCAGATAAAGCAAATTATACCATCACCCCGGACAGCAAGCGCTGAAAAACAACAAAAAAACTGCCCAGCGCTGCATTCCAGCGGCTGCAAAAACTACCAAAGCATGATGAAGCAGCAGCAACAAATGAAAGCTGTAGCCGCCTTTAATAATGCATTTATCTTCTTAGAATTGCAGTAAGATCTTTTTGACAATTTATTTATAATCTCTCCACCCCAGCAGCAGGCTACTGTCGGGAATGACACCCTGTCCATTCGATTTGGCGTGCATCTGTCACTCTCGAGTAGGAAAAAAACATCCCTAATGGTATCATATAAATAGGCATGTGAAATATTAATAGCTGCAAAAGCCTTTCAAGAGGTATCAGTCTTTGTATAAAACACAACCCAAACAAACTGCTTAGCACAATGAATCTGACTTTTTTAAGTTCGCTTCTCCAAGTTAAAACTTTTTCTCTATGACAGGTGAGTCTGAAAATAAACATACCCAGCACCGCAAATATATCTATAACGGAGGAATTGTTCGATCGTCAGGAGTCTAAACAGCTGATATGAATGTGTCATATCAGAATTTCAACTCATTAAATATTGATTATGTTATCAGCCTCAAAAGTCCCACTACTGACGGGACTAATCAAACTACATTATACACATGAATGGTTGAGTTTCCGGCTAAAATCATTCCATCAAAAAAAAAAGAAATAGAAAAAGAGTTTTACCTTTTCTCCAACAGCACCAGGGTTTCCAATACCACCGGGAGGTCCCTGAGAACCGTCGGCTCCCGGGGGTCCTGAGGGACCTCTGGGACCAGGGGGACCTGGTGGACCCTGTAGGCAACAAGCAGAGCCACCTCAGTTTAAGAAATGGAATTCATCTTCATGCTCCTTGTAGTGTAAAGGTGCTCAATGATAACACAGTCAGAATGTGCACAAACCAAGCTCTTACCATTTGACCAACATCTCCAGTTTCACCTTTCTCGCCAGGTGGACCAGGTAAGCCCTGAAAGGTTAAAAAATTATTTAATCAGATCTTTCTAAATAAAACCATGGTTGAAGTTTGCTTAATACTCTAGTTCGCACCTGCAGACCAACTGGGCCTGGAGGTCCGGGGAATCCTCTGGATCCTTCATCTCCTTTCTGGCCAAACATACCCTGCTGACCTCTGGGACCAGGCTCACCATCTGCACCCTGCACAGCAGAAGAGATAATGAGATAATGAGAGTCAGTCTGCTAACACATAGATAAGGCACTGAATAATGTGAACACATAGCTCAAATTGGACACTTACAGCAGGACCCGGTGCTCCAACAGGTCCTTGAGGGCCAGTAGGACCGGGTGGACCCTGCAGTTGGGGACATGAAAATGCGTAATTTTGTCTGTCACTCAGTATTTAAAATTCATGTATCAGCCTCAGAATTCTAGAAAGCAAAACAATGACTAAATGATGTGTTTTCTACAGACAAACTTACATGTTCTCCTTTGTCACCCTTACTTCCTTTCTGGCCCGGCTCTCCAATCTCTCCCTGTGAAGAGAGCATCAAAGCGTGAAACAAAAAAATAGCCAGTGGTATGCACATAAAAGGAAAATAAAAGTTTGACAATGAATATTCTTAACAATCTCTAATTTGCCTGAACTGTCCTTCCTTTCAAAAAAACATTGTTTTGTACCTTTAGATCTGCCTATAGATATCTCAATTACATCACTCCTTCTCTAAAAAATATAATTCACTTCTGAAGTGGGCTTATTGTGATGGCTGACTCAGTGACAGAACAAGCAGCCAAAACAGAATATATTATGACTCCCATCAGAACCTGTTTAAACCAGAATATACCAACTGAAGAACCTTGTACTTTGTTCCCCCCAAATGCCTGTGTGGGTGTTAAAAATAATGCTAATAACCACCAAAAACCAAAGGCATTTACTTTGGTGTTTGAATCAGAAAAAGCTCTTTCTGTGGTGGCTTTAGTCTCCTAAATAAAGGCCTTGGACTTATCCATTCCCTGTGAGCTGGGCTTATAATGAGAAAGTGTCTGAATGTATGTAAACATTATCTGGCAAGATCGTTTTTTATCTGCATGGCAAATACCCTCTGTATTCTCTTTGTCCGTTTACACCACGGGGAATGTTGTAAGGCCAGTTAAGAACTGAGGCATTCTTCAAAGGATGAGAGATTATCCTCTGAGTATTTCTGCAGCTGATCTTCCTGCAAATGTTTTAGAAGGGATGAGCAGTTGCTTGGATCTGAATACTAAAGGGTCACTTTCACCCATCCTGTCGCTGCCTCTCTCTCTGTGTCTGTTTGTAAAGATGGGTACAAAGCAGCAACAAGGCCAGTTCTCCTTTTAAGGATCTGTTAATCGATGCAAACCCTGTCAGACAAATTCCCCTCACAGCGTTTTAAGGTCACAGAGAAAGAGACAAGAGGGTCTGGCTGGGAGCCCAATTGCAAAGTTTAGTGTCTAGTTTAGGCCTGTGCGTACACAGAGAGACACAGATTGTGAAACAACAACTGCTCAAAAACCAAAAAAAGAAATTTAAGTGCAGCTTTATTAAATTGCATTATATTTTTCTTCACGTGGATACAAATAAACCAAAAATACTATTGTACCTTGTCTCCGTCCTCTCCAGGTGGGCCAGGAGGTCCTCCAGGTCCTGGCAGACCAACAGGTCCCTGAATACCATCTCTTCCAGCTGGACCTTGAGGTCCTTTCTCTCCCTAAAGTAATGATTGTTGACATAGAGCAACATTGTGTTTGTCAGTGAGACAAAAATGTGCAGTGTAGCCATGCTATTCTTACAATGTGGTGCTCTTACCGGTCCACCTTTCTCTCCAGCAGGGCCTGGAGGTCCCTGGGGGCCAGAGCGTCCTGGGAGACCTGTAGGTCCTGCTGGCCCTGCAGGACCACGCTCACCAGGAGAACCCTACAGCAGTACCACACACTGTGTTATTAGCTAGCTGGTAGCTAGTTATCGAAATAAGACACCATTAATATCAAAGATATCCAACACAGGAAACTAAAGCATAATATCAGGCACATCAAATAGGTCAGACCTCCCTTATGTAAGTAGCAAACAGTGCATATCATTATATTATATAAGGGTCTGGAATAGCTGAGGGTAGGAACTTTACTATGAAGATATCAGAGATGCAGAGAGAGTACAGAAGGTGAGAGTGACAAAGTGGGGATACGGATGCGGTAAATTGTACTCACAGCAGGGCCAGGTGGGCCAGGAGGACCCTCATTCCCTTTCAGGCCATGAGCTCCCTGCAGATGAGAGTGAAATAAAGGCCTCAGAAAACAAACACATCTGTTGGGGAAGCACACATTCTACCTTACACTGCACTCCTTATTTGCACAGAGGCTCAGCATGAGATGGAAAGCCTTCTATAGATTCCAAAGTGAAGGTTGAGAGTTGAAGGGGAAAACAGTTTGGCAAAACTGCAGCAAACACCCAAAGGAGCTAGTGCATCACATAAAGTCTGAATCCTAAGGTTAATGAAAAGGCTTTGTAATAAAATGGCATGAAGAAAACAGTATAAGTTGCGTAACTACCAGGACACGACTTTGTCAAGTTAGAATTATTTGAAAAAGATAGAAAAATCAGCCAAGAGCAGGCTGTTCCTTTACTGACGAGTAGATCTGATATCATCTCCATTTCTTGAGGTTTACCGCATTCTTACAGAAATTTAATAGTCCAGAACTATTATGCAATAACCAAGCTGTGAGTGATATTGATTTTGTCACGAGGCTTTAAACAAAGCAGAAGGCAATACTAACCACAGGACCAGGCAGACCTCTCTCTCCAGGGAAACCTCTTTGCCCAGGTGGGCCATCTTTACCAGACGGGCCAGCAGGGCCAGGATCACCCTGTAAGTGAAATGGGAAACAAATACGAGCTTTGTAGTTACATACATGTATTTTAATTAGCTGACAGTGTTTAAAAAAAGTTTACTAATAAATAGAACATCAAGTTTCACCTTGGCTCCTTCTTTTCCTGCAGCTCCAGGCAGACCTTGCTCACCAGGTGGTCCCGGGGGTCCAGGGTGTCCACGTTCTCCCGTTTGTCCAGTCTCACCTGTTGGTCCCTAGAATTGAAAATAAATAAATATATCCCATTCAACACTAAAGTATAAAACCAAGTTACAGAGGAAGTGTGAAAAGAGGGACAAAGCAGAGAGCAAAATCAGCAAATTAACACAAAAATGATATAACAATTTTTCCATTTATTAGAAATGTGGCGAGGAAAAGCTGAACATTTGCTGTGTGGGAGGCTTACTAGTCATTAAAGCCACATACAGCTTCATTATTATGAACGTCCTCAGCCGGCATTAGCAGAACGGCTGGGAGGAAAAGTCTGTTAAACATTTATGCATAATGGATGAAGAGCCCATTGCAAATATGAAAGAGGATAAACAACACTTAAGTCGTGGCTCTTGAGATATAGGTAAGAGGAGCTAAATCGATTTTCATTCACCGAGCAAAATGCTAAGAAAGCATTCCAAATGACAACTTATAGGTTTCTATTGTGCTTCTGTGTGTGAAAGGTTTGCAATTCTGCAAGAGCCTAATTTTTCGAAAAACAATGCAAATGCATATTTAATTATTTTTTGTAGGAAATTGATAGCTATTTGTTTGCGCACAAAGGAATACAGTGAACAAAAAGCTGTGCGTCAATGAAGCAACTAAGAGAAACACTCAATGGCTGTCACTCACCTGAGGTCCAACCACTCCTGGAGGACCAGGAGGGCCTGTTTTGCCTTGGAATCCCTGTGTATTATAAAAAGGAAATAAAAGTCATAAAGTTGCCTCAGTGGATGTAGATATAAGATAAAGAGTTGAATAACCAAAGCACAGCACACTCACAGTTTCTCCTCTCTGTCCAGGATGTCCTGGCAATCCGTCTTTCCCTGCAGGTCCCTGAGAATTTCAAACAAATTAACCTGTTAGCAGTCGGACGTACCGCCCACGGTACATTGGATGGTTTAGGGGACTAATTGTAAATTTGTAGGACTGCTAAGGGGTTAAAGAATTTATATTAAAGGTCACACAGAATGGAAAGACAAAGGGCAAAGGTCATATTTCAGTAGAGTGTCTGGACTTACAGGGGGGCCCTTTGGTCCTGGGAAACCTGTTGGTCCCTGAGGCCCAGGCAATCCCTATAAAAATTTAAAAAGCACATAATTGAGTTAAGAATCGCGTGTGTGATCGAAACCTCTGCACGTCCCGAGAATAAAATGACTTCTGGTGATGCTGTTACGGTACGTACCCTCTCACCGGGAGGTCCCGGTGGGCCGTCATTCCCTGAGTTACCCTGGACACAAAAAATAAGGAATCAAATGTGAACATGTATAATGACATATTTCAGAAAGTGGCATTAAAATAAATACTAATACTCACCTTTGGACCAGCTTTTCCTGTCAGTCCTCTTGGTCCTCTCTCTCCTCGAGGCCCCTTAAGAAAGAAAGAAAAAAGCTTTTTAACAAAAAAAAAGTTTGTAAAGGATGCATGTGATCTGAAAAGCTTGGTTATTGTCTCAGTGTGGATTCCCCTTCGAGCACGCTCAGGTCGAACGGCCACTTTTACTCAGGTGCCAAGTTTGCCATCTGCATGGAAGCACGAGTCTGCTGAGTAAGACTAACCGTTGGTCCTCTCTGTCCGCGTGGGCCCGGCTTTCCTGCTGTTCCCTGTGGACACGAAGAACACACACAACGATCAAAGGAATGCCACTCACATTATTAAGATCCTGCATCCTCTGGAAGAATGACTCTAATGCCAGGAGACAGAAATGTTTGCAAGCACAATTGAGCCATTTATGAGCTCAGAAATAGTCTTTTTATAATAAAATAGGATTTACTGTAAAAAAAAAAAGACCATTAACATTTATCTTCACTTACATGTGAAGTCATTGCCACCTTGGAAAATGATATTTTAATAATCAATTATGCATGATATAGCAATTTTGCAGCAGTGTTACAATGACACTGGCTACATACAAATTTAATGAGGAAAACTATTAAATCTTTTATGTAGCTTTTTAAGTTTCAAACAAGTGTTGTGAAACTATCTTAATAGCTCTATTATCCCTTTCTGTCTCGGAGCTGGGTCTCATAAACTTTACAAATGTTTTGTGAAGATGACAAAGCTTAATGCGCCTTGCTCCACTCGTGTTGACAAACCATTACTCTTGCAGGCGAGCTAATGACCCATCCCTTCGACAAAAGAAAATGAAGCATTGCTCAAGAGCCACAAAGTGATAAACAAAGCTTTTGGGGTATCCAAATGAATTGTGCAAGTGGTAATGAAAAGCAATTGCGATGGTGAGCAATTGTGTCTCTGTTGCTTTGTGTTAGAGCCATGCAACTTCCACTAGGTTGATAAATCTGGAGCTGGGACGGGAGCCTGTCTCTGGCGGTACGCCTGTATCCAACCCTTGAGGGAATGAGAAGAATATCAAGAAGTCTATCTACATACATACCCGAGTTCCTTTCTCTCCATTGGCACCAGGGAAACCTTGGAAACCCTGGGATCCCTGTGTGTGAGCAAGAGAGCAATTAATCATTTGAGAAGCAAACACAGTCACTATATTCCTTGTTTATACCCTTGGCTTAATACATTTAACAGAAGACTGCATGCACACAAGTAACAGCATTCCTTTATTGCTATTGTATCAGCAACTGAAGGCTGACACCAAATAGCATATTCAAATCCCCAGCTCTTTGATCAGGAAGCTTCAAGCATGTCCGCTTGTCAGACTGCAGCTTTGCCTCAGAGAGGCTAAACGATGAGCCATCAAAAAGTTCAGCAAAAGCAGCCTGCACATGCACGTGTGTGTATTTTTTATTTTCCTCGTTCTCTTTCAAATACACACAGAAAAGCACGTTTTGGTCAGGTTAACTGTGTCTCTGTGAGTTCTAACATTAGCTTAAATTAAATTGTCAAGTAAGTTTAATAACAAGCAATGTTGGCCAAAGCAAGGAAATAAGACATAGTTTAAATTATTACACTGAATTAAAAGAAAGATAAAGTCACATTAAAGCACAATTAAAAAAAAACTGTTAAAAAAAAAAAGAAAGGCAATTATTTGAGAATAATTTGGGATTATTAACACCATACACTAAACAACTTACACGTAAGTAGACATAACCTGAAAAGGCTTATGAATGGAGGTATATTTTCAGCCACGAAAAAACTATTGGAGAGCTAGATGATCAGCAATTAAACCAACCTGACAGGCTCTGCAAATATGGAACTTAATAAAATAGTAAAAAGCAGCAGTCGACTGACCCTAACAAGTGTCACGCAAGTTCATGTGTCCATGAACACAGAAAGCTCTAACAGATAACACAGAGCTAACCCAGGGACTGGTGGTGAAATACTGTATGTTCATCTAGCGGCATCATTGGTTTCATTGGTGCCTCGCCCAAATTAACATACAGTAATTACTGTAACCGAGCACGGATATGGTAAAATCAGTAAATTAATAACAATGCTCTTTAGCAGTATAAATGCAATTACCTTTGGTCCTTGTCTTCCTGGGTATCCTGGCAATCCAGGAACTCCGAGTTTACCCTTTAAAAGAGAAAGATTAGTAAGTATACTGTTATATACGGTCCTGACAGGAGCTTATAAAAGTTTATCAAAAAGTATTTACAAAAATTAATTTACTACTTTTAACAAAAAAAACGACAAGGTTGAGCTCCATGAAACGATTCATCAAATTAAGAGACTTAATAAGGTTCCTGCTCTATGTAAAAATGTAAAAACTGAACATTTAACGCAGCATTTACTTAATCCACTGATCTTCTCCTGCCTCAAACCAAACTCCTTATTAGAGCCGTACCAAATTATTCCTCTTAATCCGTGACACCTGATAACCAGTGATAACCTCTTCTCATATTAAAAAGACAAGATGTTTCAGACTTTGAGAGAAATGTGTGCTTTTGGCATCTGCCAAATGCATGGCGATGATGGGATTATTTCAAATAAAATCCTGTAAAAAAAATGTAAATAAATGTTTTTAATTAAACATTCTCAAGCCAACAGAGGATTTCAATTGGCATCAAATTAAAACTTATAATTACAACGTCTAGTAAGAGTCTGTTGATTTATAATTTAATATTAACACTGTCTTTGCTATAGTACCTATAATCTACACATACATTATACTGTATATGAACCTTCTCTGTACCCAGCTGAACTACTACACTCATCTGAAGGGCAGCAGGACACTACAGCCACTACACAGAGGCTGCCAACTGTGTTTACTGTGATTAGCCAGGTTGCTACAGAGTAGCCGCAAACAGCTCTATATACATGAAGCACTCTGCTTATAAATCTCATCAATCCCGTATTCCACAGCCTCTATTTCAGCTATGTCTGTAGCAAAAGCAGTGTCTTAATTTTTTTTGATTCTTGCAATGCAAGAAGTATTTATAATGTTGAACACAAGATGTTTTCATGAACTACATAAACCAAAATAGCAGCACTTGTGAAGATGCCCACACAGTCTAAATAGGGTTTACGAGTTATCTACAGACTTTCTTTACCTCGCTGGTCTCCTAATTCCATGTACATTCCTAACTTAATGCAAGGAAAGAAGGCTGGCTCTCTCCCACAGTATGCTGTAAGCTCTTTGCATCTGTGAGTTTAATAAAAACTCTGTTATTCTAGCGAGTAACATCTCCATTAAAACGTGCAGAAACACTACAGCGGTATTTTTAGAACCGGATCAGTGTGTGGGGAAAAGCTGGTGTGAAGGCTATAATTAGGCATGAAAGAGAGCTAATGTGTGACCAAGATTCGGATGGATATCTGCTTTTTAAATTACACTGTGAATAACAAACACAAGTTTTGCCTGTCCTCACTGGATAAGGATTGGACCAGTCAAACAATTACTCTGCCTCTGTTTAAGTCAGTTTTTTTAAGAATCTCACCTTCTCACCACTTGGGCCAAGAGGACCAGCATCTCCTGGAAGCCCGGAACGACCCTTTGGCCCCTCGGGGCCATCTTCACCTCTGGGTCCTGCTGGTCCAAGTTCTCCCTGGAAAGCACAAGATGTAAAAAATACAAATGCCATTAGCCTGTATGGTAAACAAACAAACAAACAAAAACAAGGTACTTGAGCACATCTTTCCCCTCAGGTTTTGCAAAGATTATTCTATTGACTGTGCATTCACAAATTAGTAGCATCAGTGGGAATATTTTTCCACTCATATAGCTTTCTAAGGTGATTACAATGAATCTGGGTACTATAAGAGAGATCTGAAACAAGTATTTTGTTATGACTGGTATAAAAAACAGTTTTGCTCTCTATAGTCTATAGCTTGTTACCTTAATAAGCAAGATGCTTGCCTTTAAAGTGTTTTACTTCCTCTGAGGGAGTATATCAACTTGTATGTTTACTCATAGTTGCCATAGTTTATCTCATTTACATAATGTTTAGTTGGCTATTCAATCACTTGAGCGAAATGTCCTACAAGACTGGTAAGCGGTCACGTGCCTGCAAAACATCTATTAGCACTAATTAGCTGGTTGCTAACCAAGCTAGCTTGCACTTTTGGCAACTTAGACCTCCATCCTCTTGCACAAATATGGTCACTTTTTGCTCTATAACTTAAGAATGCTTTGCTTTTATTATTCATCGAAGAGATCAATCAATTCTTTGTTTATATTTCAAAACTGTTGTGAGTTAAAAGGTGCTTAAGGATGCTAATTTCTGTTGCTTCATCATTAAAGAAATTAGCTATTTTAATATTGCTTCTCTTTTTAAGTGTGCTTTCCTTCAAGCGGGACACATATTAAGTGACAGACTACAAACTCACTCTGACAGCCAGTCACTGTTGCATGAGACCTGGTGGTGTGTAAAAAGATATCTAGCTAAAGGCTTGCGCAGAGTTGAAGGCAAAGCCAGTGTGCTCGCACACCAGCACTTAAAACGGCATCAGACAAACTGTACTTGACTCACACTTGCAAGCTCATCAAACAGAACACTTTAAATTGAGCACACTCACACACTTTTCATAGGCACGCTTCAAAATGAGTCATTTACATTCCAGTCTATGTGCATCTCCAAAGCAGAGGGCCTCCTCAAATCTTTGCTTTCATCTGGATCTGCTGCATCTCCAGAGGAAAATAAGCCGGAGCCCCATGTCTCTCTCCCGGGTTTAAAGGGGTTTAAAGTGCCATTGATTTCTCCTTCCTTTCTATGCTCAGCTAGAGACAGCCTGGTCAGGGATTGGAGGGTTGATGTTTGAAGTATTGGCTTGTGCAAGTTATGTTTCTTACTGTAGAAAGCATTTTTTTCTTAAGACTTGACAGTGTAAATCCCTGAAGCACTTTGGAGAAAGAGGCTGTAGTCAGGAAAACCTGTCAAAGTCGCGCTTTTCTCCTAAAGTTATCGAGGTTAGGAGTGACTGGAAAGAGGCAATGGGGATGGAAAAGAAATTGGAAACTGCTCACATTAAAACAAACGCACGCACACAAACCGCTTGTCAACTGGAACAACACCTTATGTTTGCTCATTAGCCACAATTGTGCGGTAGTCACAGAGGCTTAGGCAATGAAAGTGGATAAAGTGACAGGAGTGGTTGCTCCTTTCACTTACTGTGGATAAAGGTCACCCTCACCCCCCCAATAAAACAAAGCTAGTTCTGAGTGCAGCACTTAAGAGTTGTTTCATTAATGTGATCATTTGAGTGATTCATCCAGCAGTCAAGTTTAAACAAACAAGCCTTACCCTGTCGCCTTTGATACCCATATCTCCCTTGAAGCCGGGGAAGCCGTCTTCTCCCTAGCAGAAGGATAAAGAAAACGATGTTGAAACCATTTGATTGGTATGCATGCAGAGATGATCAAATAAGTCCACACAACTTTCTTAGACATTTTTTAGCCGGCTGTTTGAATTCCTTTACCTTTTCACCCTTGTGTCCTTTAAGGCCACGCACACCGTCAGCTCCCTGTGATACAAGAACAGGCAGAAATTACAAACCAGTGGGGAGGATAACGGACGGCTACACTTTTTTAAAAACTTACAAGTAAATTGTGCAAAAGAGGATACTCTTTAGGATGGATTCATTTTCATTGTTTTGGTGTATAAATTAGCATACAAAGTTTCTTCCTTCTTGACCAATCTTTTCATCTTCCCTGAGAGCAGACTTCAGCCATGTAACAGGGGGACTATTAGCTACGAGTCGAGCCACTTGTGTGATCCCCCTAGCTCAGTAGCAGCTTTAATGATTGGATCAGTCACACTTTCTTTCCAAGAATTATTTGATGGGAATTCTTTTGTCTCGGTTTCATCAGATACTAATGGCACAGAGGAAGGAGAGGGCTGTGCACCTTGAACTGTTATCAGCCCCTTTGCCATCTCAGTCTTTCTGACAAACACAGACAGAAGCCTATACAAAACATTTTTAAGGGGATTTTTATTTATTTATTTGCAAAATCACACTAGTCTGGTTGGCCAAACACAAAAAAAAAACAACAACAACAACAACACTCAAATGAGATATTGGGGAACTATTAACACATTAAACGCAAAGTACAAAAAAATACATAAAATTAATTTCTTAGTGGTTGATAATCAACTCACCTTCACGCCTCGAGGCCCAGGATAACCAATAGGTCCTTGAGGGCCAGGAGGGCCCTAGAGAGACAAATATTTAATAAGAGTTTGCAGCACGTAGTTTTTAACAATCCAAGCATGCACACACACACACACACGCACACATTTTGCTAATCTTATCTTCGTGAATGCAAACACATTTTATGCAAATGTTTCTGAACAAGGACAACAGGAGGGGAAACGAAAAAGCGAGAAAAGCGTAAATAAAGGAAGGAAGAAATGAAAGCTAGCTCATGGGAAGCAAATGTAATAAAACTCACCATGTGGCCTTTCTCTCCAGAAGGCCCCTCTTTTCCAGGGTGACCCTGTGAATTATTAAGAGCAATATTATGGCATTTCATTTGAGGATAATTACTACCATAAATACCACAAGGCCCCTTAAACAGAGAAATTAGGTTATTAAAACTGTTGGAGGGACGTATCAAAGTGGAAAACTGCAAAAAAAAAAAAAAAAATAGAGCCATTGCAGTCTAATTGCATTTGAGATTTGTATTAAAGAGGCCCTACTAGCTATCACTGAGCTCAAAAAGCACAGACTGTCATTTTCTTAATTTTGTACAAGCAATATAGCAAACAGCTTCGTGCATGTATGACACAAAACTCCACCTCATCAAAAAAACGCGCACATCCACACACATGCATGGATGCTCATCTGAAAGGACTAAGAGGAAAATGATTGCATTCTCATTAACAAAAGGAGCTGTGCAAACCCTCTGATGGGCTATTAGTGATATGAGGATGGAGAGAGAAACAGATACACGAGAAGAGGCAGAAAGGGAGCACTAAGGTTGGGAATATTGTGCTTTTTTTATATGCAACAAAACAGATTTAACAGGAACAGCCTGGCTGTGTAACTCAGGGAGAGCTACCCTCAAAAGAAATTATTAAAAGGCTGAGAGATATTGTGTGTCGTGGGGCTCTACTTTATCTCCTTTTTCTGTTTTGCTTTTTTTTTTAAATCTTTTTCTTGCCCTGTAGTTATTCAAATCTTGGCCCTATCTCTCTTAGGTGCCACCTGGTACCTTCCAAGAAACATCTGCCATTATAGCAGGTGTACTGTCTGTGCAGGGACGTCAGAGGGACTGTTTGCCTATATAAAGTGCGTCTGTTGTGATGTGTTTTATCCTGTGAAGCAAAAGGCTGTATAAAATAAAATTAGAGATATGGCTTTAAAAATGTGAGTTCTCACAGCTACCTATAAAAAACTCTTTATAAACAGACAGAGGGGAGGAAAAAGATAAAATACGGCTCTTTGGAAACGTGGCCTAAAAACTCACCGGAGGGCCATCAGCTCCTGGCATTCCTGGCAAGCCTGGCTTTCCGGTCGGGCCCTGGGTAGATGATAGAAGGTCAGAGTAAACATGACAAGATAACAAGAGCACACGGAGCCATCACAGGATATAGATGTCTATCGGTATAACAACAACGTGAGGTTTAGCTGATATAACACTGACTATTGTTACATAATCCATTCAAATGCTGGCGAGACATATCCCAGAAGCCCACACATGACACCAGAACCCAGGGGATCACAAAATCCTGTAGGTGTCATCCTTTGGTGATGATGAGTGTGCGTAAAATTTCATTTATTGTCATTATAATTCTTTTAACCTCAGTGGCCAAAAGACAAACAGTAGGATTCTTAGACAAGCAAAGGTACAGACACATAAAATGAATCATGACGATAATAGGATGCAGATTTCTTTTCTCTTTGTTATGCTCATTAGCTCTAGTCCCAAAAATTATTTACATGGTGTTTTGGGGTGGCAAAGTCTTGCATATGTATTGAATGTGTTGTATTAAATTCAAGCTCTTAAGACAAAGATCTACGATTTAAGTCTACTGTTTCGCTTTATTACACTTAGCAAATATCATGATGGCTTTAATGTCTTTTAAAATCAGGGCACACGCGGTACCTACATTACCAAATCCCAAATGCTCAATAATAAAGTGAGTGTGCTCCATATAAGTTAGCCAATGTAATTTAGCTGAAATGAAATTAAAATGTATCAGGATTCTAATCTGTCTGTACCGTCTACAAGGCAACATTTAGTCCTGCATTGGGGATGAGGAGGCATTTGCATAATTGTGTGATAAGCATTTCTGAATAAGATAGCAACTTGGCTTTCCGCTCATGAAAATGAATGCGACCAGCTATTTTATACATTCTGATTCTTTTTGTTTTTAAAGCATCTTAGAGTTTTTTTTAGTGGAGTTACAGGATTTTAGAGCCACGTGGTATGTTACCTTCTCTCCTGGAGGTCCAATGGGTCCTTGAGGCCCTGCAAGTCCCTGTGGGGAGGATACAGAAATGATCAGCAAGCTTTCATTTCACACTTCCGAGAAAGAAAGATCTAAATTCACACTACATTTTCATCACTCACCTGGGCTCCTGGGTTGCCTTGCTGTCCGGGAGGTCCTGGCTCTCCTTGGGGTCCCTGAAAAAGAAAAATTGTCTTAGAAATCTCCCCATGTAGAAAAGACTGAATAATTTATTGATTTTCAACCAGGCTGTGTGAATGTGAAACTGATTTGGTGACCAGCATTGTCCAACAAAGGGGAAAATTTCCTCTGAAAAAATATAAATGAGAAGCAGTAGCACACTTCTGCATGATTACCTCATAACAACACAATAAGCCACAACTTTTGGACTGATGGAGTAGCATCTTTCCACGGCTCGAGGTAAGAGACACACACACGCGTACACAGTGCACATTACCGCAACTACTTTCCTAATGAAAGAAACTGCTGAGGCACAAACACAACAACACCTTTCCCAATGAGATAACTGGCAATCAATTATATTTCCTCAGGCCAAGAGTCGGGGAACGCTCCTGGTCTTTCATCTCTACCTCGTTGGATCGTTCCCAACAGAACAAAGGAGCTGCTTCAGTTAGGCATTCTCTCATTACAGCCGGGCGCTGCCTGAAATTGAGCTGGAATGGTACAAGCGGCCGAGGTGGACTGCTCAAATAGACCTAAACACAGGCAGCCTATTCTTCATTATGTCTTAATGTCTGATTGAACTGGTGTGTGTGTGCTTGTGTGTGTTTGCCCATGAGTGCATATCATGGGCTTTTTTGAGGGTGAAATTAAGCAAACGTTGATTGAAATTGAAATTGTGCGTGTTGGTTTATCTGAGAGTTTGCACATATAGGCAATTTAGTTCATTCCAGCTTCACTTACTATGTTTCCCTTGGGTCCAGGGTGGCCATCCATTCCAGTAACGCCCTACAGCAGGTGACAAAAGAACATTAAGAACAAAAAATGAAAAGGGAAAGGCAGCAAATCTATAAAAGACTAAAATGGACAGAATCGACTGTGTGAATGAATTTTAAAGTCTGATATATTTGAATCGCTAACTCCTACAGAGAGATATCAGTTTCAAAAATGTGCAGTGTCCACGTTAAATTAAATCCGCTGGAACAAATTAGATTGAAGCCTCGCTGCACTGTAGACATCTATCAGAGAAGCTGAAGTTAAACTCAATAACATATGCTACTCTTTTGTATATTGTGTCTGAGAGATATTGAGTTTTGTATTTCCCCGTGGTTGTTGTTTGCCCTTCCCTTTTCTCTCGCTGCTTATGAGATGCTAAAAAATTGATTCCGCTCTCTAAACTGTTGCTGGATATGAAAAGTTGCGAAGTTGAAGGAGAGGTGAGAGCGTTGGGTGGGGGGTGGGCACTCACAGGTGGTCCAGGAGGTCCCTGAGGTCCTTTTGGTCCCAGCAAACCCCGAGGCCCCTGTGGTAAAAATGAAGGGAAATGAGATTGAGAGTGATATCACACCTGTGAAAAAGGACTGATGCATTATTAAACACGTTCAGCTAAATCAAGTTTCAAAATTATACTGCTGGAAATAACCTCACTTTCCAAATGTCCTTGAGGATTTTCTACAGAGTGAGATGTGAGGGAAAGCTGAAGCCCACTCTCCTTTTTTTCCTTCTTTCTTTCTCTCTCTCTTTTTTTACTACTCTTGCATTTCCCTCAGCCGTACCCATGAAACAGTGCTGTGATTTTCTTTCTGTGTGCCATGCCTCACAGCTACAGTTACCCAAGTAGATGGATTGTCCTGACTGTGTGAATTCAAACCAATGTAGCGCACCCTGGTGGATAAAAAGATCATAACATGCAATATCAAGGGCTTTCTGATGGTTGCTCCTTTTCCTGTCTTTTCCACCCTCCGCAGGGAGTATCCTGCATGGGTGAGGCGGGGTGTGGGAGGCTATTAAAAGAAGCTTGATGTGTTCTGCTTGCTTTTCTCACCACTAGAGATTCCCCTGTACACATGAGTTCTGATCAACATTCACTTTGCACCACAATAGCACAAAAAAATAAAAAATTCCAAGTCTATATGACTATGAACATGTGATATATCATACCAGCCGACAGTATGATTGTTCAGTAACACAATAACATGATGACAGCAGGCCTGCAGCTCTTATACATTTCCCTGAGTGTAAGACTGAATGGTAATATATGTGATCACTCACTGGTTCACCAGGAAGTCCCCTGGGTCCGATCTCTCCATCATCTCCCTGGGAAAGAAAAGAGCAGGTCAGGCTGTGGAACAGACAGTGAATTATAATGGAGGAGAAAGTGAGGATGTGCAAGTGTGTGTGTGTGTGTGTAATGTGAAAACATAATGAAGAAACAGAGGAAGTGGGGGATCAAGTTGCATCAGTTGTGTTTAATGGAGAAGGTGAGGGAAATTGGGAAAAGGTATTTTTGCAAAAAGAAAAAACTGAACGTATTATAAGGAACGAAATCGACGAGAAGGAGAAAGTAGGAAGAGAAAGTGGAAGTTCAATTCAAATGATGACAAAACAGTGTGTTTGGGAAGAATCCTGCAAAGAAGTCATTTGTGCAAGAGCAGAACAAATTCAGATAGTGCGACTTCGTGTGCACAGCACTTGAGGTTGATAAGAAAATGAAGGGGCAGGAGTGAAATTCTTTTCTTTTTTTTGTTTTACCCTCTCTCCATCCTCTCCAGGACCACCCGGAGGTCCATGGGGGCCGGGTTCACCCTGTGAAAACAAATATGAACATGTTTAACTGTTGTCCAAATTCCAACAGGCACACACCTCTCAGGTTAAAGGTTAAAATGCTTACTCTGTGTCCTTTTTCACCAGGAAGTCCAGCCAGACCATCAAATCCTCTGTCTCCCTTAAAAGCGGGGAAAAAAGAACATTTAATGATATAGATCACCACCTCAGCTTAAAAATTAACTTCAAAAAATCTTTTTGTCAAAAGTGGCACATTTAAGTGCATCGTGAATGGAAAAGACGACATACCTTTGGTCCAGTCTGTCCTGGCATGCCCCTGGCACCATCAGCTCCAGAGCGACCCTGTAAAAGCAACAGCACATGTTCTACCTCCAGATCAAGACAATCACAGAGCATTTACTATTTGCAATCGCAAACAAACACTGTGAAGTGCATAAAAACTATCATGCTTAGTCTTAATATTACTTCTCTGCTGCTGAATAGCTTGGTTGACAACTTACTCGTCTACCAGACTTTCCAGGAGGTCCAGGTGTTCCCAAAGGTCCACGTGGTCCCTAAAACAAAGGTGCTGTAAATCACTGAGCCATCTTTTTCATTTCCAATCTATCCACCTAAATTAGGCTTTTCAGCTGATTTGCTAGTAACGGAATATTACAAAGGCTCAGCATTAGTGAACACATTTCCACATTTGCTTAGACTGATATGATCAGAAACAGATCCTGAAAACAGAATGTAGCATGGTGATTTCTAGTACCTGAGGTCCTGCCTCTCCAGACTCCCCCTTCAGTCCTGGTACACCAGGAGGACCCTTAAAAAGAAAAATACTGACTAAAAATTCATATAACAATTGAGCAAGACCATCCTGTGTGCCACAGAATCTGCAGATCAGAGTATTTGTGCTTCAGTGTTTTTGCTGGGAGGTGATTTGCCATACATACCAGCGGTCCAGGTCTGCCAGTCAAACCCATTGGCCCTGTAGGACCGCGCATAGCCAGCTGACCAAAGACAGGAGAAATAACATAAAAATGAAACCAAATGAAACATATGGAAAAGAAGGAAAGAGGACAATTTAGCTCATGTGTGAATAGAACTGCAGCAGATTTAGCAATTCATATTTGTCTCTGCTGTATACTGTGTCTATACTTGTGCTCTGCATGTTAATGTTAAACTTAATTCACAAAATGCAGCATCTATTAATAATAAATGAGGAAGAACATTGTAGGAAATGTGGCACAAACACAGTAAAAGTCATGTGATAAGCAGTAACAAAATGTTAAAAACGAAACAAAAATTTAAAAAAATATGACATTTGAGGAGAAGTGAGGGAAAAAAGTTAAAAGTATAGAATGAAATCATCTGAAATAAGATATTTTCCACATGAGAATCTTATAGTTTGCAGAGTTTAGCAACAAAGAGCAGTAAAAATAGCAGAAATGTGAAGGTGTAAACTGTTACCCTAGCCTGCTGCATGATGGCTTGCATCTGGGCCTCCTGTGCTGATACAGCAGGTCCCTTCTGCCCAGAGTCACCTCCGGCGCTGAGTCTGAACTATGGAAGGAATGATAGCTTGGTGAGACTTCAGTCCCATAAAAAGGAATACACAAGAAACAAAAAAATGAGAGCCAAGAGAAGCATGTGTAAGGACTAAAGTGCTGGCCTGTGGCAAAATTAATCTTTTAAGTTTATACAGCCACACACTGTTACCAACAATAGCTCTAATATTTCTTTAATACAGTCTGTCCATTTAATTAAGAAAAACAACAACAAAAACAACAACAACAACTATGCTACAGCCTCCAGCTGTCAAATCAGCTCCATCCATGGCTGCTTGCAGGCCATAATGTTCACATTCGACTGCCATCTGGTGGTGATAAGCCAGAATTACACCCTAACATGAATATTCATGCCTATAGTGCAACTCTTGACTTTGTTTGGGCCAGACATCTTGGTTTGGATTACACGGCACAGTCCTCAGGAGACTGACTGTCAGTTGTGCTGCAGATGCAGAGGCAACACAGCAGTGAAATGCTGTGCAGGATTTCAAAGTCACAGAGAGGGTTGTTGCCACGAAGCAAAATACAAACCGTTGATCTAGAACATCAGGGATGAGTCAGATGTACTGCAGCTGAATAAAAACAATATTTTTTCATATTTTCCCCACAAATCCCGCAGTTTTTCTTCGTCCACTTGATTCTATCTCTGCCATGCAAACGAGATGTTCTGATTTATCAAGAAATGGCTAAAAAAAAAAGAGAAGCTGCTTCACCAGTGTCTAGATTTGCCACCTAACCCTGCCGTGCTGCTCATGTTGACTCCATCATTTCAAGACAGAACGTCTTGAAATGATGAGAAGGCGTGTTTCTCATTAGACTTGGAGCTCAAGGATCGCCGGCTTTCTGCCAGCAGATACACCAGAACACCTTGTCCAGACAGAGTTTGCCACATGACTCCGCCAGACAGTTTTTGAGGAATCCTGAAACCACAACTCTGTATCTGCACAACTAATCAGTTACAACCGCAGCAGCAGCATTTTCCCAGCACCTAATAAAGAAAGCGGAGGAGGTAGACATCACAGGAAGCTATTAGGATGTCTGAGCAACTGTTGCGGTCAAGTCTGACATAGAAAAAAAAAAGATGCTCGGTAGCATTAACTTTGCTGACTTGGCTAGGATTTGTGCAGCTTAAAGCAGCTGACATTACAGCTGTTATTTAAGAATCTCACTCAACATGTTGAAGCACATATTTATGCAACAAAACGCTCGTTAGTAGGGCTGAGTATCGTCACTGATTTCTAGAATCGATTCGATTCCGATTCACAAGGTCCCGAAACGATTCGATCCACGATTCGATTCAATTCGATTTGTATCTGGGAAATTTTGCCTCAGACAGTCAGAAATATTCTAATTCAGATCAGAACATTTACATATTTTTGTATCTATAAAAAGGAAGCTGAAACTCGCAAGACTTTATCAAAGGTGTGAGCATCACAGCAGATGCTTCTGTGTCAAAGTAGCTGAAGATAAAACACAGAAAAACATGAAGGTGATTTTTCCTGGCCTGGGATTTTATAAAAATATTCTGCAGTACATCAAAAACGAAAGAAGAACATTAATCAACACATGAACATGGCCTCTGAAGTTACAGCGGTTTTATTAGAGACACAGCTGAGCGTTTTGCATTTTGCATCATTTTAAAAAGTTTACATTTGTTCAGAAGCCCATTGAACAACAGAAATGAGGTTTTCTTTTCGGAAGTAAGTGAAAGGAAAAAAACAGCGGCCAACAGCGCTGTAAACAACGGTAGACTTGTGCGTAACAAGCAAGCGAATAATGCAGAAAACAGATTTTTAGACGGGAAACTGTTCTTGAAGTACAGAGAGAGAGAGAGAGAGAGCTGTGCATGAAGTGTGGTGGAAGCAAAACAGCAAAAGTCAGAGGGAATTCATGACGATGTTTATGTGAAGCGTAGTTTGGATCTTCTCTTGCTGCTGGTTCGGTCAATATTGTTTGGAGAGAGATCAAACTAACAGCTTTAGAATCAGCGCAAAAAGGGCGTGAACACAAAGCGCGGACCCGCCGAAACATCAGAATCAGCGAGCTGCCGGCTTTCAGCCCCGACCGTGTCCGTGCCGTCGGGTGAGAAAGGCGACATCTCACTGATTCTTATCCGAGGGTCTGCGCTTTGTGTTTACATTTATGTGCAGAATCTGTGTTCCTGCTCTCATTCACTGTTTTAGCTGTTTGGTGGTTGTTGAAATTTTGTGAGGTTTCACCAGAGATTCTGGCGTTTCGGGCAAAATAAATTTATATTAAAAAAATCGATTCAGGATTTTAATGAATCGATATCACGTTATCCAAGCCAGAATCGATTTTAATCAATAAATCAAAACCCACCCCTACTCGTAAGGGTTAAGCTCATCATAAATGGCTTGATGGGAAACCCCCTTTATTCCACTTCATTGTATAAGTTATCGCTAAAACACGGTGTCAATAATAACAATTGGTCTTAAAGGAGGTTAAACAAGGATTAAAGCACTAAGTTAGAATTTCTGACTTTGGAAGAAGAAGAAGAATAATTGTATTTTACTTACAGGCAGCATCAGGACAGTTCCAGGAGGTCCTGGCAGGCCATCAGCACCAGGAAGACCAGGACGACCTGGAAGACCCTTAGATGGGAAATTACAAACACAAGTGAGTGTTTTATTATTTGTATTTGTAAACCTCTGGTGATGTTTAGGACATTAAAGAAAAAAAAAACAACCCTTACCCTCTCTCCAGAATCTCCAGGACTGCCTGGTGGGCCGGAAGCACCTGGGGGTCCAGGGAGACCCTATTTTAAACAGAAAACCTCATTTAACTTCTATATATACACACAATACAATACAAGGTTTTGCCTTCATCTTGCAAAATGGTCACATACAGCAGAACGGAATGTGCATGTGGCAATATTTTATAAGAGAGGCTGTGAAGCTGTAAATCTTTGTGGGGTATTCTTATTTGTTTATATTGTAGTGCAATGCTTCAGTGGCTGGACTCCATCTGCAGGGTGTCAAAGCAAATCTGTATTAAAGGAATCTTCCTAAATAAATGACGACGTTCCTTCGACATCTAATCAAGTCCAAAAACCGCTTTGGGGGAACTGCTCTGGCCACTCCTTTTTGCATCGGGAGCCAGCAAAGCATTAAAACTCAAATTTTCTGGTAGTGCAGACAAACAATGAATGCGTGAAAGGAAGCTCTATTGGCTTTTCTTTACCAAGCGGCTGCCAAGAAAAACGGCAGCGATTACGATGCGAGGGGGGGGGGGGGGGGAAAACGCAGGAAGTTAAGAGACAGGAAGATTGACTTACTGTTGGCCCTTCAGGCCCAGCCGGACCTTCCACTAACATTCCCTGAAACACACAAGCACAAATCATTAGGCCTCATTCATAAGCACGTGGCTGCAAACAACACTGTCACACTTGAGTACAATACACAGGAAAACGTTCACTTGTAAACTTGTCCCTTCATCATGTTCCCATCTTTGCTGACTCATGTGCATGCATGCCTGTCACTGGCAGCTGTGTTTGCAGTCGATCCACAGAGAACGAGAGAGTGGCTGCAAACAACAGGCAAAGCCATCCTGAGGTGCTTCCCCTACCCGGACAAGTTCAGTTAAGGGCTAATCAGATCAGTGGGGATGTTAAACTTATTCACACATGCAAACTGAAACATAAAGCCAGTTTAGCCATGCCTATGAACATTTTGGAATTAGTTCAGTCTAAGTGTAGGGTTAGTGTTTGAGTTAGGGCCTGATCAGTAACACTGCAAAGGCAATAATAGCAGTTCATCTCATTTCAATGTCTCAAAGACTCAAGGATCTGACTTAACAGATGCATCAGTGCAGCTCTACAGCTACATAAATACCACATTGTTTGCTCTTGTGGCAGCAATTTGGCTTTTTGTTTTCTGAGATTAAAATTCTGCCCACTCTCCAAAGTTCAAGCTGCCTTCAGAGCATTTTTATTTTAAACACTTCCTTTAGACTTGTTTTTTTTTCTTCTTCAATCCCTGCAGTTATTCCTGTGTGTCACCTGCATTGTGGCTACTGATTGAGGGGCTGGGTCTGTACATGTATATATTTTTCATTGAAGTTAGCACTTCATAATACAGCCCACACTTGTACTTGTAGCATAATTTCTGTCAAAATTCCTGCAAAATATCCAGACGTTGTGCTACTTAAAATTACTTACTGACCAAATAAATGTATTTACAGAAGCGTCTTTCCTGTAAAAATCTGACTTGTTAGGTCTGTCATGGTCCTGGGCCATGTGGGCCCAGTATTCTCAGTTCCTTGTATTTTTGTATTTCGTTCCTTATTTAGGTCATGTTTCCTGAGTTGTCCTGTTATGTTGTTCCTTATTTGACT
>NW_005187403.1:3924840-3943218 GCF_000239375.1 Pundamilia nyererei | reverse complement strand
AGAGGCAGGTATGCCTGGTGGAGCTCCATGACTTCTGTTTGAAGTAAAACAGCTGGTGCTGTATTAGATACATGCAAACCTTTTGTGGCATATATATCCATATAGGAAGAGATTTTCACAGTGTTACCTGCATATATATATATGAGTGTCTGTTTTAGGTTTTTTAATTGAACAATTCCTTTCATACTTCCTATTGTTCTTCCTGGTTTTACTTCCCTTGTGATTACACGCTCCCTACACCGTGTGTAGAGCTTATTAATAATTGCCGCATGGCTCTACAACAAATGTTTATGCTTTAGCCACGATGAACAGCCAGGAGCAAGGCCTCGTCCGAGGATGCTAACAGATGACTGTGGTGAGCTTGTGTGGCTTATCGAGCCTTATTCAGGAAGTAAGGGATAGTTTGTGTTTAGATGTGGATTACACATATGTCCTCCCCATGAGCCCAAACGGAGCCTTCGTCTGCTGCTTGTGTATGTTGTTCAAACAGTCATACTCACAGGCTCAATAACAGCAGGCTCTCCCTTCTGTCCTTTCTCACCATGAGCTCCGTAACCCTACACAGCACAGACACAAAAACAAAGTCAGCCCACCCTCACTTATCTTCATCACCTTTATGATTTATTTTTATTCTGCAGTGTATCCTGTTTAATTTCACCTGCCCATAATCCTGAGTGTTAGCGGGCAGCCCTATGTTAGGCAGCTCTGTGCCGTAATCGTAGGTTTCATCTAGCTCTCCGTCATAGTTTTTCAGGTCCTCCTGATTGAACCCTTCCGTGTAATCATAGGCATCCACATCCAGGCCAGTGCCGGTGGCGATGGACCCTCGGTTTCCGGTGCCTGCGCTGGCTGAGCCGCCTCCCACTGACACGGAACTTCCTCCACCCCCGAGAGTGATGGTGGAACTGCTGCTGCTGCTACCACCACCTCCAATGTTCAGAGTACTGCTGCTGCTGCTGCCTCCACCTCCAATGTTCAGAGTACTGCTGCTGCTGCTGCCTCCACCTCCAATGTTCAGAGTACTGCTGCTGCTGCTGCCTCCACCTCCAATGTTTATTGTACTGCTGCTGCTGCTGCCATCTCCATCAATGGTGTGGGTCCTGTCAAAGTCATAGTCGTCATATCCGTAGGATCCGTAGTCATCGTGGGAGGCTCCTGCCTGTTGGAACAATTAACAGGACAGAATAATTGAGGATAACTGGCAATGTGGCCTTTTGAATACCATTCCATCCATAAACATGATCGCTCGAAAAGTTTTGAATGAATCCTGATCAAATTTTGTAGGGGTGTAGAGTGGGGTGGTGTTAACAATCCATTAACATTGGGCCTACATCCACCAACATTTTCAAGATAAACGTATTGATTTGACAATCTAATTATAATTGACTTACCATTGTGGTGTGTCAGCGTATAAAAGTATCGGATAGAGATTTAAAATATCATGACAAGTTTGACCTCTGACCTATCCTTCAAGGTCAATAGATTTAATGCTGATAATAATGCTACATAGAGCTATTTAAAACCATGTTTCTTACTGCTATTGTTTACACACATAAATATCACTTAACTTTGAATCTCAAGTCAAGGTCAAATAAGGTCAAACTTTCATGAAACATCTTTTATCTTTAAAACTATGCTTTAAATTCTACTGCCTTCATTTGTATTGGCAGCATGTAGGAAATGATACTGGTACATGGAGATTCTAAACATCACACTATAGTTTGCATCCAATCTATGCTTCATTTTTACTTTTCTTTGTTTTTAATCACTGTTGCACATGTACATTTTCTCAGACCCTTACTAGGCACCTGTGCACTTTTACATTAACTTTTTTGTTTATTTATTGTAGACTTTACTATCTATCTAGTCACATTTGACCTCTGACCTTATTTTTACATTCTTTACATTTCTTTCAAGAAGGCCCCAAAAAGGTTTTATGTCAACTGAATGAGAATGAGCCGCCTAGTTAGTTAGAAATTAACTGTAATATAATATTACATAATAAGCCCAATTTATATTTATGTCCCATTATTCACAAATCAGTAGTTATTATCTATGACCTATTCCTACATACATGTTTGTGTATTCTGTCACCCTACCTTTGTCTGACTTTGCCTGTGCTACAAACTTCTTAAAGTTTTTTTAAAAGAACAAAGAAAATAAAATGAATATATACAAAGTACAATACCATTCATAAAGGTGTGCAGTAATGCTGGCAACAATTAACTCCCATGATTAATGTCCACCTACTGATGTTTTGTTGCTGGAGATTGTGACTGTAGTCCTTTCACCAGTGGTGATGACCCTCGTTCCAGTCCCGGCATTCAAATCAACCCTTCCCCCTGCTCCCAGGTCCAGCTCGCCCCCAGTGCCGATGCCGGTGATGGTGACACTTCGAGAGGTATCAACGCCACCAGGTGAAGACGTGGAGTCATAGTAGTCGTCATAGCCCTCATAGGTGCCGTACGTGACCCCCAATGCGTAATCATCTTCTCCTCCTCCAGTATCAGTACTTGAAGAGCTGCTGGATGAGCGAGAGGATGAGCCGGTGGAGATGGAGGTCCAGTCGGTGCCAGTCGAACTGCCTTTCAAAATCTCACCCCCTGTGATCAGACTGTCCCCTTCTGTCTCCTGTAAAGATATTTGGAGGGGGACGTTGGCATTGGATGCTTTACTGTAGTAACATAGAAACAATACAGTTATGTATAAGATGCGGGCATTTAGAGCCAACATGAAATGGTACCTCTTTTGTGGTTGTCTCAGTTGTCTCAGAATCAAGAGTTGAGTCATAAGGCTTTTCCAAATCATCGTAGTAAGGGTATTCATAATAGTAGCTGTCCTCCGCTTTCTTCTAAAGGGAGAAAAACATTCCACCAGCATTAAGAGAGTGTATGACTGAGAGGGAAAGATTGGCAATCAATTATTAGCAACATGATTTTTAAATATGTTGCACTGCGCTATTGCCTCTGGCTGGCTGATGTTTGTACAACCGGTCGACCATCGATCAGAAGCACACAGGAGTTCCTCCTCCTTGTGGAAAGCTCACACTGTATCTGCCTGTTGTAAACTGCTATGACTGAATGACACATTGCTCTTACATAGTTTTCCTAATGACTCCAGCACCTATCTTTAGAAAAAAGGAAAACAGAGGGGCAAGATTTTGTGTAACAAACAGGGCCCTGGGCAAATCAAAAAGTCAAAAGGAAGAGCTTCCTGTTCATCCTGTAACACTTCTTTGACATCCCGTTAATTAGCACACACTGAGTATATTGGTATTCAGTGGGAAAAATGACACGGTGCATGAATGCAAGCTTAGGCAGGCACCACATCATTCCTAAACATGATTAAGTAAATGCATAGACTGATAACTTGGTTCTTCCCAGTCAGCACTTTTCCTCTGGCACATTGCAGGTTTCTTACACAATGCCAAGAGGCTCTTTTCAGCACAGGATCCAGCAAAGATCTGATTTGAGTATTAGAGACAATTATGGTTTAATCATTTCCATGAGTAAGACCAGCAAGAAAATACTAAGTGGTTCTTTTGTTGGATTCTATAATGTGTAGTTTCATTCTGTATGTAAAGAATCTACAAAAACTGCTTCTAGTAAGCGGTAGCCTACAAAGCTGCACTTACACTTGTGCACTGGTTAACAAGTAAAAAAAAAACTTGGACGAAACCTGTGATTTTTTTTGTCATTTATGTATAATTAGATGCATAGCTTTTTGTACACTAACATCTTCATGGGAAACACAGCGTTTGTTGACATCCAGCAGTTCTAGACTTTCGCACATTTTACTGATTACTGGCTTTAAAATACATTGTGGGATTGTACAGAGGCAAAATTACAAAAACCACATCATTGTTATCTCTGGCTCTGCATTACATTTCTTTCTTTCTCATGGACGAGCATTTTCTCTTCTAACACTGCTTCGTTAAGCTGTGGGGTTCCACAAGGTTCAGTACTGGGTACATTACTATTTTTTTACTATTTTTTTTCTACATCCTTTCTTTTGCTATCACAATTCAAGCACCATTCAAGATTTTTCTATGACAATGATGCTCACCTACATATGTCTTTTAAGCCTCACCAGCTGTGCAGGCTGCTCACCTTAGTCCATGGTTTATTGGTTGGCTCTTTAATAATTACCTTATTTTAAATGTCAACAAGACTAAGACATGATTATATCTCCTTGTGATTTATATTCTCAAATCAGTCGGGCTCTTACTTCATTTTGTTCACATCAGTCAGTGCTACAAACCTTGGTGTAATATTTGAATCCTCTCTAGGTTTCAACTCACATGTAAAATTCATGTCTTGTTCCTGCTATTCTCATTTAAGGAACATTTCTAAATTGCAACTTATGGTCTCTTTTGGAACTGGAGAAAATTATTCATGCATTTTTTTCATCGTCCTTAGATTATTGTAATGCTTTGCTTACTGGCTTAGATAAATGATCTCTTTCACGTCTTCAAGCAATAAAGAATGCTGCGGCCAGATTATTAACGGGTTCCCACAATCGAGCAAGCATCACTCCCATTTTATATTCTTTACACTGGCTTCCAGTAGGTTTTAGAATTTGTTTTAAAATTCTCGTTTTCACATACTGAGCTCTAAACACACTGTTTATCCCAGCTCCTTACAAAGCACACTGCTGCTCATAGGCTTGGATCACAGGATCAGAATCTGCTGGTTGTTCTTCCAGCCAACCACAAAAAAATAATTTAGAGGAGTGCCAGAATAAAACATGGAGCCAGAGATGATTTGAAAAGCAGAAAAGTAATGTTACTCACAGTGTTGTCTGTGCCGGGGTCCTGGTTCTGTGGCTGGTCAGGGGATGGCACTTCACAATCAGGGCTGTAGTGCTCACAGTAGTCATAGGCAGCACGATGGTCTGCTACAATCATTAGCTGCTGGATGTCTCCCTAGAAACCCAAACATACATGCATGCTAATAAGTAAACAAATGAAAATGACAGAAGCAATGCCTGACACTGTGTGACCTGTGAGGTGAAAAAGGGAAAGCATCTACACTGCAAATGTGACATTGCTGCAGAACAGGCAGTCAAGAAACTAGGTCAAGCCAGGGGAATCTCAGGGTGACTAAATGATGAAGAACGTTGTCAAGGGTCCAAGAATGCCATTTTGCATCAGAGTTAAGAGTGTCAGGCGAACAGAGTTACAGCAACACAATAAACAAGATCAAATGTTTGGAGCACAACATGTAAGCCTGACCTCAGTCTGTGTGAATTGTAAGTGATTTTACCTTCAAACTGATTGTGTAAGGCATGTGCATGAGCAGACCTGCAGCTAGGACTAGATCAGAAGAGATAAGAGCTCTGTGTATATCTATGTATACACTGAGTGGACATGCAGTTGTGGAACAGAAGAAGAGGAAGAGAGATTTAAGACAGAGAGAAGTTAAAATAGAGACAGAACAGAGAAGGCTGCTAGAAAATTACTGAGAGAGAACAAGGGAGAGAAAGGCTCAGAAGGATCCCCAGGCTACATAGGGAGCTGGGTGTGCTTCCCACATGTTTCTGAAAAGAATTCATATGGCACCAAAACCTTGTATTGCATTTATCCAAACATGTCCTGGTCGCAATTCCAAATTCAGTGATGTCATTCCACATCAATCAAACACGATGTCAGCGTAGCTGAAACAAATATATTTCCAGGAGGCAGGAGGATCGTGAAGCGACGCAGCTATGGGAACGGACCGCCACGGAGGATGAAGTGTTTTTAATTATGTTCAATTGCCAAAAGTTGAAAAAGAAAAAACCCTCAACATGTCTTTCCAGCTGAAATGAGCTTTCTTTACTGACATGCATAAATGGATTGCATTTGTGGTCTAACCAGTGAGAGTTCAATGAAGTGCACCAATCCCACTGCTTTGCTTGAACATACCACTCAGTACCCCTTGCCTCAGATCCTTTAATAACCCTTGCAAAACACTTCACTAGAAGTTGTTTCCTGCTCCATCCTTGGTTTATGTTATAGCTGGACTTTATAGTGGATGCAGGGAAATCAGTCTCTTCCTCCAAAACAGAAGGACTAGAGGAGCCATTACATAGCACTCCCAGCTATGGCCACCTCTGAAGCCACAATCTACAGGAGGGTAGACTTGGTATCACTGTAGCGCAATGCCCCCTCTTATTTCAGCGGAGCAGTGTGCCGCAGCTGCGCTGACAGGGGACGATGGGGATTCAGTGTTTGAAATGAGGTCACACTCAATAAGAAATAAACCCACTCTACAGCAAAATAGCCCCCTCCATTTGGAGCATTGCACCGCTTTCCTATTCACATGCCATTCTTGCACTTCTCTGTTTTCTTTTTTCCCCCCTCCATCTCCCACAGCAGCCAAAGGAATGTCAGGGTACATTATGGCCACAAGTGGTATTGCATGAACCTAAGTTTTCCAAGACGAGACTATTAATCATACACCAAAGCTTTAATTAGCACATCCTCACAGCACGTAGAGCACCATGGCAGAAGGCGCTTAATGATCTGTGACATGTACACAGAAAGAAGAAAGAAAGAGGTCCTTGCTTGCCTAGGTAGAAAAGTATACTGTTGCACAGGCCCTGCTGGGGATAGAAGTAAAAAAAAGGCTGACATCCATCAACCTCCACTAGAGTTTATAATGAGGCTCTCACTATGACTTCAGCTGTTTTATGAGTTGCATATCTGTATAAGACCTCCTTTAACTTTTAGCCTCAATTGCCAGGCATATGATAATAGTAAGTCCACCGCTTTCTTGTGTGTTTTGTTTTCTACACCGACATTGAAAGCTGCACACCTTCACAGTAAAACTACTGTCGAAGTCTCGAGGCGGCATGGCAACCACTAAAGCTGGTTCTGATTTCCTGTCTTTGAGCCTCTTTTCACCACAAGTCACTCCACGGATTCTGAAGCCAAATGTTGCATAAGCTACTATTTTACAGTTAGAGGGGAGGAGCTAAATGTTCCCTATACTATACCGCAGACGTATGCTGATGCTTAAATTTCTCATTTTGAATTCTGGCCCTGAATGCCCAGCTTAGTCCAGCAACCCATTAGAGCATGAGGAATTTACTCCATTAGTGCAAATGGGTTGGGCTGTGTCACCATAATTTTGACGAGGGGAAACGGCAGTGCAACTGCAGAGTCAGACATTCAGCGTGTAATAAGGCTGATTGGTTAACAGGACATTATAGATTATTCTTCACCTCACGAGTCACATCACAAGGAGCCGATATGTGACCCCGAGAAATGAGGTGATTGACATCCGAGACAAAGGGTTAAAAAAAAACAACCAAAAAACCCTGGTATTATTGCATAACACCCAAACGCTGGGTGAAACCATAGAACACATGCAATCAGCTCTCCTGTTAGAGGAGGGACAGTGATATTTTTCACTCTGGAGCATCATGTGGCACATCAGAGCAGTGCTTAAGGCAGAGTTCTCAGACAATAACAGGGCTGCAGTTGTCAGCATCTCCCCAGACTCCGCTGAAATACGACTCTGCTCCTCGCCAGAGCTCGCCTGATGTCGAGCTCTGGTGTTAAAGCCATCGCCTGTGGCTGTGAGCGACAGCCAGCCTCACTTGGACACGATTCACGCTGAAAGACACCTGCACGCACATAACATGTTAAGAGCGCAAGGCCACAGCTCGCGGCAAGAATGCGGAATGGGAGCAAATCCGTACAGATCAATGCCACTGAAAAATTCATCTTTTCAGAGTTTTCCTAAATAAAATATCACACAGTCTTTTAAGCTTTTATTCCCCAGCTCACCCTATTTTCTTTTTTTTTCTTTTTTCCCGAAACACAACACTGCTAGATTTTTCTGCTTGTGTCCAGATGGGGGCAGGAGAGTGCTCTGGTGATCACAATGCCAAACATCTGTCTCCATTTGTATCTGACCCACAATCATGCAGGGTGGACCAAGTTCATTGTGTTCCGTCTTCTGAATTACAAAATGCGATGGATAGGACGAAAATCAATATTGGTGACATTTCAAAATCATCACATCGCATAATGAACGGGAGTAAACGTGGCTACGTTTGGAGGTTAAAAGTGGACAGTTACCAATGCACACATATTCTTCTTCCGTCTTTTTCATTTTACTTGCACACACAGAGACATACTTAAAGCATTAGGTGAGCATAGACCAAAAGAGGTGCATTTTGATTAGAGGAAGGGCCTAAGGCAACTCCCCCCGCCCTGCTGGTGGAGGGGCAGGCACTGTGTCCCATGAAATCTGCACCTTCTCGAGCTTAGAGCAGCGTACCACGAAATACACAGCAACGCTGAACCAACCAACGCTCATTATGTTCACATATCCACGGGGACATCTGATAATGGTTCTTTTTACCTTCTAAACCTCACAGGAGACAAAGGCAGCAGTCAAAAGAAGAAAAACTCTAGGTGAGTTTTCATCATTTTTATGATCAGATGTCAGCATAGGAAAATGAGTAGGTGGCCCCCAAAGAGCAGAATGTAACTCTTGGAGGTCTTGCTGCAGTTTAAGGAGCGCTACTTTCCCAACATATTTACACAGTCACCCCCGAGCTCCGAGCCAAGCGTTGGTGTCACTGCCAGCCCACACCGGCGCACTCACATGTAGCCCCAGCGTCTGGGCATTGTCCAACCTGACCACAAAAACCAAACAACAAGCTGCAGAGGTCAGCTCGCTGCGTAGGGGAAATAAATCAGAAAGGACACATGCATAGAAAGTCACATAACCACACACATGTAGGTATAGAAGTATATGTGTAGACACACGCACGTGCAGAAAACTAAAGCAAAATGCATAAATGTAAACCGTCGTCAGACATCAATTGAATTTTCATCCACTTTCCCCTCCAGACTCTAGTCCAATCTCAGTCCTCAGAGCTGCTGCCAACAGCAACATGTCTGTCTGCCGGCCCCACTTATCCACAACACAGCCCCCTACAGTAACCATTCCCCCATCTCATTGTCGCTGCCCAGTTTTTTGATTCCCGCTGGATGTCCCGTGTCACTCTAACCCTTAGTTTCCCAGCCCCTGCGACACTCACTACACATATGACTTTAATCCCACATCTCTATGGACTGCGGGAAGGCATATTCCCATTTCCTGTTCTTTTGGGAAAGCTGAAACCGCTTCACTCACCTAGGAGGGCGTTTGGCTTGGGCATTTGCTGAAATCTACATTAAAAAGTGCTGAGGGCACACTTCACGGTTTGCTGACACAGTAAAGGAATAACATGGAGAAAAAAAGGGAGTGAAATATCAACTTTTGACATGAGTTAAGGAAAATCTTAATTATCCGTGGAAATTCCATCTATCCCAAGGATAGTGATGTCTGGCCTAGAATGTACAGAGTAGTGTGCTTTTTCAGTGAAGCAGGATGTATACCTTGGACAAGATAATGCAAAGAAGCACGTGAAGACATAAGTATGTGGAGCAAGTGGCTACTAGGATCCAGGTCCATATACTTGGGGTTTAAAGTTATATCACTAACCACAACCCTTTTCCACAGTAAAGGCAAAGACAGCTGTGGCTTAAGGAGTACAGTTGTCTACTAATTAGAAGGTTGGTGGTTCAATCCACAGTTGCCATCATAGTGTAATGTTAGGTATATAAGTACTTGTGTGATTGGGTAAATTAAACTTTCAGTAAGGACTTTCAGCATCATACACTGAGTTCTTTATTAGCTAAAGCTTTCTGCTGGAACTTTTTTCAAGTGCTGATTAAACTTTATCATATATTTAGGGGCTGGGTTTTGTGCATTGCATTGCATTTCACTGGAGTTTGCATGATATATGTGCCCTCTCCATTTATGCCCACCCCTCACCCAAACTGGTTGCATCTGCCGCAACTGGTTACATCTGGGAAAGTTTAAACAATAATAATAATAATAATAATGGATTGGATTTATATAGCGCTTTTCTAGGCACCCAAAGCGCTTTACAATACCACTATTCATTCACTCTCACATTCATACACTGGTGGAGGCAAGCTACAGTTGTAGCCACAGCTGCCCTGGGGCAGACTGACAGAAAACAAAAAGAGGTTTTGCTGGAGGTTTCTTCCTGTTAAAAGAGAGTTTCTCCTTTCCCACTGTCACCAAGTGTGCGCTCATAGGGGGTCATCTGATTGTTGGGGATTTCTCTGTATTATTCCAGGGTCTTTACTTACAGTATAAAGTACCTTGCAGTGACTTTTGGTGTGATTTGGCGCTATATAAATAAAATTTAATCTAATTGAACTGAAATGCCATTACAAAGATGTAAATGTAAAAAAAAAGACTGACAGCGCCACTAGCTTCTGACTTGTAAATGATCATGATGATCAGTCAGCATCTCATAGAAATAGTTTCAATATAAACTGAACATCATGGCGTCTTTGGATTAAGGATTTATACTGTGGCAGAATGCATTTGAATTCAGAAAGCAGAGTGTAAGATGAGTGAATTGGATTTAGGAATGTAGTTACAGAACTTTCTCTGAGCTATATGTTGATCAGCCATGTTTGTGGCCTTCTCAGTGTCTGCGCTCAAGGGCTAATTTGCCATCACACTTCTGAACAGGGGATTTGAGGGCTCCCTACATTGCAATTCAGGGTTATTTGAGACCTTGAGATCATTTGAGATGATCTATCCAGAAACACTGGTCCTTGGATCACATGGTGAGATACGCCGTACAATCCCTCATCCCTCATTTGGAGTTCTGTAGAGCAAAGACAGCCCCGGGCGAAACTCTGCATTAAATTCTTACTGTGTTACAGTCAACCTAACAGAAAAAATGACCCAGCACACACTATACTAGTGAATTATATTGAGTAGGGGGGGAAATGCATACACACATAAGATTGGGGCTACTTTTTTTTTTAAGTTTCTATAACATTAGGAAGTCCTGTATAATATATGAGCAGTGTAAATGAGAGACACACTTTTGTAATGCTTTGATTAATTACTATGTGTACCACTTTTATTGTCCACTTGAAGCCGGATCTCCTTTCCCCCCCTTTCTTTTCTTTGTGGAAGAACCTAAATTTCCACTTATTGTTTTTTTTATACAAAGCAGTCATGGAGACCCAAGCAGGGCATCAAATTTCTTGGCCTCCTCTAATGGGGCAAAAGAAGAGAGGCCATTATCCACGCATTAGAAAAACTGAACAAACTGCTACTGCTTTCTGACACCCAATGGAAATCTGAGGTCACGTACATTTTTAACAGTAGAGCCACAAACTGAAATGCTTTTACTACAGCTACTGAAACTATTAACTGAGAAAAAAATTTATAACACAGGAGCCAAGCCAAGGTCTGGCAAAGTCACTCAAACCGACCAATGAAAACTGAGTGACAAAGGGTTCAAAGTGTATTGGGAGATTGCAAAGTCTGCTGCAAATATCACTCATTCTGTCAAATCTTTACCTTAGATGACTGAAACATGTGAACAATAAAGATGTTGGCGGGAAAAAATGGAGGAAAGTCCTGAGGTGAAGATGGGAAAACAGGATGTGTAAAAACCCATCAGGCCATGACAATATTAAAGCTCATTATGAGCATCAAGCTCATGTGTTGCATTTTTTATTAGTTTTTCCTGGCTCTTTCTGCTCTACAGGGGCCCCGCAACTTGCTTCTTTCCACTCCGACTGAAGGCTTCCAGACCCATTCCCCTGCTCCCTTAGTCTTACCCTATTACTTTTAACCCTCCCTATTCATTTCATCATTAATCCTTTATTTCTGTATATCTAAAGCGTAATCATCTTCTGTTTTGTTACCTATCCTACCAAACTTATCACTCACCCTCCCATTCGCTCTTGGGACAGCCTATCAGCGGATACCAAGGAAACCTCTGGATGATGTCATGTGGTGCGGCTCCTGTTCCAAGACTGACATCAGCTGGGGAGAGAACTCCTCATTCTTTCCAGCGAATGACCCAACATTTTTGGCTCCTGTACCCACACCTCCTGTTCTGACCTCCCCCTCTCCTCCAGCCCTTCTCATTTCAGAACATTATTTTGTTTTCTGTACACTCAAAACTTCCCTCTGATGTCTTCCCCTATAACTGTCGAACAGGCCGAATATATCTTTCTGTGATAAAGACTCCACCATATCATTGTCTACATTCATGGAAGCTGCTGTCTGTGCTTTTGGCCAGACAAGAAGTGCTGTGTTTGCACATCTCCACCTCAGTTGCTTCAATTCAACCGCTTTCCCCTGTGGATTAACTCTGAGTGGGGCCAAGTGGTTCATCTGTCCCACTTAGGTTACCTCAGACCAACCACAGGTCGCCATTTCACTGAATGCTACTTACAACTAAGGGATGGGTATTAAATTATCTCTGATTGTTCTTGGCAAACTCAGTTTGAAACAACATTGAACAAGGAAATCAGGGGTACATTTAGAATCTGGAGTCTTTCATGCAGAGATAAAGAGACACTAGAAATACATCCAAACAGAGAAACAATAATATCTAATCTGTACCCACAGGTATATCTGTCAGAGAAGTACCCTTTAAGGTGATTTAGCTACTCTTTATATTGCATTTTGTTATGCTAATGTTAATTTGATAGTTTTCAAAACACCTTAATCTAATGTTGGTTGATGACACGCTTATTCTCTTAGAATGACCAGTCTACCACTTTTGTGTAGATTTTGCAAAGACCAGCAGGGGTCAGCATTCCAGGTTGCATTCCCAAACATAAAACGGCACCTTGCTTTAACTCTTGTGTGAATATTTTCCGGAGCTAAACATATAACAGAAAATAAGTGAAGGTTTAATCGAAATTAAAAAATATGAGGAAGAGAATGTAAGGGTATGAGAGTAAACAACTTTCTAAAAGACTTCATGTTAGCTAGCTATGTCAACCAAGCTAAATGCTACACAGGCTACACTCTCATTTGCTGTTTCAGGGAGTTTGTTCATTGAATCAAAGAACTGTTAATCCTAATGAGAAGACCGTAGCTGTGGAAAGCACTCTTAAGCAGATTTAAACCACAAAATGATGATCTCAGGGGTGACACTGGTCAGCGTAACCAATATTTCAACAATCAAGGCGATCTTTGACTTGCTTTCAAATTAATGGATAAAATGAGTGTAGTCATTTTTATTACATTCATTTTACATTAAATCTGCTTTAAACACACACATAACTTTATGCTTGCACTTCCGCATTTCAGTGTATGAGGAGTAGCTCTACTGATCCATGGTCATCATCTCAAAACAAGTGAAAACTTCAAGAAGATATTTCACACATGGCCGGCCCTCCCTGAGCCTGGTTCTCCAGGAGGTTTCTTCCTGTTAAAAGAGAGTTTTTCCTTCTCACTGTTGCCAAGTGCTTGCTCATAGGAGGGTCATGTGATTGTTAGGGTTTTCCCATTAATATTGTAGGGTCTTTAACCTATGATATAAAGCAGCTTATACTGAATAATGGCGGCAATTGATAGCATTCAAACAACAATCATAGAGAAAAAGGGAAAAAACAAAAGATTACAATTAGTTTGCAACAGCACCGATTACTGTACCTGGTTCCAAAAAAAGTTTGCTTACTTGCACACCTAAAAATCTTTTTAATTCCCTTCACACTTTTTATTGGCACAAGCGCAAACACTATGGAAGCCCGTTTCCGCCACTAAAAAAAAAAAGGATCCATAACTCAAAATTTCGATTTATTAACTCAAAATTTTGAGAAAAGCAACTCGCAATTTTGAGTTTGCGCTGCCAATCCGTAATCTACATGAATGACGTCATTTCCTCGTTACCCGGAAGCTGAAGCCCTCAGCTACAAATGCTACAGCTAAGCTACCGGTATTACATCCAGTCGTGAATGCACAGATTGCTGAGTGTTTTCAGCCTGGCTTCACAAATGATGAAATCCCTGTGTTATTAGCTGAATCACATGGTGTTACTATCAGCAAACGTACTCGCGAAAGCGCCAATTTGTTGGGATCCGTTTTTGAGTGCGCGTTCCTCTGCGCCATATGCTTCCAGGTGTATATTTTTGATTGGCAAAGCTAACTCGAAATTTAACTCGAAATTTCGAGTTAATAAGTTGAAATTTCGAGAAAATAACTCGAAATTTCGAGTTATGGATACTAGCTTTTTTTTTTTTATTAGTGGCGGAAACGGGCTTCCATACAAACATAGCACCCTTAACCAAGCAACTAAAATAGAGTGGTGCAAGAGGACAGACAGTCTCTTTGTGACCACAAAAACCTTGTCAGAAACCAAACCACAAACCACCTAAGCATATAAGTACTGCTTTTCTTCTTACTACTGTATGCAAAGGAAAGGCTCCACTAAAAAAAGAAGTATAGCACCAATCACCAACCACTCTGATTTAACAGTGTGATAAATCCTAATCTTTTCACTTCATGTTTTTCTCTCCAAAACAAGTGAAATGGATTAAGAGGCAATACAGGCAAGAAGGAAAATATGTAAATGTGATTCGGGGTTGTACTTTCCCTTTAGGACCCATTAAGTATGTCATTTTTTAAATCTCTTATAAATCAGCAATTACCAGCAATTATGTTTTCTTTTTAAGTATCGTGCAAAAAATAAAAATAAAAATAAAGGTTTGCAGTTTTCTGAAGAAATTGACCTGGAAATCCCCAGACTCTAATGTAAAAGGTCCGACAGTGAAATCACATATGTTATTTTGTGTTTTCACACTTACCAGCTCTCGGGGGTAACCAGCTCTGGCAAAAGTCAACACGGGATCAGACTAAACTACAAAGAGAGTAATGAGAGGAAAAGGAGTGCAACCTGAGCATAATTTGGAAACTATGTGGCATAATTTCCATTTTCTGCAGCACTGGAGCCTGTCCTGTCTCCTAACTGGCAGACGCACAGCAGGGGGGGCTTTAAACATCTCCCACAAAATATCTGTCCGTTCCCACGGTAACTACTGAACTGTTACCGCCGCTAAAATTGCTGGCTAAGATTTAATTGTTCCACTATCACCCCGATCTCCTGATTTGTATGCTAGGGGCAAATAATAGAAGTAGAGCAGAGTTACAAACGGATAAATGCCGTCATCTTTTTGGCAGCTGTGAGCTAATAGGCTGAAGAGGGGAAATAATGGCTGTAACACAGAATGCAGACATATAAACAGATGACACGATATCTTTATTTGTGCTCCAGTAAAATTGGCATCCTTCCCTTTTTCCCTCATGAACCACATTTTCCCCACAACATTGGATAAAAAGCTTCATATGTAGAGTTCATTTTGCAGATAAGTCTCTTACTTAGAAACTTGATTTTGTTTACAAGGCTATAATTTTGTCCATGTCTTTCAGGGAAACTTTAGCGACAGTGGCTAGGGAAGTGATGTCATATTTCTTTCTCTTCATCTGATATGGCTGAGTAACAGTAAGGTTAAAGGTCAGCTGGCTAAGGATCAGTCACATCAGTCAGCCTCTGTTACTAATTATTATTGAGGGCTTTGGCCTCGCAGACTAATCCCCTCTTTTAAACAAGCACAACTCCAAAGGGACAAAGGCAACACTATTCTTTGTGCCTCTCAGAATATTTTGGTGTGTCTGTGTGTGTGTCTGTGTTCCTCACAAACACAGGGGTCAGGTTTAAGAGACACACATATTCAGACAAAAACTTGTTACAGGAACCCAACAAAAGCTCTCTTACAGGAACTGTCCAAATGAATTCATAGTGCACAAACACTTTTTGAGCCATATCAGGGACTTGCAGGTATTATAAAGCACAAAAAGCTTCTTCTCACCAGTCAGATTATCATACATCTTTTGACTCTCTATCTTTATTAAGCATAAACGGAAGAGAAGGGGTGGAAGGAATAAAGCTCTTATTCTAATAACTGAAACAAGTAGCTGCCTGTGGAAAAACCTCTGTAAAGCGAAGTGTCATAGCCCTTTTAAACAAAGAATCCAGACGTGAAGCCGCAAAGAGAACTATAACAGCTTGATTATAGATTTAGCTACAATAAGGCAACACTTTGAAACAGCAAAAGAGGATGAACTGAGCAGCAAGCAAATCTAGCACAGCTGGCAGCAGAAGGGAACTGCAGGACACCAAGTTTTTTTGCGGACGATGTGGGATATGTGGTACCTTAAATTAAGTCTGATTTACGATTGTGTGCGTGTGAAAGAGTGGGTGGCAGGAGGATCAGATGCTGGTGGACTAGGGCAAGCCAAATATCTCTATAGAGGATGCGGCCTCTCCCGCAGTCCCCAATTTCAAGCAGTATTTCAAAAGAATTGGGGACTGGGGATGACCACCATTGGCACCACAGCCACATGTGTCTGTGCTGTAATTAAAAAGGACGAGTCTGATTATATAGAAATGGGCCTAAATCATCTGTTTAAAGGCACTGTTTGTTTGTTTTGTTTTTTCATTTTCATACAGCCTTTCAACATGAAAACAGCAAAAGCTGAAGCTAATTTGAACCTGGAATAAATGGCAAGCCAGCAGTCCATGAAGCAAACAGTCCCAAATGACCCATCAAATTTGCCAAATTATACTATATACAAAGCTCGGATTAAAAGTTAGAGTTTAACGCCTACCTCAAAGACTTCTTCATCAAGTATTCTTGTTCCAAACACTATAATTCCTTTGGTATCAATGACTGGTTGGGGACTTCGGAGTAACTTCTGTGTGGTCTTCTTTTTACAGTCCAGAATGAGGGTGATGGTCTGCTTGTGCACGCTGATGGCCACTCGATGCCACCTGGAATGGGAGGTACAATCAATTCACACACTTACTGGATTACAGGCCTCTTTTTGTGTTTGTCCATTTGAATTCGAATCTATCCATCTCTGTCTTCCAAAGTGAAATACAATCTCAAATCCTAGTTGTTAGTAGCGTAGTGAGGTTACGCAGTCAATGACACTTAAGGTTGAGAGTGACAAAAAGTTGCTTCCAAACTTCTAAAATTAAACAAAACTGCTGTCAAAGCCTACCATCATCGTGAGGGTCCACTCTAATAGAATGATTTAAAATTGTTTTAAAAGTAGAGCCTGACACGCTTTTTAAGTGTTTTGTACAAGTGAGGTGAAAGACTGCACTTACTTTCCGTCGGCTAGGTTGACTCCTCTGAAGAGGGGGTAGTCCTCAGGGCTGGGTCTGCCTGTGTGGTCCTCATACAGGAAGACTGGAGAGCGTCCCACTTCTAGACCAAGCTGCTGGATGCCCTGTTCATTGTACAGAGACAACAGGAAGGACTGGCTGCCCTTCTTAGGCTTCACTGTGGCCATGATGGAAAAGTCCTCAGGGAAGACATCACCTGGCAGGACAAATGGTGGGTTGGATAGAAAGAGAAAAACTTTTTTTTTTTTTTTGGAGACTTATAAGCAGCCGTAACCATTCATCATCGTAAGAGGAATGAAGTATGAGGTTTGCTTTTGCAAGGTTGTAGTCGTTGTGTTATTTTAGGAGACTGACTGCGTTCTTTGATGTCTAAAGGGAGTGTGGTTATTTTTTACTGATGCTTCTAATGGAAATCGAACAAAAACTAACAAATATCATTTAAATTGGTGGAATCAAAGATTTGGTTTTGCGCACCAAACGGAAACACCAGAAATTTTTGAGTGCCCAAAATATAACCGGATAGGATTCATCTGAACGGGTTGGCCGGTAAAACGAAAGTTAGCGGGAGGAAAAAAAGTGGATCGATTCCAGCGCAGCGCAGAGTGAAAAGCATTAATGACAAAAGCACGTGATCCCCAGAGACTTCGTCAAACTATCCTTCAAACTCCTCCTCTCCGCTTCTCTCCTCTGCCACAGCTGATGGGTCTAGCAGACGCCGAGACACCAATGAAGGGCTGGAGAGGAGCAACACATTTTTACAGCAGAAATAATGAAAGACACATTGCCTGGAAATGGAAATACCAGCAGTATAGTGGTATTTAAACGCAGAAAAATATATAAAGAGGATGTGTTGGCCTCCGTCTGCTCGGCTCCTTTGAGAAGCCTCACAAGTTCCTGCATTTTGCTTCAGTGTGGAAAACATCTGCCAGACAAATTCCTGTAGTGGGGTGTTCTTAGGACCTCCAAAAAGGAGGAAGCTTGCCAACTGTCTGTGCAGACTGTTGCTTCCCAGATAGTGCTAAGGTCTGACTACATTTGGGAACACAGATGACCTTTCAGAACAGGAGGCAAGCAGAGTGTATTAAAGCCACCACTGTTATCTGGATTATACTGAACATAAGCAAAGAAACCACTTGAATTCCAGTTGTAATCTCCAGTCTTTAGCATGTGTGGAGCAGAGATTTCCAGACAACCGGAAAAGAAAGGCAGGGTTTGTGGCTACAGTGGCTACGCTGGTAAAGCCCCTTACCCAGCCACCATATTCAGAATATGAAGACACTGCTAAACTAAACTGGGGAAACTTTGGTAATACTAGCCAATCAGACAATGTGGAGGAAAAAAAGAGGA
>NW_005187403.1:3901897-3924594 GCF_000239375.1 Pundamilia nyererei | reverse complement strand
GAGAAGAGAAGAGAAGACAATTTTTTAGTCTAACCTTCAACTGCAAAGCAGTTTTCATGGGTTTTAAGAAGTCGCTGTTTACACAGGTGACCTCTGGTGGTCACATGAGCGCACAGCAAACACGAAAATGAATAGCTTATTTAAGGACGAAGCAGTCTGCCTTGTAGTGTCCTTCAGATCCACACCGCCACCTTAGCTCAGAATATTTGTTTCAGCAAATACTCGTATACGTATGTCATTTCTACTTGGTAGTCAACCGATTCTGAATTTTGCTACCGCCACTCGTTCGCTTTCTTCTTTTTTTTCCATCGGCCTTCAGCCTTGTCAGCATCTGGACGTCTGTTTGCCTTCCTGTCTTGTCTTCCTGCCTTTTTCTATCATTCCTTCATTAAACGCTAGGCATCAGATCGCATCATGCGGAGAGCACATGCCTTGGCAGTGAGCTCCCTCAGGAATTCTGCTTGGCATCATATGAAAAACATTGCTTTAATTGACAGATGCTTCAGCGGGACGGTGTAAAGCAGAGAAAAAGGAGAGACAGAACACAGACAAGCAACAGGAAGGCAGCTCTTCAAAAAAAAGCTCCTGAGATGTTAGCGTTTTGTAAGGAAGACAGATCCACAAATCTTTGGCTGATTGCATAGTGAACATGAAATTAAAGCACTATGATATAAACAATGCAAGTGGGAAATACCAGAACAAAGAAACACAATTAAGGAAATTTAGTGCTGCATCTGTCTTGCACAATAGCCACGTCAGACACTCAGGCAGTGATTCAGCAGTGGTTTGGTGAAGGCTGTTTGTTCAGAAGTGAAGGGTCAGCTAAGGGGTGAAAGGGAAACCAGAGCACACGGGAAAATGAGTGGGTGTTCTGTGGAGTGTAAGCAGCAAATTGCAAAGCATCGTCCTACTGTATCTGCCCTGCTGGGACTATAACGACCCAACCCCAGCATGAGAAAATCTAACCCCCCACCCCCCCACCAGAATGTGTTTCTCAACCTGCTGCTCCAGGCCACCAGATGAGAGATACCTCATACCTCGTGTGTGTTCGTGTTGTCAGTGTGCGTCTGTGCCAACGTGGTAGGAATGGAAAGGCTGGGGTGCCAACAGTCCCGAGAGTTTACTCTGGCATCTCAGCCACCAGTGTCAGGCCAAAAAAGGTCACGGGAAACTCAAAGACGCCTCCAGCTAGCCAGACTATATCCAGCATTTTACTCCAGATTTTGCTGAAGAGTTTGTAGCTATCTTTCATTCGTCACATTGGAAAGGGCAGAGGGAATGTCTTGTCCTGTGATATCATGCTACAGGTATGTGACGTGTACGCCTGAGTATTCTTCCTCAACAAAACTTACAGAGCCTCAGAGAATGCACAAAACGTCAGCATGGGACCCGGTTATGGCGGCACTTTCTCTGATGATGTCTGCCATCTGTTAGAGTGCATACACGCAGGTAATGGGGTAGAAAGCTTTGTGTCCTGTAATTGGTCATTCAGTCATCACTGTGTCCAACTCTCTTCTTCTGTATGAGACAAGCTGCATTCCTGTGGGACTGCATATTGCTGCAGAGACAACAACTGCCTTGCAGAGCTGTCTGTTTGCAAAGGAGTGCACCTAGCAATAGGACGAAACAGTGAAGTGACTTAACATAAGAGTAAGTGGCTCTAATGTAAACAGCTCCCACTGTACAACTTAAGAAAACACTAATAATAAAGAAACATTTTAGCTGTGATATGACATGTTATTACTGTCTTACTCTGGAGTCATTGAGCTTGCCCTCAAAGATCATGTTGTACATCTAAGTCTGAGATAGGCAATTTTCCCAAGGGCCCACATTAGAAACTATGACTGTTGTGGACGGCCACACCAATGAGCTTGGAGTTATTCTATAAACTCTTTATAGGCTTATTTGTGCAGCTCTCCACAGCAGACTCCCTGTTTCTCATGGAGAATTAATTGTCCATCCATGAATTCTACAAAATCTTCCAAATAAATAGTAGTAAACACGATTACAACCTAGTTTTGCTTGAAATTAAATGCCACTATATATGTAGCATGTGGCACTGAATGCAACATATCACTCTTGAGGGATGCTGGCACACAACAGAACCGTGATTGCTTTTACAGCTTGTGAGTTAAGCTGTAGCAGAAGCCCCTGGCCATCTGTGGTCGGTGCCGTCTAGCTAAAGCAGTTGTGACCACAGGTTTGCAGGCTAAGTTACAGCTAACCCCATTCAGAGAACCTAGGATTTGCTGAGTCTTTCTTCCTTTGGTGTTTGATGGCTATTGTTTATGATGGCGCACAACATACGCAGAAGGTAAAGAAAAAAATGTTCCAAATGGACAAAATTAAAATGCCCAGATTGGGATTTACTGCAATTTCCATTGCAATGAATTCTCAGATGCTTATTTGTTCTTGATGGGTTGTAGTTTAAGAGAGAGGCAGTTTTATTGCCCAGTTTCTTCCCAGCTCCTTCACTTAATAAAGGTAAGAAAGGTCTCTTCTGTTCAGGGTGCCTCAGAAGTTTCAAATGAATCATCTCTTCCACATGTTTGCCTAATGAGTGCATGTCTGCACTTGCTCTTTTCCAACACATCATCACAAGCTGTCTGTGGCTATGGGGTCACAAGGCGGTGTGATCTTAGCCGGTGCTACTGTGCTTTTGTTTCAATACCATTATTGTAAAGCAAAACAATTGTATTTGTATGCCTTTATTTTCTATGTGTGACTTTTTTGTACCTTTTCAATAATTAAAGCAAACTGTACCTCCAGACTGAAGTCATAACTCAAACTGTACCTCCAGACTAAAGTAGCAAACTTAGTTAAAGAGGGGAAAAAGAACCGGATAAAATGACCTCAACTGCCTTCTGGAATATATTAGCTCTATGTTCTTGTACCATAAAGGCAAGAGATGGCCACATCACAAACACTGCGAGTGAATTTTAAAGCCTTCAAGCCAAAGACAGCTAGTTAGTCTGTTTGCACCTTAAGACTGTGCGGTGCCTGTTGTGAATTCCTCCAGTTGGTTTGTTTTATATAGACTGTTATTTTGGATGATCCGGCGTAGCATGTGTGTAATTACAGCATGTGTGTCTAAACAGATACTCATATGGGGACATGCTGTCATAAAGCATCAAAGTGAACAGTATTTGTTTGATTGGAGGGCATGTAAGGGCATGCAGCCCACAGGAGCCTTACAGCTCTACATTAAGCCCCTAGGAAGAGTTATGCCACGGATCAAAGATCCACCAAGGCCAATGTAGCATCTTAGAAGACCACGAATGGAGTTGCCATCCAATCTAAACTTTGTGGAAGCTTAGCGCACAGGAAGGGATATTATTTCTCTCTTGTTGCTATATCTAGACCTCACCGGCTTTTTATATCCGTAAGCCAAAGGAAAGGCAACAATCACAATCATTTTCAGAAATTGGTTGTCTGGGTCATGAAACTGTGGGTTTTTTAATTTATGTTTTATGGGAAAAAAAATAAATATACAGCAAAGACAAAGGAAGAAAACACTGCGAGGCAGAAGCAGTCTAGGAGAAATGATAGAGGGAGAAGCGATGACGCTTGAGGGAAAAAATGAGAGAAGGAGGGAGAAGAGCAAGGAAAGAGCGCTGGAGAGGGAGGGGAGAAAGGAAAGAAGCACTGCAGCACAGTATATAGCAGTAACTCAAAGCCACGTCAGCATGATAGAACACAGGAAAGTGGAACCCCAGGCTTCCCTCCCATCCACCAACCATATTTTCGCTGCTTTTTCATCACCCAGCTCCTCCTGCTGCGACATTAAATATTACAGGGCAATGCATCTGATGTGCACTTTCATTATCGTTCTTTTACCAACATTTGCTAAAAGTGTCCACACGTGGTAGGCAATTTGTTTCAGTAAAAAATACAGACGCACTTGGACATGCATTAGCAAGATGTCAACATGTTTGCAGGGGACTTAAAGATTAAACAGCAGGCACAGCCATTTTAAAACCTAGAAGTTAAAGGTAGAGTCGAGATAAATTATCAGCTTATGCTAACGGACAAAACTGCGAACCTGGAGGGGGAGAAAGGAACAGGCTAGACGGGAGCAAATGCAAAATGCTATCCAGCCAAGTTAAGACGTTATATTTGGAGTTTAATGTGAAGTAGGATTAAAGGTCACGAAAGCCAAACAGATGGTAAGACTTTAACTTTAAAACCTGGGAAAATGTCTTTAAGCAGAAAAAGATTTATTCCCGCTAAAAAGGAGTTTTTCCTTCTCACTGTCACCGAGTGTTTGCTCATAGGGGGTTGTCTGATTGTAGGGGTTTTCTCTCTATAATTGTACGGTGTTTGCGTTACGATATAGAGCACCTTGAGGTGATTGCTGATGTGATTTGGCGTTATTGTAGTGTTATGTGTTTCATGTTTGAAAGAGGAGAAATTCTTCATTGCAAGTTCTTAAATTACTTCTTAGTTGAACATGTGCAGCATGAAAAGTTCCTTGAGTCATATACTCACCTGGGTACAGCTGTTTGGTGGGGGCACTGAGCTGGGCATCTTTGGATACTCTGTAAGCCACATCGGGTCCTTGTGATGACCTTCTATGTGAGCACAATCCCGTTGTTTTCGTAACACCTTCGGGTAAACTGTGAAAATCTAAAATCTTCAAGAGGTCTGCTGGTTCCACTGCAGAGAAGAGAGAGAGAAACACACAAAAAGGACATTAGATTCATATTCAACAAACTTAACTTCGGAGCATTTGGCTAGTCTCTATGAAGGCCAGCGCATTGCTAAAACAATGCCACTGCAGAGTTTGTGCAACTCCAAACTTCTGCATATTAAGCAAGCCTTAATTATGGCACACTCAATCTATTTTCTGTCCTTTGCTGACTTAGAAGCACTAGTTACTCAGCAGGAGACTCCACTGTTGTGGTTCAGTGAAGATTTCTGTTATCCATTTAGGCGCTAAACAGAGACATGCCCATTTATAGATCACCCATGATCACTGGTTTCAGCTGCACCAAAACCCATCCTTCCATCTCTTTCCCTGCTATGTTAAATCTACCGCTGCCTCCCTTAGACCACAACCATGCAATTAGCACACTCTCAAGCCGGTCGTCCAAGCTGTAACCAGGCCACCACAGAAGTACACTAGGTCAGAACAATGTGACACGAGGTTTGACCCTGGACCGCACTGTCACATGCCAAAACCACCCAGGACAAACAGCTGTTCCTGCAGCCAGATGCACAGATAGCAAGCTACCCAATGACACACATTAGTACCAAGCATTGCCAAAGAAAGGTTCTGGACAATAGCGCACAGGGTCACGACTATAGGGACGGTCGCATAATGACTGAGGATCAAAGGCTGTCCTCATTTTTGAAAGGACAATCTAAAAAAAGGACAACAGAGGGGGTTATGGCAGTAGAGTTAGGAAAGAAAAAAAGAAAGCATTTTTGTATTGTTATGTGAATACCAAGGGCCAACCCACTAGACAAGATTAAAAACACGCCCACACACAGGTAAAGCTGTGTCTTTTTCGGTCTACAAAGACCACACACACTGTTTTAAAAAATGTTCAATGGTCCCATCCATCTAAGAGTGAAAGGGCTGCTAAGAAAGGTGAACAGGCATCTCTAAATAGTCTTTGAGTGCATTCTCCATTGCCCTGCAGCAACCTCCAGCTGGATGTCATTACACATGACTCACGTTCAGAGCAGATCAATTAAAAAGAAAAAAAGGGGGGGAGGGGGGCGTCCTAAACAGAGGTTTTCAGTTAAGAGTACTTTGGATGCACGTGTTCCTCTGCAGCTGTGCAGGCTTCGTAAAAGAAAAACTTCCTCCTCATCCTCGAAGGTTTGATTGCATGTTTCCGACATTATCTTATACAAAGAACTAGCTAAAGAGGGCTGCTGATGTCTAAGGTTACAATTAGTGAAATAAAAATCATACTGTTTTTATTTGTTTGCTTGTTTTACTAAAACATCAGGTTGGCAATAAACACAAAGCAAGAATGCTGAAGCATCTGTTTCCAGTTCAGATATTACTTTGTAAAGGCAAGAAAATTGTACGATTCGAGTCGTGTCCGAGTTACACTGTGTTGTTGTGCTGGGGTCATATTAGGCAAAAGTGGTTAAGGGATTTGTGATAGCAGCTCTTTTACACCCACTGCACCCATCTGTTTAAAACCCCAACAAGTCAAGCCTGTGAGTATGTCAAAAAGATAACTACTCTTATATTCCTGTCAGTCCAAACCCACAGGATGACAGAGCCTATGCGCGGGTGAAGGGTCCAAACACAAAGAGCTTCGTCTGTCATCAGCTCACAATGAAGCAGCAGCTCACGCAGCAGCCAGAAAATGTCTATCATTCAGTCATGATGACAGAGGTTCACCTAATGAGGCTTACTTTCAGAGCTCAGCAGCAGAGTAATGATATATCACACTAATGGAAATGTGCTTCTTGTACAAATTTCCTCATTGATAGATTACTAATCCGCATTCGTGTTCTACATTATTATTGCTTCATGAACAAAAGGTCAGAAGAGCCTATTCCTACTGAAGGAGTCACGCGGCACAAGGCGAACAAAGCCTGTGAAAACTTGGTCCACCTATCATCATATAGACTGATTTTTAAGGCCAATATGTTTCAAAATATCCACTGATTTTATTTTTTCAAACACGTGAACAGATTTCCATAAAATTCATTATGTGTAGATATTGATTTACCCTTTGTGTTACTCGACTCTGTTCAGGTTAGCTGCTTGTTGTGTTTGTGGCAGAGTTTTGCGATACAAACAGGGAGGGTGCAGTGCCCTCTGGTGGACAAACTATGCAACGCTAACACTCATAACATGGTTGAAGGGTGTTTCTCCTCTCTCTTGATTTCATTTTCATTTTTCATTTAGCAACTGTTATAAAAACAAATACCAACAGACTGGCAATTAGATAATATCAGCCTGCTGATACATTGGTCACCCTCCAGAGTTGAAAACGTTTAGAATACTTTAACTCATTTAAAGTATGCATTTGCTTTCAATATCTGTGTCATTCCTCAATTGATACTGTGAGAAATGTTTGGCCGAAAAAACAACTTACCCTGTATCTTCACACTTCTTAAATGGTATTAGCAAGCACAATCTATTCATCAAAATATCCATCTGAAGCCTCTCTAATCCATTATTAACCACACAGGAAGATTATTTATAAGGCTGATGCATTAAGCATAGAATCACAGAAACATTTTTGTTATTTGCTACAATTTTTGAGAGGGACCACAAAATGCAAATATCTCTGCTGTTCCCCAGCAGACTTCTTTGCCCCAACAGTCATTCCCTTTAACCTGCCAACATCTAACAGCGCTCACTGGGAGACAGATCAATTGATAACTGCACAGAGGCAGTCCATACAAGGGATGGAAATAACTATCTCACAGCTGACACAGTGACCACTGTCTAAATGATGCAGCTTAGTAGTGTGGTCATAAAGTCAGTACACAGTGTTGCAATCCAATAGTAATGCTCAGGTGGTGGCGTGCTGTGGTGTCTTTGATTCTCAGACTGTTTCAACCAGCAAGCCACAACCTCCCTTTTCCATCTCACCTCCTCATACATCTTCATGTAATCTCCTTCTATCACACACTGTCCCCGTGTCCTTATTTGGACACAACCTTGCTATTCCCCACTGCTGCAGACTCTGGTGGTGACAGGTAAAAACACTAAGTTCAACTTTAACTCACTGATAAAAAAAAAAAAAAAGCCTGATTTTTTTAGCCTGTGCTTCTAGACCGTAGGGGTAATTTAACACAACCCCTTTTTATCATTTTGTATGAAGTATGAACACAAACAGATACACTACCTCCACTTATGAGATGTTTCCAACAAGCCATTTTATTAAGTCACAGACAAATACTGACAAGTTAGATCAAATATTTTTGTGCTACAGCCACTTAAACTCAGATTAATACTCAATAACAAGTTAGTAATAACATCCAGGTCAGTACTAAGGGGAGAAAAAAAGGAGGATGTTTGTAAGGAGCACCCAGCGACCCTTTCCAAGGAGTGTTGCTTTTGCTAATCCACACTGACATGATCAAATATCAGCGTGGATTAGCAAATTGGAAGGGAGCATCAGGACAGCATTCTTTCATATCCAGTTCAGAGCATCCATAAGTCAATTTCTTATATTATTCTTTTATCCTCATATAAAATCCTTTTGGTTTCAGGTGAGGTTATGGATGCGCCTGGTTCTTAAAGCAACCTCAGGGATCGGTCACCTGGAGGTGAGCCAAGGTGGAGCCTGCCAATAGGATTAAAAGAGAAGGGGGTAGACTAAAGGAAAGCATAATATATCAGCTATAAAATAAAAGCCCTATTGAAAAACCCATTTGAGAATCAGCCAAAAGCGCGTCCCTTTCAATAAAGCAATCTTTTCGGGCACTTCAGAGCACAAACACCAACATTATCGCCTATGTTTCCATCATCCGTTAACACATACGCACTTTCATTTACAGATTTCTGTCACAGGCAGTCGACCTTTCTGACCACATCCTAAACCACAGGTATGGCTCTCAATCCCACCTTGTTAACCTGAGATGTTTACCCACTTAGCATGGCAGATCCCTCAAGAGACCAACACCTGAGGTGCTGGATGCTAAAAATAATTTTCTCCCAGACCACAGCCCCTCACATCCAAGACGCTGGCTCTCCATACATACACAGAAAACTGTTTACATGACACGGTCTTGTGTACATTTGCTCACCCAATGGATCTGCTGTAGCACTTTTGTTGTTGTTTTTACTGCTTTCATGCAAGTGGATGTGACACAAATATGGTAAATGGCATTCCTTAAGCTTTAGTACTCTACAGGAACTCCTTCAGTGTAAATAAAAACATTATACTTCTCATGTTACCTGCACATGCTTCCACTAAATACTGAAGCACCATTCAAGATGTGAAATAAGCAATGCCACATGAATCCTGCATGAAAAGTAAACCTGCACTGCCACCACTCAGAACATCGGGTGGTATTAGCAAGACTGTGAAATTAATGGATCTTTTCTCAGTAATGAAAACTACGACCTGAACACAAAATTTTTCTTTCTATGAAACTTTCTGTTGGTTTTTGAGAGTGGCTGTAATCCTACAGTTAGTGCGTCCCCATCCATGTACAAAGAAAAAACCCTGTACATTGGATACATATATTAGCCACCAAATTACTTTGATCTTTGATGTGACATGCTAAAAAAAGCCGTTTATGGTTTTGTTTGTCAAGCACAGGTCGTCACAGTGGAATAAAGTGTAATGAATTCATAAAGTCTGAGTTAATTTGAAAGGTGTGGTGAAACATTACATTGCAACAAGCTGTTATACAAAGAAGTTGGCAGAAAGCTCTTTTATAAATCTTCCCCTCCCTACCTAATTACTCCTTTTTTATTTCAGATTTTCTCTCTTTATGTGAACAGTAGCTCGAGTGCCACATTCTTAATCCACATTCGGCTCCGTGCCAGGACTGTGGTGGATCCCATTCCCCTAAACATCCATCTACCGTCTACTTCCACTAACGCACACATACGTGTACACACACAGAGTCTCTGTGACAACACTCAGCGACTCCAGACAGCAGCATTTCATTTGACAGGAGGAGGGGTGCCGGACCACTGAATTAGGACTTTTTCATGGTGGTGGGGTGGATTAACATTCTTCCCTCTTTCACTGCCTCCTCCTCCAGCCCTTCCTGAAGTGAGGCCTAACTCTCCAGGCACATGCTTGACCTGGCGCTGAGGACAAGGAGTAATTAGCAGTCATAAAGAGGACCCTGGCTCCTCTTGGAAATCAGCACAGTCAAAAACAAGAATGCCCAAAGAGAGACTTCCCCCTCCTAGTGCGCATCACAGATGGGGAGGGTCTGGGAGTCTTTTTTTATTTCACCTGATTCTGTTATAAAACTTGAAGCCAAGTGTTATGAAGCTGGAGCCACACTGTGAGTACAGCAGGTTACAATTAGGGTCCTGGCTTTAATTACTTAAAGCAAGACTATGTAACTTTAAAAATAGGGCGATGTAAGGCATTCCTACAGTTCAAAATTGAAAGCAGAATTCATAACCAACAAAACACACAACCAAGTAGCCTCAGGGGTTTTACACATAAGATATATTTGGACTGGCATGACTCATGCGGGTGGATATTATCTAGTTCACCAACTTACTTTTGTAACTTACCCTTCTGCAACACCTCATTTGAACATTTATTGTTATTATTCCATATTTGTCCTTCAGCAAAACACTTTGCTTTACAATCTGAAGCGGAAAGATTTATCTTAAAACTGGCTTAGATCCTGACAGAAAATGCCTAATCAGTACAAATTATTTGAGATTCTTTGCCATCCTTTTTCTTTCCCCGTTAATGGTTCACATTTAATCCCATAAAAGCAACAAACCTTTTATTAAGTTTGCAGATGTTGTCTTAAGATATGAACTCCTGCAAATGTACAGCATATTAGATCCAGAGCATGAAGGAAAAAAATGAACACACCTCCATCAGCGCTGACCTTAAGTTGTTGCTTCTGGGTTTCATGTGACCAGACATGAGAATCATACTGTAGGCATTATGCTCATGCTAGACTGAGCACATTATACACACTGCACGGGCACATGTTACTGCAGATGCATGTGTAAACTAATGCAAGCACATACCGGAATGGGATGCCAGTACCCAAGATGGTAATCATCTCCACAACTTTAATTAACTCGTAAACTATAACTAGACTGGTTTCTTGCCAATCACACTTCTCTGCATGCGCTGCAGTGAGGCTCAGACAAAGTTTTAAGTTGTGGCAAAGCATTGAAATCACCTTAAAAAAAACACCTACACTGAATACCAAGTGAATGTGAAAGTTCCTGTTAGCGTAAACTATATAAAGAGAATCACAGGGCCACAACACATTACACCGACAGGAACTTTTCAGCCATACAAACTCACGTCATGAAGCTCCCAGCATACAGTATTGTTGATGAAGTTAATGCCAGAGGTCTCGGACTTTGCAAGTACTGAGTCAGCGGAGTGTTGGTGACTATTATACACCATGTGGGTCAGCACTACGTGACCCAACTTTATATGGTCTGCCACTTTGTGGTTGAACTACTGTGGTTTCTAAACACTTCCACTTTGCAATAATACCACTTAAGTTGTTCATCGAATATCAAGGAGGTAAGAAATCTCACAAATGGACAGTGTCATAAAAAATGTCACCCATTTGTGACATTTTGGTCTCAAGTTTCTGGTAATTGCTAGAGTAAAAGTGACAACAAAGAGGTATTTGGTGCTGCACCAAAAACCTCTATGCTTTGATTGTTAGCAGGTTGCTGCAGTTGCCAACTGACTACATGGAAGACAGTGACTTTTCTGCAAACACTGGCAAACTACTCAGCAACTGGTCATGAAACTGTAAGAAGAGTGAAACTAACTGGAAACCTATACGATTCTCCTTGGAAAAACCTATACCATGGTAAAAGTAAACATTTTACCATTTGAAATGTGTCTGCTGCAATTCAGCTCAAGTTACAAGTCTAGATGCCTTTGCTACTGTTAGCATTAGCAATAGCAACCATCATGTCCTCAGCAGGGTTGTACTTTACAAAGATCCAAGTAGGGATGAACCAAAGTATTAACCCAATATTGGCATCAACTGATATTTGCGCTGCTGACAAAAAAAAAGAAAAGAAAAGAAAGAGAAAGATGGAATTTATTCATGTCATTGGTGGAAGTTTATTTGTTGTATTGCATTACCTTTGCACAAACTAAATGAGCTGGAAAAACTTTAAAACATGTCCAGAGAGAGAGAGAATAAATGAGCACAAAAACAAAAGCTTGAGAAAAGAAAAATAATTTATTGGTTTCAGGTATCACCCACATTGCTCGTTTAAACACTGGCATTGGTATTGAATTTAACAATCAGTGCAACCCAAGTAGCAATACACAGTACATCTAGTTAATGACTAGATTATAAGAAAATGTTTTCTTAGGCAACAACTTCCAAAGGCAACAAAGGCCAGTGTTTAGTCTGTAAATGACTTCACATGCCAGTATCAGTTTCATTTTATCCGCCAGCTTCAGTCCCAGACATTTCAGGACACTGACCCAGTGACCAGCTGAAAAAGCTGCACAAGGATAAAGCAGCAGGGAAGATAGGAGGAGAGGAGGACATGAGAAGCCCGGGATCGTTTTGTTTACATATCCACTGCATTTGTTCCTGTGGTTTTGATCAAATAAATCTGACATTCATTTAAAATATGAAACATTAGCTCAAGCCTAGTTGCAAAATGACAAGACACTAAAAAAATGACAAGCAGGTAGGATTCACACACAGACACACACCTGAAAGATGATCCAGACAACAGAGTTTTCCTGACCTGAGCTTCCTCAATGCAGTCTGATGCTGTGTACTTTAGCTGCACTCTTATTGCTTTAACAGTGTAAATGCCATATGGTTTACTTCACTGTCTCCACGCTGCAGCTCACAGCGCTGAAGATAAATCATTGTCTGCCGTCCACCACAGAGTCAAGATTCCACTGTGCACCTCTCATTTTACAGCAAAAACTACAGAATTGGTTCTTTTGAAGCGCATATGCGATCCATGTTATCTCTCACTTATTAAGTCTTTTCTCATTCCGCCCACTGTGGTTTTGTCTTTTTCTGCAGCTTCTGTTTTATTTTTTAATCTCTCTGTGCAACCTTCTTCCACACACAGACTGCCTGTTTTATCTTTTTCCTTTTTTCTGCACTGAAGCCTTCCCCTCATTCTGCCTCTCCCACAAGCAGATATGGTTTTAATAGCTGACTGCTGAGAAATTCATGATAAAGGAGAGCCTTGCAGCACTGACATTACGGAACCATTTCCTCTCGGAAAGCCTCACAAAGAACAGCTCCAGCACCAACACACTGGGACAGCGCAATGAAACAGAATAATAAATACGAAATCCTGCACAATAATGATGCTTTTGTCTTCGTTGAGGACTATCCAGCACTGCCTATCAAACCTATTTGCCTCGACTGAGCTGCTGTGCCTCACAGCTAATGATGGGAATCAAATGTGCAATGTTTTCTCACCAAGAAGGTGTTTCATCATCTTTAGTGAACTCATTGACCCATAATGAAATAGTCCCACTCAGCCCACATAATCAATAATATAGTGGTTAAACATATGTGTGGTGGAACATGGGTTATATTTTGTGTGTGCAAAAAAAAATCCAATTATATTTCTAAATTGGGAATGTTTACATTCATAGGCATGGCTAAGGAGAAGTAAATGAAAGCATAATTTCAAGGCGCACATCAAGCTTGTCAGTGATGAGAATGGAAATCACAGAGAAAAGAATGAGGAAAGTTTTTTCTTTCTTTTAAAAGCAAGCCAATGAAGTGTGAAAAGGCATGAAAACAACAGGAATATATAAACTATCAGTCATATTTCTCATTATATAGTCTTTATATGAAACTTGCAGAAAAACAAAACCTTGCCATCTCATCACGGTGCCAGATAACATGCAACGAGCTGCACTGACAGCCAAGTCAACCATCAATTCATCTCCTGCTGACACTTTAACCAGTGTCACAGTTGAGCAACATCAAGCCTGTGGGTGAACAGAAGTTAAAGCATGAGTAAATCTCAGGAATGACAGACAGCTGCAGTATAAGTGATCAAAATCAGCTGCTAACTATGATAAGATGCACAGTCTTGAAGTCTTGAAGAAATGATCCTTCAGGTTAATTTCATTGAGGAAGATCTGTTCCCTGACAGTTTGCTTTTGTTCCTCTATGTGTCAGAGTGATGCTGTAGTCCCGTTCTGTTGCTCTATTTTTCATCATTTTTGCTTTCCCACTTTGTCAAACTCACTCCTTTAACAATTTTGACATAACTGTGTTCTGAAAACCAATCACTTCCTGTTCTTGAAGTAGCCTTTACTTTTTAAGAATTCTGCCTTCCACGTAAACTGCAGCCCTCCTTTCCCTACCCATCACGGCCTCGTCCTCCTGGGTTTCCTTTTACTAACTCTACATTATCACCACTAGCATCTTGACTCTGGAGGTCCTGCACTAGCTCCGAACTTCATTTAGAGCATCACTGTATGAAATTGCTTCTTATCATGAGTCTGTTCACAAAACTGTAACTCAAAACTCTAAATTACACAATTTTTGTTGTTTTTTTACTTTCATTGGAAACATTTTCTGGGTTTTTCATGCAAACAGAGTACATGACATCAATGCCACAGGCCATAGTTTGTATTCTGAGTACAACTTGTGGTTGAGTTTGCATAACGAAAAAGAGTTTTGGCCTAGGATAGGGAAAGATTGCGGTTTTGGTTAGCATATCAGTGCAACCAAAAAACTTTTTGTCTCAGTTTTTAGCTTTATAATGTGTAGCTTTTCAATATCTAATGCGAGCAATAGTATTCACTAAACCGCGTACTGTACGTGTAAAAGTTTTATCGTGTCTTAAATTATGCTATTTTGTTGCAAGATGTTTTGACAGTGAACATTTTCCTCTTATATTGTCACCATTTTGCAACTGGGAAGATAATAAGAAACAGGGTTTCCTTTCCGGGACCTTTAGCCTTCATTGAGCTTGCTTTGGCAAATTAGTGAAACTCAAGCTTGTTCCTTTGTTGCTCCCTTGTAAGTTCATTGAGGCTGGTTTCATGACAAAACACTGCTAAATAAGCAAAACCTTACTTTTTACTGTGTTATTATTTCAACTCCTTCTAAATTTGTCAGCCAATAAATTAAAGAGTACATGGGGCTACAGTAAAGTTTTTAGAGTGACCAAAAAGCCATTGTATTTCCCCCTAGTAGGAAAAAAAATGCTTACACTCAGTATTTCTGCTGCCCAGGCTGTGGCTTAGCTCGGGCTGGGGAAGGGGGAATGGGGTTGGAAAGGATGAGTCATACATTGCTTTCCATGCTCAATGATTATAATACCCCATTACAGAGAGAAGCACTGTTTCCCAGCAAAAGTGAATACTCGGCTTGTGAGCCTGGACCAGAATTCACTTTTCACTCTGCCATGCACTACACGCTGCAACAAAGCATACGGTTGAAATCAAAAACAGGCGTGGGGGGTTGCATCATTAGGTAGAGCATCCAACTTTTACATCACTCGTAGGGTCATGTTGACATTTCCAACACCACTGTCTCCATTCTGAGAGTGTAAGGAACACATCGTCCCCGTTTGCTTGTAGTTTGGAGCTGGAATGATCCATCTATGTCTGTGTGCTTTTAGCAATAAGCTAATTTGGAGAAAAATCTACCACTGGCTTCAAATCAAGCACACTGTGTCATGAGTACAGAGGACCATTGAGAGGTTCAACACAATTATTTGAACCTTAATTAGTCTGGAAAGGACTAGACGATATACTTTCCAAGATATGGCAAATAACGAACTATTTGTGCAGCACAAAGGATCTCCTTAACTCTGACACGGGGTCAAAAACTTGTCCTGCATATTTTGCTTTATCTTCCATGCTATTATCAGGCATTAGGGCTGATTTACAGAGTCGTTTCCACAAAGCCTGTATTTACAGGGCTGAAGTGGCACATGCAGTTGCAGGGTCACTGCTTCTCCCCACAGAACAGCTAACTCGGATTCCTTCCTCAGCGCTATGGCAATAGGCACACACAAGAAGCCACTTTTTCTCATCGCCATTTATCTGATTGAGTTTGACGTGACCTCAGGATTGCCACTTCAAGGTAAGTAAGAAAAGCCCTTCAGAAATTACAGTTACATTCTCACTGGAAGATTGAAGCTAAGGCAGATGGGTGATGGTAACATAAATCTGAATATCCCTCTTAAGGTTAAAACCCAATGTTGTAAATGAAACATTGGCATTGTTGCCTTTAATTTATATAAACTGATATGCCATTACCAATCAGGAAGTAATGTCATTGGTTAAAATCTCTCTGGTCACAGTATCTTTTATGATTTTTTTCTTACTGGGCTCATGAAAAACGGTATATGGGGGAAAAAAAAGTCAAAATCAGAGTAAGCCACATAAATTCCTTTTGAAAACGAGTTTTCCAGATATGAGACTATAAATAAAAAACAGCTGTGGACCAGCTGTAGTCGACCTTTAACCCTGCCATAAACCTGGCGTGCTTAAACAGAAAGAACCTTTTAACAGCCCTCAATGTGTATGTGCAAACCTTGCTGAAATGCAAGGCGTAGCATCATTATTTTTATAAAATCTGCTCTAAGACTGCAGATGTTATTTGATTAGAAATCTTCTCTAAAACTAGCACAGAATGTATTTTCACTTGAAAAAAAATGCAGCAGTATTTTTTTTTTCATGGTCCCCTGTTCCACATAGAATGGGAAGAAAACATCTGGAAGCCATTTTTTCTGGCTTTTTGAAGGGCTTAGCAGACAGCACAATGGAACTTATCAAGTCCAGATGGGAAGGAGCTCAGAGAAACAGCGAGGCCTTCTTCTCTATATTTCTTTAAAACTTATGTAGAGAATCAACACATATCAGTTCTTACTGTATAGGGTATTTCTCAAGTCGTTACCATATTTTGTGATCTATTAGCCTGTCAGCCTTTTCTTCCAATATTTTCAATGCCCTTGGTGACTTTGGCCAAAACCCATTCATGTTTTCATTTGCACAAGGTATTCAAAGAATGTTATTTCAGCATTTCCGATGACTAAAATACACTCGACAAGTACGATCTGAACTGGTTTAAATGTCTGGTATTAACAAGGGTGATCCAAAAAAAAAACTTTTACTTAATTAAACAACAACAAACCAAAGAAAAAAAGAGTCAAAGCAGATTATCTAATACTTGTGAAAAGAGTCCATTGATTGAGGAGGCCAGATTAAAAAATGCAAGTCAGCAGAAACACAAAGGAAACCATTTGTAAAATAAGCTAGATTTAGTCTATAGCAGTTATACTGTGTCCCACAGACATGTGAAAACATCAGTAAGCTAAAAAGTCGAGACTACACATATCAATCAATCCTAATTTGAATTCTGCATTTCAGAGTTTATATTGGCTTCAAACTGTTGCAAAGGTTCTTTGAAAAGCTCACATCTTACCCTGCTGCCTCCAAGACACAGAGAAGAATTATGGGAAGCAAAGATGAGAGGAGCTACACTATAAAGAATGCCTCTCTTCAGGCAGTGAAACTGTAAACCTGACAGCAGTCCTGACCTTCACTTTTGAACTCTGACCCCTCTTCAAATTCTTGTCCAGGGCCTTCTGTTATTACCACTTTTCACATAGCTTAAACTGAGTTTTTCCTCTCTAATACCAAGACAAGGTCTTTCTAAACGTAAGTCTACTGAAAGACAAACTGACCGCAAAATATTAAAATATATACACTGTGATACAAGTATATAACTTAATCACAGTATAAATTCAATGCATATTTCTGTATTTGTCTTTATAAAATAATGAGTAAGGAGCTTATTCCACATAATTCAATTCTGGTCAGCATCAAATAAGCTAAGCTACATTTAACAGCAGACACACAGCATTAAGACTGTCTTTCATACTTTAAGAGAGACTGTAATAAAGCTGCAACAAATTAGCTTAGCTCTACATAGCAGGCTATTTTAACCTGTTAGCAGTCGGACGTACCGCCCACGGTACATTGGATGGTTTAGGGGACTAATTGGACTGCTAAGGGGTTAACATCGTTTTCCCAACTGCGTTAGTTTATAGAATGTGGCGTTTTAGTATTTGTTTATTAACTCATTTCTGTGTTTCAAAATGTATCACATGCCAACAGTTCACAGTGAAAAAGGCTCTGAATCAAATGTAGTGAAAATGTAGTTATGTTTCATGGGTAAGTAACCCGTTGTGTAAAGAATATGCTAACTGCTAATAGGTTAGGCCTTGCTGTATTGTTTGCTTGTCTTTTTATTGAGTTCTACACGCATTTTAGTTATAGGAAATACATTAATTATAGATTTATGAACACATTATATATCATTTGATAAGAAATTTGTTGGGCTATGATCTTGACTGGGTATTGTATTCAAAACAAAAACCATTGTGGAATTAGCATCATACTACCTAAATAGCTGGTGATAAAACATGAATACAACATTAATTCTTTAGTAAATAGTATTTGCTCAACTGTCCTTTTTTGATTTCAGTGTTAAACAAAAACAAAACAAAAAAGCATACTTAAATTTTTGGTTTTTAATTTAACCATAGCTGACAAGCCCTAAACAATTAGTAATGTATGCCTGGGCAGGTCTCTACTAGTCTTCAGCTTGATGCATTTTGGTCCTCCCTCAGGCTAAGAGGTGATGAGGCTTAGGTCAGCAATAAGCTTTCACTTGTGATAAACTTGCTAGCTGTCAGTAATTATTTGTAGACTATTTGTCTTATCTGATTGTACGAGGTCTAGAAAAGCCATTTAGCAAAAAAAAAAAAAGAAAAGTTTTTATTAATAGCTAAACTGGATTTCATTTTTGCATTGCACAGTGTTTAACTGAAAGCAGCTAATTTTAAAAAATGAATGTAAAAATCTAAAAGATATTTGATGGACAGAATAATTAGTTCACAAAAAAAAAGCTTTCATGGAGCTGGCATGTTTCTTGCAATCAGTCATGAAGTGCTTCCTGTCTGGCGTGTGTCAAGTTTCAGAAAATATACCAGAACCCTTAGAGATTTCTTACAAAACTCTCGTTCCTCTCTGTCAGTTTCAAGAGATGATTAAATCCAGCCACCACCATCAAAATGACCTCAGGCCCACACTCTTTAATGTCCCACCAAAAATTCAACTCCTCCTCAGTCATCACAAATGACCCAGATTTGAGTCCAGCCAGCATACAGTGACCAAGGTTTTGTCCAGTTAATAACCAGTGTTTATAGGAAACATGAAAATAAACACTTTGCAGTAATTTTCTTAGTGTATATTCAACGACATGAACCTATAAAACCACTTCAACTTTATATGTTATCATGGCTTTCTAAACCGGAGTGCATTTTGAACTCCATAATGGGCTGTAATCAGGCATCACAACAAATTTACACCATCAGCACAATCATGGAAGCTTTTTAACTGCCCCGAGCAGACAGAAGAAGCTATCTGTTCATCTCAATGTCCTGTGTCAGACCTTCACAGCACACAGCAGCCCGCCACCCATGCCAGGCAGTCTTAAGGCGCTAATAATACATATAGGCCAAGCATAAACCCAACTGCATGCCCTCTCACCACTGAGACAAAGAGGTGGTCACTTCTCCAATTAAAATAAGCGGGCCTCTAACTGGCATACCAAACTATTATTTGTTCATGTTTTTGGACTAGACTCATATAACTGTCAGTGAGAAACATCGGGAGAATTTATAGAATGCATTTAGTGAAAGATGTGTTTGCTTGAGCCTCAGTGCAGGGCCCCAGCGCTGTCCCCTGATGTGGAGTCCTTAAGGCGGCTCCACCCTACCACTTCAGAGGAGCTTCAGCCCCTCCTTCTTATGAAATTATACTCATCCTTCTCATCTGCTGAAAAAGGAGCACTGGTAAAAGAGTATTTAGACTTTAAGATGCACCACAGCAATTACTCCTACATAATAAGTATGCCAGAGAAAAACTAGTTACTTATGATGGTTACTAATTAATGCATATATTTCCTATTTTTTATGCATTGAAATAAATAAATGCACTTCAGCTATACTGCTTTGGCAAACAAAGAAACAAAAAAAAACTTAAGCACAACTTGCAGATGAAACCTCCAAAAGCAGTCTTTTAATTCTTTTTGACAAGTTCCCATAGTTTCGGGGCACACCACCAAGATGAATACATTAAAGAGGAGGGGCAGACATCTGTGGTCCACTATGAGCGAAAAGGCAAAAAACTTTTCAGTGCAACGCTCCTCCAAAGTGCATCCACAAAAAAAGAAAGAAAAAAGCCCCACACAGCTGCATCTCACCTGAGCTCGCTTGCGACGTGATAAAAAGGAGAATCACGGATAAAGTGATTTGGACGTCCCTTATCCTCCGTTTAACTTTCCATCTTATATGGGTATCCATGACCGCCAGAGACGTCCACGGCAAAGTGGATTCACTTTTTCAACAGCTAATTAGACTTGCAAAAACTTCTGGTCAGGACAATAAAAAAAAAAACTAAAAGCCAAAAAAGTCCCAGAGAAAAAAAGGGGGGAGGGGGGGTATATCGTTATTTCTCAAGCAGCCATAAGGGTTTGTTAGTGTGTGTTTTCCCCCAGCTGGTTGACGGACGGCCACCGTCTCTCCCGTACTCCTCTCCTCTCTGCGCTTCTGAACTGTCCTGCACCGCTGCGCCTCCGATCTGAAGTGCTGGCCCCTCTCTTTCAGTCACGTAGAGCCCCTTCAACTCAACAGGGCAACACACACACGCACAGAAGAGGAAGAAGTCTTCCCCCCCAGGCTGTCACTCACTTTGCGGACAGGAGACTCGGGCAAATCAGAGGAGCCCGTATATTAGGGCCAGCCCTGTTATTGGCCGAGGGTGGGAGGAAAAGTTGAGGTGAAAGTTTCACGCCTCCAGCTCTTGCGCTCGGAATACTTTTACATGGAGTCCGCTATTTCCAGAGAAGTGGTTCAGAGCGGGAAAAGCAAAACTGCTTTTTTATAGATGGAAAGGCGAGGTGTTTTATCTGCAAGAGCTGATTTATCTGGAGCTGATTGTCATGGGACTGCGAGAAAAATCGTGCTGTGCAATCCACAGGTGGACCCCCAGTGCTAGTTGATATAACAGTATACTGAGCCTAGATGATCAGATGCATCTATTTATGACTTTTTGTAATGTTCTGCCTTTTAAATGAATCAGATATTTACTCTAAGGAATAATCCACTCAAAGCTCATATCTTTTTCATGTTAATCGGTGATCTACGGGCTTTAAACCTGTTGAATGTATGATGAAATAATGTGCTTGCAGATTTTATTACCCTCGGAAGTTTTTTCATTAGTACCACAACACTTTAATGTTTAAGAGTTAATAAAAGTAAATATGTAAAAGAATTTCCACCTTTTATGTGGTTTCTTTATCTAGAGCAGAGACGTGAATTCATTTAATATCATTCCCACATACAGCCCACTTTGATCTTATGCAGGCCAGACCAGTGAAACTACCCTTTATGTCAGTGTAGAGAAATTTAACTACACATTTAATCAATGCAAGATCTCAATATGAGAAAAAGAAGCTCAAATTCAACAGTATGTCTCACTCTCTCTACATGGCAAAGTAATGCCTCTGTAGTAAATTAAAGAAATCTCTCAGCATGACTCATTGGGCTTGAATTGTAAGAAGTAAATGTGTAAAACACAGAAATCTATTGCTTAATTGCTTTGGTGTTGTATGAACGGCCATAGGGGAAGTCTTTATCAGTAGGAAAAGCTGTAAAGCTTGTGAAAATACAGTTAAAAATGCCCAATTTCCTAAATTTCCAAAGCCATCCAATGGGCTCGAATGGAGTTTTTGCTTATGTTTGACAACCCAAATCTAGAGGAGCAGAGGTGGGTGGTGATCGATAATAAGAATTTATATGGCGGTGAAAGGGGAAAAAATAACAGCTGAGGGTTAAAAAGAGAAACATCTCCAGGAGGACCAGGCTCAGGGAGGGTGGCCATGTGCCGCAAAGCTGGTTTGAAGGGGGGGGGGAACAGGAAATGGAAAAGATGAGGATAGAGAGGCAACAAACAATGCAACACACAAGAAAACAACACTTAGTGCCATATAGTCACCAAATAACACTTTTTTTAGAGCTGAATGTAGCATGAGATTCAAACTTTCTGTTGTTTCAAGAACTGCCAAAAAATGGCAGCTGTCTTTTATAAGCTGTCACATGCCTCCTCCAGTGGGGGGCAGACTTCTATTAATTGCCCAGTAAAAGTTGGTTCTAAGCAAAGTAAACAAGCAGCAACATTGGAAACCGTGCCATGATGTCACATTGTGAAGTGGGATAGGAAAGGATGAGTCTGAACATGGTCCCTCTAACTTCAGACCTCTAAATTCAGACTAAGAGGTGTTATATGTTACACGCTGTAGGATTTTTAAGAGCAACAGCTTTACTTGAAGGCTGTTAAGCTTGTTAGATTAGTTCAGCACCTTTGAAAGATCTCTCAGATGGCCTCTCTCAGATCCTCAGGTGACCTCTTTGACCACATGGAAAAACTCCTTGGTTTTAAAGACATTCATTTTTTCCCCTCTGTTGTTTGAAACGAAAAGCTTGTTCTCAAAAGCGGGGTAGAAATTTACATTAAGTATAAAGTAGTATTTCTAAACTGACCACTTAGCCATATACTGTAACCGTTACGTGGTAACATGGGTCAAATTATGGCCCGAGCCCTATATTTAGGGTGGGTTCATGCCTACACCACACTTGCCCACACTGTGTTAATCTCAGAGACTCCAAACTACTCCTGAACAAGGCCGTCACGTGCTTACTTAATTTGCCTTCTAACAAAAAGGATGTTGATACGCTGATGCTGGCACACTGCTGGTTAACTTTCATTTTAATTTTGACTTTCATCATTTGCTAAAAAACAGTTCCTGTGAGACGTAAGATAGGATATAGTGTCTAAAACAGGAAATTATGATTTACTCCTCAAGTGTTTCTATCCGTTTCTCCACGCTTTGTTTTCCACACACGCACCAAATGTCAGGCAAGCTATGACAGTCTGGCAAGCTATTACTATTACAGGGAGTGCAGAATTATTAGGCAAGTTGTATTTTTGAGGAATAAT
>NW_005187403.1:3879977-3900617 GCF_000239375.1 Pundamilia nyererei | reverse complement strand
ATATAGGGTGTTGATGTCATTAGACCACACCCCTTCTCATTACAGAGATGCACATCACCTAATATGCTTAATTGGTAGTAGGCTTTCGAACCTATACAGCTTGGAGTAAGACAACATGCATGAAGAGGATGATGTGGACAAAATACTCATTTGCCTAATAATTCTGCACTCCCTGTAATATTATTATTACTATTATTATCCAGCTTTTGCTCTCTTTTTTAATTCTTGTCTGCTGCTAGTGACACCTAAGGATGGTGAGATTGTGGCTGAAAAAAAGAAAAGTAGCTGAGAAATTCCACATCCTTGCTTGACAGTTTCCTCAGTAAACATATACTATGAGCAGAGTGCACCAGCTGTTCGCAGGCTCAAGCTTAGCCAAGTTATAATATTAGCAAAGTAAAGATTTATATAGCACTAAATCAAAGCATGCAGCACTGCATAATCTGCAGTCACATGTTGAGATTAGTTACAGTACCTGCCAGGTGGGCCCATAAATATATATTTGACTGGCACACATTGATTTGACCTTTAATTAAATATTATTTTAAAAAAAAATTAGTTTGGAGGTTAAAAGGATTACTTAGGTCAGAGCTAAGCATTTAAAACTGCGTATGACACACGAACATGAGCTTTTAAACTGTTAACACCTGATTGCAGCAAATTGCATGTAATTTGTGCTTTTTCTCAGCGGGTTGGCGTTGATTGTATTATGGCTCCAAGACGGGCAAACATTAGAATACACTAGTCACAAAAGTAGAATGGAGGGAAATAAAGTCTGATTCCAGACTGTTGTCTTCAGTGCCCCTAACCAGTCACGTTTTATGGTGCCCAACCTGACCGCAACCTTAACCCTGAGCAGTAATCTTCATCTAAGGTGTGCTGGAATGATATGTTTACATTTCTATTACAGCTAAGTACATTTGAAACAGAAAATATTTTAGAATTTTAGAATACACCCATAAATCTCCTTCACAGTTTTACAGTGATAATTATCAGTGCAGCTGAAATACGTATAGCATGATGCCTCAACTAATGGCAAATCAACTCTTTGGGGAAAAATAGCACTGCCAATTCTGAAATTGGTGGTGCTATTGGTGGCCAAAGTGACTTTCTTTCTTTTCTTTTTGTCTTTTCATGACGTGTTGCTATGAAATATAGGAGCAAAATTGTTCTTTGATTGTTCCTACTGTAAGCTGTTTTAATGAAATTGCATATTAGGTTTAATAAAGCAATATAACCTAAGTCTTGTTCCCATTTATCTAATAGAAAATCTGTGAGTACGCAACCTTGAACTGGATAAGGAGAATTGGATGAATGGATGGATGGATGGAAAAAAAGCGCAATTGCAACTTAGAAATTTGAGTGCATAAATTTGACTTCCCCATTGTCAAACATGAAAATCAAGTGTTACACCTCTGAAATGGATCCGGCAGTTGAAATTATGAGGTAAAATAGTAAAATAGTAAAAGTTTTGTCAGAAATGATGCCTAACTTGAAAAAAAAATGGTGGCCATTTTGAAACCCCAAGTGGCTAGTGGGATGTTTAAGATTACTGAATATGAAGGGACAATTACAAGGTTTGATGTTTTTGTTGATATTACAGTTATGTGCATCACTAAAACGTGCGTCTCGATCGCTTGGAAAGGAAGGAAAGTATAGAAAGCCACTTCTAAATATGGAAGATATAATAATAATGTAGGCAGAGGGAAAGTACTCTGCATTTAGCTCATTCAATGTAACGAAGCAGTAGGCAGCCAATGTAGTGCATGGGAAGCAGTGTGTAGGGACGGTACCTTGCTCAGGGGTACCTCAGGATAGCCGTTCAGTGGATTCTAACCCCCGACCTTCCAATCATGGGGTGACCACTCGACCTACTGAGCTATCCCTGCCCCTTGCCCCTTGATATAATAAAGATATTTTTGAGATATTTAGATATATCGATATTTTTAAGGTTAAGTTTGTTTAAAAAAAATCAGCTCTATGTTAGCTAGCTCCTCAGGTTCCCCATAAACAAACACATTTAATTCATCAAGAACTTGTAAACTTTGTGCAAGCTGACTTATATATACATCAAACCTGCATCCCGGAGCTTTCAAGTAAAGGCAATAATTTTTCACAGACCCTCCATCAAAACATTGCCCTTCAGCACTGTGACCTAGAGACAAATCACAGAATGGAGCCCATGCTGTGGTTACACTTTAATCATAGTTTCTTTAGGAGGTAGAAGCAGGAAAGTCATATACAGAACGCCAAAAGACCAGATAAATTGTAGATCATGTCACCGAGTTCTTCATAGCTCCAAACACAGAAAGGATTTTTGCACAATATTGGATGCTGCACTCCAGATCAAGGATGTGGAAATAACAAAAAGATCAGAGGTACGACATAAGTGCTTGTCTGCTTGCATGTTTTGCTCTCTGATCTGTGAGCTCAATGGCCCATCAGCCTCCTTCAGGAGGTGCTTCAGCACAAGCAGCAAGAGGGAGATAGGAGAACAAAGAAAGAGAGGAAAAGCCAAAAAAAAAAAAGATACATCTATCATCCCAAACACAACAGGTATCTCTGGGTCAAATCACAATTTTTTAAATCAAGACTCCACAAAACAAGCTGGTAGCATTTTCTTTTATATATATTTAAATTATATTTGATCTTTTTTTTAATCTATGTATAAAATGAACCAAGTGCCTTCTCTTTCAGTTGCAGGCTGTTTTTGTTATGCTTTGTTAAAGCCTGTTTGGCACGATGCACTACAGCGGCACACCATATTTTCCATTCCACAATGTGTGACTCCTTCCGTGCCAGATTTTATCATGGCAAATCTCCCCGTGCACACTGTGGGGAAATTTTGCAGAAGTCTAGAGAGAAAGAAGGCTTATACTTACACACCCATAAAGACAAAACGACATCTGTCATCAGAGAGGAAAAGCACTGGTGTTCAATGAGTCAGTCTTACCTATCTGCTCGCTTCCTTCAATATGCTGTATTGGAAAACATTTTGGAAGCACAGATTTTTCTCTTGCAAAAGAAGTAGGCCAAACATATTGTTGTCAACCATGAATCAGTCAGCGGCATTAATTATAATAACTACAATAAGAAACAGACGCGTGGGTGTATTATAACTTGCAATTACATGCCAAAGAGTGTGAAACAGGTAGGCTCAAAGGACAATGTATTGTTGGCACTGTGATCACAGACGAGATGTGGATTTCTTTAGTTTATCAGCCGTGACAGAGATATTGTGGAGCACAAGAGTTCCCTGTGGTCCTTGGGTTCAACGGAGCTGCAACCTTCCTGTTTTAACAATACTGAACTTGATCCAGCTTGTGCTATTCAAGAAATGCAAGACATCTGCTTACACTCTTCGAAAGTGTGTGCTCATAAATGCTGTTGTCAGCTTATTTATCAATTCAATTCTATTTAGTTTGATCTATATAGCAACAACAATCACCTCAAGATGCTATAGATTGTATGGTAAGGACTCTACTATATTAGAGAAACCTAAAAAAAAATCTGAGGAGTCCCTGTGAGCAAGCACTCGGCAAAGGTGGGACAGAAAAACTCCCCTTTAACAGGAAGAAACCTCCAGCAGAAAAACACAGGGTCAGGGAACGGTTGAGACATTTGGGGAGAGAAGAGAAAACAGAACATAGAGAGACATGCCTTATCCTTGTTAATGTGGTGCGTAGTAGAGTTCATTACAATTTGGGGGTGGGGGGTCTGTGTGGTAATGGGCAAATTAGACTTGCACTTGCTTTAACGTAAATACAAGTTGAAGTTGCTTGTCATCATAAACATACTGCTGTGAGGTGCATTAGGTCTTGGCTCACTAAATTATAGTTGTTACGACTATGTAATAAGCGCAATTTCAGCTATAATTTGCAAAATTAACCAAATTACAGAAGAACATTTTTAAGGTGAAGCAGTTTTTCTTTTTGTAAACTATCGTATTCCACATGTCTTTGGATTTCAGTGCTCTGAGTGAAGAGATCTAACACCGCCTTAAATAAAACCTTTCGGCCAGAGCAGCAAAAATTAAAGTGCCAAAGTCGTCGCCTGTCGTCTAAGAAATTAACTACCCGTGTCTCCTTCCCCAACCCTGCGAGCCCATCTCCGCCCTGTCGGCTGTTTGTAGTGGTCACTGTAATTATGAAAGGCAGCTCATAACTATGTGTTTTAACGAGACCCATTTGTTATGTTCTTCTCTCCCTGCTGAAGGCGGCTTGTCACATAATTGCAAGGATCTGAGGAGAGACATGGTGCAGGCAAGTTACTAGTCTGTCCAACAGAAGGAGGACTTAAATGCTGATACAGTATTATGGTAAATCCCTTAATGCTTTGTGATCTAATCTTTGGGTCAAACAGTTTTCTCACGAAGATGCTCAAATTATCTTGTCTTCAAATAAGCTTCGTTAGCATAGCCTTCCTTGAATGTGTGATTATTTGGCATGACATTTTGACATAGTTATGACATAAGTTATTGTTAATGTCAGGCTCTCTTGCACAGTGTGTCTTTTGTTCTGCCTTCCTTCCCTCACCCCTCGCAACTGCTTTCAGCAGATGGCTGTGCCTCCCTCAGCCTAGTCTAATGGAAGTTTCTTCCTCTTAAAAGGGAGTTTTTCCTTCCCACTATTCCCTTGCTCACAGGGGGTCGTCTGATTGCTCGGGTTCTCATTCTATTATTGCAGGTTTTTTACCTTTCAATAAAAAGCGCTCTGAGGATACTGTTGTTGGCCATTACATAAATAAAACTGAACTGAACTGATTTGAATATAGGGAAACTTTTTTAGGTAAGTCCTATATAACCTGACTCTCTCTGGGCAAACTGCAAGATTCTCCAAGCTGAAACCGAGTACCCACATTTTTAAAGTGGAAATAAGCATATTTCTGTTTTAAGAGCCAAAGTCAACCCAGGAGAATCTTAAAAATGCAGACCAGTTTATATTTCACTTGCTTCTTCAGACCATTTTCCAATTTATTGAACTCAACAGGGGGGAGGCCTGGCAGCTGATTGGTGACTCACTGTAGTCTTGCATCAGTGTTTAGTACTGCCATTACTAATAAATGATAAAAAGCAATGATTTATGACATCTCATTGCTGTGGTTAAGCTTTAATTGGTTTTAGAAAAAAAGACTATAATGTGTCAACCTGTCAAACTTACGGACCTTCCACCATAAAGACACATTCTCAAATTCAACCAGAAACAGCTCCACAAGTCTACAATAAATAGCCTTGGACCATGTGAATAAAAGGCATTTCTTTTAATTTAACCAGGTAAAAAGTCTCATTTGGTTTGAAAATCTCTTTTTCTGCACATTTGTACAATGCCCCTTCATCCCAGCTAACCACAATGGACTCTAAATAGTCTGTCACAGACTCCACCATGATGCAGGACTATGTGTCTTCGCGCTACTTTCTGCTTACTCTCCAGAATAAAGTTTCCAAACACTCACTGTGTTGTCTGTGGTTATGTCAGGACCCACCTCCTGTCAGTCATAGCCGACAGACAAACCAAACCTCTTCTTCATGTTTCTACATAATTAGGCACCCTTTACTGAGTTTCAATAACATTTACTTTTTCACGCAAATATGGGAAGCGGGAAATAGCAAGTGCCAACGCAGGAATTTGGCCGAATCTGCCTAGTTTGTGTTTCTAAGCAGGCACTTTTGCTGGATGCTTGAAGGCACCTACGCAGACAAAAAAATAAACTCACGTGGTGCACCCCCGTCTTTTGCTGTTTGTTTTGATCACGATGATGTGAACGCCCAAAGTGCCCAAAACACAGAGAGTTTCCACTGGCCTTTGGTTGGAACCGAGCTCATATAAATATTATCATGAGTGCATAATACTTGTGCACCTGTTAATGTGTTTTGCAGCTGCCCACAGGAGAGCAACACATCAGATTAAACTAGAAAAGCATGAATGCACACAGACACACACACACACTCGCATACTTTTAACAAACACTAATACATCTTTCCTCCAGATTTACACAACTGACACGTTGTCATGAACTCACCAAATGCATGTTATCAACTGAGTGCAAATCCCTTCCTGGCAGTGTACAACGGCCTGCATGGTTGTGCTCTAGAGAAATGCCTTTCCCCTGAGTATGAAGGGTAATCCCCCGAGGAAGACCTTTCAGGGTATTCAGTTTTTGTAGAATGAAATCAGAAGGATAAAATGTTGCCTAATTGTGAAGTACACACACTGAGTTTAAAATCACAAGGTGCGTGTGCATGTTTTGTTTTACCTGGACCCTACAGAGGTTGCACAGGTGGTCCAGCTCCTCCAGGATGGCACATCAATACGTGCCATTGTGAGAAAATTTGCTGTGTCTCCCAGGACAGTCTCAAGATCATGGAGGAGATTCCAGGAGACAGGCAGTTACTCTAAGGGAGTTGGACAGGGCCATAGAAGGTCATTATCCCATCAGCAGGACCACTGTCTGCTCCCTCTTTCAAGGAGGAACAGGATAGCAACATCATCTAGTGGACCCTATGCTCACTGTGGAGCCCGATTATGATTTGCAAGAGAATACCAGAGTTGGCACGTCCACCAGTGGTGCCCTGTGCTTTTCACAGATGACAGCAGGCTCACCTTGACATGTGACAGACACGAAAGGGTCTGGAAAAGCCATGAAGCATTTTATGCTGCCTGTAACATAAAATGTTACTGAAATAAATGTATTTTATTACCCAGTCCATATCATTATAGATATTCAGCATGATTTTTATTCCCATTGAGATCTACATTCCTTTAGTTTCTTTGAGCAGTGTATTTATAATAATAATGGATTGGATTTATATAGCGCTTTTCAAGGCACCCAAAGCGCTTTACAATACCACTATTCATACATACACTGGTGGAGGCAAGCTACAGTTGTAGCCACAGCTGTCCTGGGGCAGACTGACAGAAGCGAGGCTGCCATATCGCGCCATCAGCCCCTCTGGCCAACACCAGTAGGCAAGTAGGGTAAAGTGTCTTGCCCAGGGACACAACGACCAGGACAGAGAGCCCAGGGATCAAACCGGCGACCTTCCGGTTACAGATGCGATTCCCAACCCCCTGAGCCACGGTTGCCCACACCAAACATCCATGTAAAAAATATCAGATGTGGTTGGAGAGGGAGGCAGCGAATCGAGCAGAAAGGGGATCAAACTGAAGATGGCCCCTTGCTACAAATTTATGCTCGGCTTGTTTACAAAGGTGTTTCAGAAATTGTCTCCTTTTATTGGTGGATTTTGTTGCACTAAGGGATCGAGCACTGAATCCTTTGACTTGATACCTAAAAAGCCTGTTTCATTATCTCTGCAGAGTTTTGACAAGCTCAGCCTCATTCTTGTGTAAACAGGCAGCAAGTCAGAGAGCAGAGGCAAGGATCGCCTCAGAAGGGAGTTGTAGGTGGCGTCCTTAGTCAACAGCATGCTAAGCATTATCTGATGCAATTGGGAGATGTTTATGTGGAAATAAATATCATGCTTTTCTGACAGTGATCATTTATGCACTCCCAGTTAAGTTTATTACATGAAGACAGAGTGCACCAATCACTGGGGCACCGCAGTTTCCCACCTGGTAGCTTGTTTGTAGATTGACTCATTATTTCAGCAAGCTGGCTTTGATTCAGCGCCGGCTCTTTGCTGCATGAATGTAATGTGTATAGCTCTCTTCCACTCTCTTTCCAGTACTGGTAAAAAAAATACTTATATTTTAATGAAATGCTTTTCTTTTGATGAGATTCTTGAGGCATGAGGTTTGAGACAGCCGTACAAATATATATATATGCATATATATATAAAAAGGAAATGATCTCGTTAATGATTACAAGTTTAGGTTGAATCAGATGAAAGTTTTTCCATCTATTCTATATAACTTGAATGACCCCAGTGACTCTGTCAGCAGCTGAGGAACACTTTGGATCGCTCCTTGCCCCAGGCTGGCTGTATACTCTGCAGGCAAGCAAGCACTCAGATGCACTACCTTAGTCTCCCATATGGCATGCAGCCCCTCTTGGCTCACACTGGTCCTGCTGTTCTCTGTCACACTCTGTTTTGATTTTTAATTTTTTTTTTTGTTCTCTTTGGAGAAGTGATGTCATAAATTAAACATCACATACATGCTGTAATAATTAAGAGCCAGCAGGATATGCTAATCAGAGACGCTACACTCTGCGCTAGAAGGGGAGTTTGAGAGATAAAACGCACGCCAGCTGCAGTCCGGGTGGCTGTGCCTCACTTGAGAAAAAAATGTCCACATTGAATAAGTTGAAGTGGTGTGGTTGAATCATTAGTGATGTCACTGAAGGGGTAAGAAGGGGTAGTCCCGAAATCTGGATCAAATCTTCTTTTTTGTAAATCGTGTCTCATTTTATGTTGCTTTGTTTGCCAGATTATAAAGCAGAGGCAGTCCCAGAGTGCAAAGTTGGAAGAAAAAAAGCTCGTGGTAAAGCTCATTTTCCTTTTATTGACAAAAGCTTTTAACCCTTTGGCAACATCACAAACACCAAATACTCTAACTTCCACATTTAAATGAACTGTATGTATATAATATAAAGGGATATTACTAGATATGTGTTCTGTATTTGCTTTCTATTCCCATTCATCACAATCTGGTTTTATGCCAAAGAACGTATATTATATTTTTTTTGCAGTTTTTGGTTCACTGAGCATTAATTCTTCAGACTTTACATCTAGTGAAATGTCCTGGCAGCTACTGGATGACGTGGTTTAAATTTTGGTGCATGGTCCTGAAGGATGTCTACTAGTAATTCTAGTAATCCTCTGTCTTGTTGTCTCTTCACAGCTGGCACTTTCTGTATTGGGTCATATTGACTCTGATCATCCATTTTTTCACTGGTGCCTTCATTAGATTAATTACATTTATGATCTTGAGTAAAATCTCTACAAAACTATTGGATTTACTGTCATTTTCTTTGCTACATATTCCAAGGATACATCAGGATTAGTAAAAATTAATTCTATTAAGATCACAGACAGTATAATTGATGAATGTAGCCACCCTGAAGGCTTGTCTTGTGTAAATGGTTAGCCATTTACCCAGTGAAGCACTCTGATTTTCTTCTTCTTCCTTCCATCTCTATCTTCTTTATGAATGCACATGTGTGTGTGTTGTTTGGCCCCAATCTGCCAATGACACACATGGTTTCCCCAGTGTATTGTGATTCATTATTGTGTTCTTATTGGTTTGTTTGTGGATGTTTGTCAGTGATGCAGACATGCTGTAAGGACCCAACCCTGACATTGTCCTAATTTTGTGGAAAACTAGCTTCAGTCGCTGAACTTCAAACTGCCCATGGTAAATGGACTAGCTCTTAAATAGTGCTTTTCATCTCGAGAACTCACTTTAAACAACATGTCTCCTATTTCACCTATTCACACAAACACTTTTTTCCCCTAAATTTAAGTGCTTTCTATCTAACATTCACACACTGACAATCTGATCACATGAGAAGCAATTTGGGAGTCAGTATCTTGCCCAAGGCTACAGCCAGGGACCCACGAACCTTTAGTTTAGTAGATGGTGATTCTATGTTACCTAATTTTGCCAGCCCACTCATATTGTTTGTACTTATTTTAGGGAGGTATTAGACTTTGAATGTGGCTTTGTAAAGAAATGAGAAGAGATGCACCCGGGTTTAATGAGATTCAGTTAGCCATAGTGAAAGGTGATGTAAGATGTCCCGTTTTGTTTAGATACATTGTTTTGGTGGTGAGTTGATTGTTGAGGACCCAAAGAGCCAAACAAAGAAGGAATAGAATTCCAACTGAAACCAAGAAATCTAAATGTTCATTAGAAATGTAAAAGGTAGACCACAATCCAAACGTTACAGGGCACAAGGGAAAAGAGAAGAACCAGAAACATTACCAGCATATTAACAGACAAAATAAAAAAGACTAGGAAAGGACTATTTATACACTGTTGGATGTGTATAAATAGTACTAAAAATAGAATGAGAGGTAACTCATGACAGGAGGGGAACAAGAGCTAGCTGAACACAATTAACTCATGTGTCAACAATTAGGGAAGTAAAAATATCACAGAGTACAACTGATAACTAACCTTTAAAGTAAAACAGGAATTAGCCAAAAGACTAATCATAAACAGAGACAAGAAAACTCACATTAAAGCTGAAAAAAGACAGGACAATGGCGCAACCACAGAAGAATGAAATGGGGAGAAACAGGAAACACTGAGGGAACTAAACACAAAGGCATCCAAAAGTCTATAAATACTAAATGGAACTTAAATAATACAATAAACACTGAGGCCCAGCATTAGTAGACTAAAAAGATAACAAAACTCAACCTACAAAAAAATAATCAGAACTTCAAACACTAAAATGACAGAATATATTAAAAAAGGATTCATAATTCAGAGACATCAAGTGGCCTGCAACTCATTAATGCTTTAGGCTGCTTGTTTACATATAAATATTATATTAAACAGTCTTTTACCAATCATTTCCTGGCTTAGGATATACAATATATGCTGCTGTTGATGCAGTTTTGGTTTTCATAGTGCCTTTATTCTAAAATCCTTTTCACACATCGTCTCCCTGCTTTCAGATGTGATCCAATCATTGTCTGAAGTTGCACTTTCTCACATGCAGCACATAACTGTAGTTTGTCCACATCACACATGCTCTCACTTCTGTTAGTGCTCTGTTTGGTTCAGTCACCGGGTGGGACTTGCTCACTGAAAATTCTCCAGGACATTTACCTACTCTTGGTTTCATTAGACATTTCTAAGACATGCAAGTTGTTTACAGTACAATTATTTTATGAAAACAGATTAACTAATTTGGACTGGTGCAAGTGAATGTTCTGAACTTTATACAAAAACATCCAAGTACTACGTGTCCCTCTTAAACTAACAGTGTTCTTGTTTCTCGTTCCAAACGTTTCTTAAAATTCTTCTTTTTACTGAGCTACATAAGACCTTTTGTGTATGAAGCATTGCAAGATGTTCAGGAAATGCTGGAAACAGTGAGATGTGCTGAGTCAAGCAGCCTGTGGTCATCTTTTTTTCCCTTTATTGCTCATGATGCCATTGGCTCCACTGCCTCGCTGACTAAATGCAATTTGAGGGTTTGGATTCCAACTCATATTAACCTTTTAGAGAAGAGGCTGTCACCGACCCGGCTCTGGAGGACTCGGGGGTCCGTGACTAGTTTTGACTGTTGTTATTGTTGTTAGTATTATTATCATTTGGTGATGTGTGTTTTCTCCACAATGCTGTGTTAGTCTGTGTCCCAATCGTATGTATAGGCAGGGTGTGGGTGTATACGTGTGTATGTCTGCGGGTGTGGCTGGAGGATGGAGCACAGCCACCTGCAGGCCTGATGGGTGTGGCCCTGCGAATGACTGGCCACACCTGAAGTTCCTGCCACACCTGTTGGTGATCAGGGCTCGTCGGGGGAGCTACTTAGGAGAGTGTTGGAGCTCCCACCGGCGCGGGATCATTGAGTTATCGTACCAAGTTAGTGTGTCAGCATATGTCTGTGTTGTTCGTATATGCCCGCCGAGGGTTAGTGTTGACGGCTGCCTCTATGGTTTCCCTGCAGGAGGAAGAGTGGTCCAGAAAGGCAGCACGCACGGGGTGTGCGGAAACACAACAGCGGGGAGCACGAGCACGAGCACAGACGTCGGAGGGAAGCACGCACACGGGGTTCAAGGGAGCAACGGGGAGTTATTGTGTTTACAGTTTTTCACTGTGAATAAAGAGCACTGTTTGCATCGCAGAGTCTGCGTTTTGGGTCCTCCTTTCCCCACATCCCCACCGTCTGCCAGCCAGACCGTGACAGAGGCACTTTGTGTCTTTGTCATATTTCTTGATGGTGAAAGTCTTGGCCATATGACTGACTCCAGAATGGAGGAAACATTACAGTTAATATAATGTTAAACTAGTAAAGAGGAAAATAAGTCCATTGATGTATATAGTTTACAAAAGTAAGGACTGAAAACTGCCTGACAGTCCCTAGACTATTCTCCATCGCACTTCCATTCTCATATCTGCCCAGCAGATGTTCTTACACATAGTCAGATCTACACAAAAAGCAGTACCAAATGTAATACGGTTATGTCCTGGTGCATTAAATAGGCCTCTCTGAATTCCAGGAGCACCCATCTCAGATATTCGAACTATTTCCCTGTTGTGTTTTATGCCTAAGGGAGCAATCCTTCTCACCTCTGTCCTTTATGCCACTTAAGAAAATACCATGTTTATTCTATGCATGTAGAGAAGTATTAAAAGCCAGGTGGAAGCATACTTATACAAGCACTCCAAGTCGTGCAGCATGAACACGGATATACAATCCATACATGCGCATGTCTTTTCCATCACTCGTCTTTTTACTGCTCCTGTTTGATACACTTTCCATCTAAAATGATTCATCAAAACATTTAATTGAGGTTTGGCAGCACTCCTATGGAAAATCTTAACTTTTCAGCTTGTGCCCAACGGCTATTGGTCTTGATAAACACAATGTCTGGAAACGAGACTCGCAGCATAGTAGTGGGAACTTCTTGTGAACTTACTCCTTCAGTATATTTAAAAATCAACTGGTTTTTTTTTAATCAAAGCGTACATGAAAGAAACATAAGGGCACAATTTACCCATTCATAACATGCTGTAATACCACTCCTTGGATGTCTGTTGTTTTATGGCTGCTACTTGCCACTTCTCTTGCTAAGATCATAAAAGCTGAAGCTGTTACCATGTAATGGTTTGCACTGGAAATCCAGATGTCTTCTGGTGAAAGCACGGTTGGGGGGGGGAAAAAGAGAATAGGAGGAGGGTCGTTTCAGTGGAAAGAGGAGGGCGGGAACAGAGGACATGAGAGTTGAAGAGTGTGGGGTTACTAGGAGATGCACGTGATGAAGATGGACTGGGTTCAGTGGGAAAACCTGAGAGGTTTAAACGTTTCTGTGTCTTTGTTAAAAGACATATGGCCACAAGTGATGCCTAAAATATGTAGACAGCCACAGGACATGGCAGTCTGGTTGTGAAAGGCTGGTAGCAAGGAAGAGGGGGCAACATGTCAGAAATTGTGGTCTGTTGGTTGCTTCATGTGGTTGATGACGCACTCACATGAATACACCACAAATCTCTGAATGAGTAAAAAACATTTGTGAAAATTTTCCTCTCATATAAGTCCAGACTACAACAGTGTGGCTCAGACTTAGGTAATGTACTCCATAGACTGGGCACAAAATGTAAATGGTGAAATATTGATGGAGCTATAACTGGGACAAAATCATCCAGAATTAGGACGGTGGGTGTTAGTGGAATATTCCACCTAGTTAAACGCCATCATTTCGTTCAGTCCAGTTCAGTCACAATCAGACCAAGACTGGAACTACTGGTGAGGGAGGAAGAGAAGAACACGGGAATTTTTCTGCTACTCCCTGGGAGCGACTCATTCACTCTGTGTAGGTTTCACTCCCTATTCCTTGCTTAGCCTTTTTCCGTTTCTCATTATAGCACCATGTATAATGTTTGATTCTGCTTTAAAATCCTTTCAGCAGTATGGGTTTATGTGATCAGCAATCCAACACTTGGGTCCAGATCGGTTCTGATCTGAGTTCATACACAGTACACACAGTCATTGGTCCTTGAGGGTGACTCCGCCCAGTAATGGTGTTGGCTTTCACATTTGATTTTTGGCAGTAATATGTGACAACAAATTTTTGTAGATTATCCTTAGATTTGGTTTGTGCCTGTGTCCTGTCCCCGCTTGCCTACTTGGCCTTTTATCTCATTCTTGCACATCTACATTTTAATAAAAGATATAAAACACTATACCTGTTCCTGCTTAGGTGTTAGCATTTAGCAGAAAAGCCTCACAAAACTGCTAATGTGGCTAAAAAGCAGCTATTATTTCTCCACCAGTTTATTTGCATGATCTCAAAAAGACCATGAATGAAAAACAGTCACTGTTGCCAAAAAAAGCAACATCCAGAGGGAGACACCTTGATGGAAAAAACAACAACACAAAAAACACAGAACTTGAAGTGGAGAGAGGCCAAAATGAACAGAGGGGTATTGGATGGTGTGATGGGAAGAGCGTGTCTAGACTGTTCCTGGCCTGCCTGAGCTCTGCCCTTTGAAGTGCGCGTTCATGATGCGTGCTGAACTCTTAAGGCATTTGTGCAGGGCTCTGATGAGGCTTACACCAGATCTTCTGATTTTAGACCGTCATCTCCGGGTTTATAGTCCCTGGGCACCATCATACTGCTCACTGTCTACTTTCCCACTTCCATTCATATTTTTTCCACTGATCTCTTTCCCTTTCATGCACCCCCTTCTCCTTCCTGCATGCCCTCACGCCATTTTCAGTCCTTTTTTGCAGTGCTGGTCCCCGCCAAATTCCAAGCAGATGTGTACGTGCGTGCACATGTGCATGTGCGTAAAAGAGAAAGAGTGCTCTTTTTATCAGATGTAGAGAAAGATCTCACACTCAAATGCTGATTTTCTTTTTGATCACTCGTGTGACCTTAATTCTAAAAAGAGACACTTCTGCACAAAAGGCATAGAAAAAAGGCCAAAAAAAATGTGGCAGAGGTAATGACTCTACCACAAACACCGAAGACATTTTCAACATTTGTGTCAAAAGTGGGCTGTAGTGTAGTGTAGCTGAACAAATGGACATGGTGGAGTCTTTAACAATGTAGTTTCAGCAGAGGTGGAAACACTTCAGCAAGTCACACGTAAAGAGTTGCTGAAGGTTTATTTTAGACGGGTTTATAGAAAGGATGAGGTAGCACTTTCCAGAATCTTCCAAAAATTACAAGAAGGGTGGGCGGGCAGTGGGGAGGAGGGGACTTTGTCTTCTCAAAGACTATTAAGCTATACAACCCAATGAGGAAAAAAAGTGCACTGAGAAAGCTGTTAAAAAGCCTACTGTGGCAGGCAAAGTGTGTTTGTAATATGCTCTTTCACAGAGAAGTGTGGTGAATTAATGAGCTGAGTAAATTAAATAAGATGACTTAACATTTTCTACAGTTAGTCGTGTGCTAGTTTGGCACACAGCTGGGGGATTTAATATGATGTCAGAACACACTAAAGAGATGAGTTCTGGAGAACTTGGGAACTAATATACAGACTGAAGCATCATTACAGAGAATTCATTCAGATAAATAAAATGTGGAAAGACAGCCTCACTCCCTTCAGTCATTTGGTTGGACCTGATATATTAACTGACTATCCAATACTGCAATACTGTGCCATTTTCAAACCCAAACTAAGTAGTTTTGATAGCTACACACTGATAGCAAGCCATTGTGGCAACCAAGCAGTTGCAGCAACCAAATTGTTGCCCAGAGCTTGAGTGTGAAACACCTTCAAACTCTCAGCAATCACTTTCAATCTCAAGGCAGTTGCAGACCTCACCTGGTAGAAGGGGAGCCTGTCTCTGCACAACTGACAAAGGTTTGCAAATAATTGCAGCTAAACTTATGAAATTAGATAATTTGCCGACAGTCTGCCTGCATCTGCGATGTGTCTCTTTACAGTAGGGGAGTCTGCTCAACTGGTTTCCAGCTAGTTGTATTCTCATCTGGTTATATTCTCTACAAAGCGCGTATGTCATTCTGTAGTTAAATTTCCAACCTGCAGCAACTCTATTGCTACTTGTGGAAGAATTTATTGGAACAGATGCCAACAGACAGGAAAAGAAGCGCAGTTGATTAGGATATTATCTCAAATAGATTGTGTGCAATTGCCAAGTGATTTCAAACTAAAAGGAGATTGACTCTGTTTCATCAGTGTCTTGATGCACCGAAGTTGCTTTGAAGGTAGTAGCTGATTGCAATTGTTTACTGACCTGGTCCTCATCTTCAAAACAACCATTTCAAAGGTAACAAGATTAGAAGTTCATAATAATTTTGGTTACGCCATGGTCTCCAATTACCATTTTCCTTACTGTGAATGCAGCATAAACAAACAGCAATTGAAATGAATGTTATGTGGAAAAAACCGAATGTATAGATGGACAGTTTTGTTGGCAAAGTTTGGAAAGTTTTGTTCTGCCTCCTAAATGAATTCTTGATCGCTTTACAATTTGCAACCAGTATTACGTCACTGTGTCATCGGCAAAGTATGTCCTTGAGACACCATCAGTATTAACAAAACAGCAGCGTTTCAAGCCCTCAGAAGAGTATGAGACAAAAAAGTAGTTCTAGTGGAATAGAAATCAGATTTAGCAGGATTGTAAATAGTTATGTAGACATATAGAAAGACAGACAAATATTCCTATGTGGCACAAATCACTGCTTCGGGCGCTCCTTGGCACACCTTAGTGGAATTATCTGGTAACGGAATGATCGACACTGACAGCATGGCATGAAGGAGGAGGTCACTGAGTTTAATATGGCACATAGTTTGCTGACATCCTTTTCCCCACCATTACCTCCAGCGCTTCAAAGTTAAACCCCGCAAAGGAATTTTTCTCACCAGCATTTCATCAGTTTGTCGAATGCTTAAATTAGTACAGCATGAAAAGTTGGTTTCACATGTACACTGAGCAAACAGAAAGTTCCAAGTATCCTTAAGAGGAAGTTAGCTCATCTGCAATTTCATGTCTAAATCATCAGTGTTAGAAAGTGCAACCCATTTTTTACCCAGAGTAGCAATATTTTAGTGTAAAAGGCAGCACACAGGCCAAATATCACTGTGTAGATGGCTTGATGAGAACCACAACAAAAAAGAACCGCACTGATGGTACATTCTGAGCCTGAGCGATCTCAAAAATGTATTCAAAATACAACATGAAAACAGATCATACAAGCTGGGCTTTATTACCCTTATGATAAGTTATTGCCAAATTTAGTAGTCTGGTGGTTTTGGTATAAAGTACTCTGGGACTGCATAACATAAAATAAAACAAAACAAAATGTTTTGTTCCACCCGTAGCCAGCACGCTAAGCATTTTCACATGTCATATGTGCATGCTGGGTACACTGTGGTGAGAAAGTTGGACCTGGTGTTTGGATTCTGAGAGTTCTCACTGCCGGTCAAGTTCACTATTCACAGCATGTCCAACCCACCCTCAGTCCACCAGTTCTATTCAAACAAGAGATACTGTTCTCAGAAAATAAGTAATAATTATAATCAAACATTAACCAAAATGTTGTCTTCCTGGCCTCTGAGTATTTCAGAAGCTGCTGATTTACTGGGATTTTCCCCAATAACTAACTCTAGGGTTTACAGAGAATGATTCAGCAGGAGAAAAGACCCAGTGAGCATCAGTTCTCTGGCTACAAATGCCTTGTTTATGCCATAATTCATGGGAGAGTGGCCAGACTGCTTTGAAATAATAGAAAGCCAAAGGTAAATGAAATTATTTTTTATTTATCTAGCACCAGATCACAGCAGTCACTTCAAGGCACCTTATAATATAAGGTAAAGACCCTACAATAACAGAGAGAAACCCCCCCTAAAATCAGCCAATCCCTTATGAGCATTTGGTGACAGTGGGGAGGGAAAATTCCCTTTTAACCCGAAGAAACCTTCGGGTTAAAAGAAACCAGCAGGGGAAGCCTATTGCTGCAACAAATTGGAGAAGAGGGGATGGAAACGGGATGAAAGACAAACTGTGGAAGAGAGCCAGAGATTAATAATAACAAAAGATTAAATGCAAAGTGGTGTATAAACACCAGTGAAAAGAGTGAAAAGAGTTGAGTGAAGATGTAGTGCTCAATAATGGGAGGCCCCAGCAGCCTAGACATATTGCAGTGTACCTGAGGAAGGATCCAACCCTACAAGTTTTAACAAAAAGGAAATTTTTAAACCTAACCTTAAAAGTAATCTTAAACCTAATCAGACAGTAGGGCGTCTCTCTTCACCAAAGAGGGTCCTCAAAGCTGAAGGCTCTGCCACTCGTTCTGCTTCTAAATATCGTAGGAAGCACAACTAACCCAGCAGCCTGAGAGCGAAGTACTCTAGTTGGGGTAATATGGTAATACAAGGTCTTTAAGATAAGATGGGGCATACTTTTTCAAGATATTGTACATCAGATAAATGTTTTAAATCCAATTCTTTAATAGGGAGCCAATGAAGAGAAAATAATATGAAAGAAATATGGCCTCTCTTACTACTCCCTGCCACTAGTCTTGCTGCAGCATTTTAGATCAACTGAAGATTTCTCAGGGAATTTTTAGAACAATGAATTACAATTCTCTAGCCTAGAAGTAATAAATGCATGAACTAGTGTTTCAGTATCAATTTATGCACAAATTCAAGAAAGCATTTTTGTTTAATATGCTTTGAAGACATTCTTGTAGTTTAACTAATTAGTGTGTGTTATCTGACTTCAGATAAAGCTGAGTATCATCTGCATAGCAATGAAAATGTATGCTGTCTTCTATCAGCACTGCCTAAGGGAAGAATGTATAACGTAAACAGAACTGGTCCAAGTACAGAACCCTGTGGACCTCCATTATTAGCGAGACATGATAAAGTTGGAGTCTATTAGATGATATGATTCAAACCACTCAGACAACTACTCAGATACTCAAATAACCACACAAATAATGCTCATTACAAACATGATATACAGAAGAGCATCTTTGAACACACAACAAAGTAACCCTTGAAATAGATGGGTTACAGCAGCAGAAGACCACACACAGTCTGCTTAGAGAAGGAAGGCAGGAAGGTTGATGGTTCCTTTCAGAAGGATAACTATCTCATTCTTTTGTGATCAACCAAGGAGTGGTTGTATTTACCTTATTTCCAAATCGATGTTGCCATCCACATATTGCAACATCTCTTTGAGCTACAGCTGACAATTATCAAAATTTTGAGTCAGTTGTAAGAGTCACACCTAATGTGTAACTTAATGTCATCTTTTCTACGATGCAAGAACAGCTCTAGCAAAAAGAGTTCTCAGCTTCAGCTGGCCTGACCCAGATAAAAGTGGTCGTCCCACATTTGTGGATGTTATTTTCTGTATTCTTCACATCCACTGGACAAAAACTGGAGTTTATAAAGGTGTTTGTTGTGCAGTGAACTAGAACCACTCAAAATGTGGGACATCGAAGTCATGATTTCGATCAAAATCATGACTTAAAAAGCATCATTTAAAAAGCCTCTACATTCGTATGCGGTTTATTACGTTTTTTCGGAAATAACTAACAAAGTTGCAGGGAAATCTTTACTTTTTTCAGTGGAGCAAGGCTGGACAATAGGGATGCTGTACTGAACTCAGATCAAGCTCTGGGCTTCTACAATGTTTTCTCTAAGCACACACAAACAGCCATTAAAAGACAGTGAACCACAAAAGTAAAAATGTGTTAATAGAACTGTGAGCTACTGTAACTGCCAGAAACCTGCAGCACACGCTTGCATTGATGTTGCAGCCATATGGAACCGCACTGAAAGAATACTCAACTCATTCTTCCACAGGATATGGCTTCATTTTGGTTATCCTTTATAGGAACACAAACTACAGGGTCAGTTTCCACTCCAGTAGTGTTGGTTTGAAGAGGCTTACAAACACTATGTAATAGCAATCAGCTATCTGTGAAAGCAATAGGATAGCAAAGCCAAAATCTCTAGCAGAGGCAGATGGGAACAGCAGGAGATAAAGCGAGCCTAGCTGAAAATCGATAAAGGCATCAACAGAGTGTCATTAAGAGCAGCAAGGAATTACAATGCAATGGCCAACTGGCTTATTCTCTGTCTCCTGCTCCAGCATTTTTATATAGAAAGCCATATGTCTGGCGTGAGAGTCCTAACTCCTCACTTTTCAGGCCCTTTTATCTGTCTCGTATTCAGTTAAAAGATTTTTTAACATAAATCTGAATGTTGTATCAATATATCATTCTGGGATCAAAACTGCCAGAGGGCTGGGGCTTTGAAAATAGTTTACATTTTTAATCCTTAAGGGTAGCATTGGAGTCCAAGTCAGAATGAAACACCGTGTGATGATCTGTCTTGTGGAGATCATTAAAAATCAACAGCAAAATTCAAACGCCATAGAAGAAAGGTGATACTTTTACATTCCAAAAAGTCACGGATCGCCCCGAGTGGCAAGCATAGAGACAGAAATTATTTTTGGATATACAAATTTTTTCAGTGGAAACATTTGATTTTAAAAGTGTTAAGGTTAAACACAAAAGCATCAACAGAATGATTTAGGGTTAGACTTAGATTAGGAAATTAGAAATTAATTTGATTCTTGGAAATACTGCAGGTGTTTTAAAGAAAGATCTGAAGACAGGGTGTGTCTTATCATCACTAAAAGAAACTTAAAAGAAGCTACTCTGAAGATGGCAGCGAAGTTAGCTTTGTTTTTACACTTAATTCTTCCAATAACACACTCTCATCCCACACAATCAGATACTGCTATTTGGGCAGGCAACACAAAGACATGCTCAAGGTGTCCTTTGATACACTGACTAGGGCTGCCACGATTTGTCGACTAGTCACGATTACGTCGACTATCAAAATCGTCGACGACTGATTTAATAGTCGACGCGTCGTTTGAAACTTTGTAAGATCACAAAAGACGCAGGAATAAGTGGCAGGATTTAAGAGTGTAATAACGGACTGAAACAGAAGATGGCAGCACTGCATGTACAAGGATGTCAGCTACCGTTAAACCCCGAAGAAGAAGAAG
>NW_005187403.1:3864329-3879604 GCF_000239375.1 Pundamilia nyererei | reverse complement strand
TTTTATTTGTTCCTGAGTAAATCAGTTTGTCTGAGATTAAAGTTATAGTTTTTACACAGCTGAATAAACGTCAAGCAGACAGCTGATTATCAGAAGTGTGAGATGCTCCAGAATATACTCCAGTGTCCTGTTATATTTTAGATAGCAAGGAGTTTATTAAACTTCACCGAAGCAATCTGCAAATTTCATTAAAATTTAATAAACTATCATCTTGTCTTTTTAGTTAGCACATACCTTAAACACTTAAAGCTGTAAGCTAATGGTAGTTATATAAGAGCAGATGCTGCTGGTGCAATAAGCTGTAGTTTTACGTCTAATGGATGATGATCTGATTAGTCGACTAATCGCAAAAATAATCGGTGACTAGTCGACTATCAAAATAATCGTTTGTGGCAGCCCTAACACTGACTATGGCAATATCAGGTGGTGAGAGATAACGGCTCCTTCTTTGAGAGAAAAATAATGCTTGTATTGGGAAACTGAAGGACTGAGAAGTTTTCTTTGTGGTTTGTATGTAGACTGTGTCTTCCTTTGTTTCTTGTCCAGTGCATGTAAATGCAGTGCTAAGGGATCTTCAATGGCTTATATGAGACAAGTTAAGAATAAGAGACCCGTTTTAAGCCCACTGACCAAAACAGACACCCAAAGCACACTTTGTACTTATTTGCCATCTCTTACACCTTAATGATTATGATTATGCTGAAGAAAATGGTGACAGCCGTCAACACAGAAGTCAACGAGTTCAAAACCATAGTCTACAAACTGCTGGCTGATATCACGGTGGCTGTCTATCTTTTATGCAAAGCATGCTAGTGAGCTATGCTAAAACAAGAGTATGCAGATCCCCGAAGGAGGACATGGACCCCCTCCATTTTTTTAAGTCTTTCAGCCAGTCCAAAACTCTTCTCCAGTTCCCAAAATCAAGCCAGCACTGTGGCATCACTGAAAGTTACATCTTTCATCTCCAATAAAGTGATTAGTGTGGCTGTTCTCCCAGGTGTTAAAAAAGACTTTAATATCCAGGCATGTGTGAAATAAGTTAGAAATTAGCAGGAAGCTAATTTGCTACTTTTCATATAAAGGTGATAAAACATGAGAACACACATTTCTGCTTTCCCTTTAGACATGAAGAAAGAAACAAAAAGTAGCAATGTTTGTAGAATTCTTGAAGTTAAGCTGACATATAATGATGGTACCTGGTGGCTACCTACAGAACTATGGATAGGATCATTTAAATAATTAGTAGAGTAAACATAGAAGATGAAGGTTACATTTTTTCCCCTCAATAAAGGTTAATCTGTGGATCCCTGATGGACAGAGACAAATGCAACTGTGGGGAATGAAGAAAATGCCACGAAACTTCAATCAAGAGAACATCTGAAATGAGCCATCCGCAAGTCATTAAAATGCTGCTGCGTGGTTTGGATGACTCTATGAAAAGTTCCTGATCCTAAGCTTCATGTACCCTTTGAAATCTTAGTCATCCTTAGAGTTCTCTTCTGAAGCGTTCAAATATTTGGTGTCTGGCAATTTATGAGCAAATGGGACGTAGTTACATCATAAACTTTATAAAACTGAGCTTCAAGTTGCAATGCACATGAACAGTGCTAATAAAAAGCCAGAAAGGATGACTACAATCACCGGTTAATCTTATGGATAAGATTGATGCATTACAACATGTTAAAAAGGTTCAATGAACACAGTAGGACTTGGACCCAAAACAGGATTTATATGTAATCACTTAACAAGCAGATTTCATATAAAATTGCCACAGAAACACAATAAGGATCAATGGATTTTATGGATGGCAACCCAAAAATGATAATATTACAGGACTATATGAAGTTAGCTGTGGACTGGCTGTTTAGAGATGGCCTGCTATTGAATGATAATAATGTGTCTAAACTATGACTTTATTTAACTGATAAATACAGAAGCCTCACCATGCAGCGACCTGTGACATCCCTGGTAACAACTACAAATCAGACAAGTCCTGAAAGAGAACCAAAGAAAGAAGAGTCTCGGATTTATTTAGGATGGTGTGTCTATATATGTACAGAGCTAAATATAACGTCTGTGGACGTGGGACACATGTAACTTCCCTCCTTTTAATGTCAATCTGTCACTTTACCCTTCTCAAATGCTCACACACAAACCTGCACGTTATGTTTGAACACATTTTGAAAGCGCAGACATAAAGGCACACGAATGCCTACAGTGCAAGCGTATAAACCCATCACTCTTTCCTGTTTTCTGTCTCATATTCTCTCTTTCATAGATTATCAGCCCCACACACAGTTTGTTTGACAGGCTCATCAACCATGTGTGGATGGAACAAAGTGTTTCCTCTCCCATGCCTCTGGGGTATTCAAACATTCAAAGCGTTTGAAACATGTGCATTCCCAGTTTTAAAGATCAGCTGTTACTAATGATTTGCCACACATGAAAAATGCAAGTAAGGCATTATGTAGGATAAGACAATGCAATGGCATAAAAACGCCGCTTTACTTCACTTACAGTTGCTCTAAAAATATTTTATAAGCACCTAACAAAGGACGTAATATGAATGCAGTGAGCACAGTCCTTCAGAGTGTTTTACCAGGGATCTGTGTACTCATCACATTACTGCTTTAGTCTCTCGTAGTGTATTTATAGCTGTAGGCAAATGTGACACAAACGTTTATAGCAATGTGCACTAACTTCCCAGCTTCCCAGTACAAACATTAGCAACTGTTCTGCTACTATCATTTAGTAGAGAAAGGACAAAAAGAAAGTGAATATTGCACTTTTGTCTGTTAGTTGGACGAAAAGTTACAGAGTCGATTCAATTCAGAAGCAAAAAACATAAAAGATCTTTTCATAATATTAAGAGCAAATTTCCTTAGAAGTGCTAATGTTGATGTCTCTGTGTGGTGGTGAGGATGTGAGATAATTTCTATAATATTCTCCTGATTGGCAGGTGTCACTTGTTCAAAGATTTTTCCTGGAATTCTCTTGTTTTGAAGCTGTTGCGACATCTTCCTCTTTGTAATTTTGGAATATCTGGACAGGTATATCACTGAAATGGCGGTAACTGACCAGGTTTGGTGACATAGTTTTGGGTTGCACTGCCATTTAAGATCCAGATAACATACTTAATTATCATTAGCCATTACTAATTGTTGTGCTGTAATTTAGAAAATTGCATAGCTTTCTTTTCTTTTTCTTTTTGGACGGTGTGGTTCTGTGCAGAGGTGGTGATAGGTCAAAAACTCCAATACCACCCTACCAAACACAACCATTTCCATCTTGAAAGGTCACAGTTGACCTTGTTGGGTGACATCATGGTAGCCCTATGGTGGATCTCTCTGTCCTCCATTAAAATAACAATGCTTGCTAGCTTAACAGCCAAGTACCCGCATAACAGCAGCAACATACCAAACATTACGTTACAGTAACACTGTGTTGGTCGCACTGATAATGCATTGTGGCTTGTGAATGGTAACTTTACATGAAAAACTGAAAAATTAAATCAAACTGAAGTTTCTATTAAAAGCTACATTTGTGTGTTATCTTTAGATAGCTGGAAGTGAGTTGCCATAATCTACACCAGAAAAGGGTGTAGAGTGGATCTGGCTCACTCTGAGCAGGAAGGAGGTGGGACAGGGCGGGGCTAATGGGCCATGACTGGAAAACTTCAAGCACGTGAAGGTGGAGCTCATTGTTGGAAAGCCTTCTTTATCGATATTACTCCACCCCCTTTATTTTCCTGCCCCCTCCCAATGCACACACAGATACAATTTTCCTATATTTTCTCCACAGCCTATCGTGTAATAGTAGAAACATATGCGCACTGCTGTGCTGACATGTGCGCCGGCCCTGGGTCCACAGGGAGGGTGAGGGATACATGGTGCACCGAAAAAAATGCTATTAATTCCTCTCCTCCTTTCTTTTTTTCTCCCGTTTTCCTTTAGTTTCCCCACTGCTAGAATGATCTTTTCACTTTTGACTTTGTGCATAGTTCTACCAACTTTCTCCTCCACAGCTTTAGTTTTTTCCAAACTTATTGATCCCCACTTTTCTTCCTCTGTTTCTCAGTTTTACTGCCCTCACTTGTTCTGTCTGGTTACTCTTCAGTCAGCATTAAGGGATCTACCTCTCTTTCTATTGCTCCCCCTTCCTTGTTTTCCCCCTTTTCCTCTTTCTTTTACATTTTTCACCACTGGCTTTTTCACCGTTGGTGTGTTGAAACAAGCACAAAGAGCAAAAGATGTTTTTAAAGAGAACAAAAGTCCTTGACAGCTGCACATTTGCCTTGGCCCCTGCTTTTGAGCAAATTCCATCCCACCCATTTGCATCACTCTCTGCTCCGCCTGCCTCACGTTCTCACAGCTCCCACGTTTTAACTTTCCGTCACTTTTTTCCCCCTCTGCTCCCTCCCTCCTTCCCTCGCTCACTTCTTTTTCCTTTCCCTGATTTTTACAAGCCCTCTCCTCTAGATCCCTCTTCTCCACTTCCCTCACCTATCATTTGTAATGTTCCTGCTCTTATTTTTCTTCCTTCTCGTCTCCGCGCAACCCATCCCTAAGCTTGGTTTTGCTTCCATTTCTGTCTTGGACGACAGATTTGTCATTTACTGTGACCATGATCCAATATCCTTCTGTCAGCATGATTCTGTCCAATCAGAGTGAAGTGGTGGTGTGACCGTGACTCCATGGAAAAACAGAGAAGGAACAGACAGACATCCTTGCAGAGAGACAGACAGACCAAAAGAGCCTCCACCAAGCAGAGTTAAGTATGTCTGACACAGCTTGATGGAGACTCATTTTCTCAGAGGTTCATCTCACGAGTGTGTAGTTTGAGCGGGTGGGTGTTCGCTATAAAAGGGAGAATGACTCCGGTCTCTGGGATAAGAAACAGACATGCCCTCGAGTCGTTCCAGGGAAAAATGTAAACAGCTTTATTTTAACAGAGTTATTTTCTCAAGAACTCCTCACAGTAAGAAGTGCAGTGATAATAACAGAAATTAGTACTAGTGCAACTAGTTCAAAAGCATGTGATTAGCTGAAGATCAGCAAACACCTTTTTGCTTTAGTAATTTGCTTGTCTGGAGCATTCAGATGTGTGTTAACAAATAGTCTTCCCAAGAGTGGACATCCCAGCAAATTCACCCCAAGGTCAAATGCTACTGCTCAGACTATACAGGCTGTTAAATGTTATATACTATACAGGTTCATATGTTAAATGTTATTAAAAAAAATGTTACGAGAAAGCCTTTTTTAAAAGACGTAAAAAAGTAGATGAGCAAACCAGAAGACTCCTGGAACAATGTCCTTTGGATAGACAGAATCAAAATAAAGATGTTCTGCCATAATTCATAGTGCCATATTTAGCAAAAAACCAAACACAACATATCAAGATAATGACCTTAAGTCAACTGTCAAGCACGGTGGTGGAGGGGTGATGATTTGGGTTTGTTTTAGAGCCACAGGTCTTGTGCACTTTGCACCCATTGAGCGGACCATGAACTCCTCTGTATACCAAAGTACTCTAGAGACAAATGTGAGGCCTTCTGTCTGGCAGCCAAAACTTCATGCAACAGGGCAATGATCCCAAAGCAGCAAATCTACAACAGAGTGGCTGGGAAAAAAGGATTAAGGTGCTGCAATGACCCAGTCAAAGTTCAGACCTCAACCTTATTGAAATTATGTACTTGGACCTTAAAGAATCTGTGCTTGAGTGAATGTCATTAGTTCAAGTTACTGAATCAGTGAATCAGAATTTACTTAGTTTTACACAAGACTTTATGGAGTCCTGTGATTATATTATAATATACCTCAGGACTTTCAACCAGTAGGAGTTCGAGTTCCATCCCATATGGCTATTTTTACTTCACTTTTCATTTTTGCCTTGCTTTTTGGTTAGGTTTAGGCTCCAAACCAGCAAAAATCTGGTTATGCTTCAGTTAAAGAACTTCTCTTTGTTGTCCACACATTATAAACCGGACGACTCTCAACTTTAAAAACATTTTTTTAAACTCCCTGGCTACTAATGAAATGATTCAGTGTGCATTGACTATAAGCACATCTAATGTTGTATACAATGAGGTCCTGACCAACCATCACTATAAATGACAGTTGGGGGGGAGAACAGGTTGCGTTGTTTGCCTTTATTGCACACATTATCAGACAAATTAGATGAACCATTGCCTAAAGTTTGATTTGAGCAAATTGGACAGCTCCAATTGTTATAATATGTAATACTTCAGTATATTTCAGTCTAGCCTTCTTGTGAAAAATCTGGAAGAAAAACATGTATTTTATGTGCTTTTCAAATTTAGTAAATAACAGGGAAAGACCGCAACTGTGTGAGGTTGAGACTTCATTACTGCTACTTTTAGCTCCTGGAATCGAATGAGGCTCTAAATTATGCTCTTGTGGATGCTCATCTCTAACACTGTTCCGAAGCTATGTTGTCAGTGGATGGATGTGGCCAGGATGCTGCCTGTTTTGTTTTGCGCGGCGGACTTTGGTTGGTGACGCTCAATTTAGGTGTCAGGTGATATCAAATTAAATTTGACTTATGGAAACATGGGGCTGCCAAAAAGAACATTTTTAGGAGGGACAAACCACAACCTTAGAAAATCATGTGAAAAGGTTTCTTCTCGCTCTTCTCTGCAAAAGGTGTGAGAGAATGGATTTCATTATAGTCTCTCAAATTACTCCTTTTCTGTCTGAGCTGAGGTGGATGTTTGGATTCCAGAGGGTGCTCATGCTCTAGCTCATTCTGCCCCAGTAAAGCCTCAGGTCGCGGCAGGGCACAGAAAGTCTGCAACGGTCAGCTTTCCAAATTGGCTTTGTCTTGTTGTCCCAAACTTCCTTCACTCCCTGCACCAACCCTCCTGCATTTGCAGAGAAATGCATAGGAATGACTCCGACACAGAAAACATTCCTTTCTTAACTTCCCATTTGGATACAAGTACCTGAAAATTGCATTTAAACCTTTCCATTGGAAATTCAGGCTGTGGCAGTTCCATGTAATGTTTTAATAAACTGACTGAGGCCACTGAAAGATACGCTTGTTGGTCGAAAGCAAACCTTTTACTGTAATTGCCTGAAATTGCCTCAAACTTGCAAAATCTGTGCAACAGTGTTGTTTCCAATTTACCCCACTTACAACCTCTGACATAAAGCGATAGGCATTTTGTGGTTGCATAGTTGTATTGTGTGATGTGGGCTGTTGCAGACATGTTTTACCCTAACTCTCCCAAGTTCTCCCCAGCTTCAGGACATGGTATTTAGCACCACTTAATGAGCCTCAACTTCAGCTGCCTCTTTTACAGCTAGCCATAAAGCCAGACAATACAACATCATTAGTGTCCGTTCTCATGAAACACTTTTTTATATAACTGGAGAAAGGAAGTTTTCATGTTACATGTCCACAAAAATATGTCAGGGAGATCCTGTCAAACAATATTTCCTCCACAAAAAAGTTTTGTGTAAAGTCCATTAATCATAATTAAGCTATTTTCTTCCTCTGCCTATTTTAGGTTGGAAAAAACAACAAAAATGAATTGGCAACACCTGGTTTTAAACGAGCGTGGAGAGACATTTAGCTTACAGCATGAAAATGCTTTTGCTGTGCAAAGAAAATGACATTTGCAATGTTTGTCTCCATCTGTTTTTTCAACTCGTCTTCTCTCACTCTACACAAAACAAAAAAATGTTCTGCATTGAGGATGACAAAGTAACATATACGTATGCACTAAACAAAGTCGGAACTCATGTGTAGCCTGCTAGCTAGCTACTGTTTGCATCATGCTTACTCATATGGTAACTCACTTCTAATGGCTGAGCTAAGGAGACAAGCAGTGAGGAATATACAGCTCTCATACATTATACATTATTCATTATAGCATATTAATCCTGTATTCCTACCATTTACCTCACAACTTTGGTAAATGGACTCTTTTATAGTGCTTTTCTACGTCACTTGAGCACTTTTTCCAAAATGTCTCCTTTACCAATTCACACACACTTTTTTCTGTGTCTAAGTGTTTTCTATGTATCATCATTCATACTCAACTGAACGCATCAGAAGGTATTTGATTTTCTTGTCTGCTAGGCATAGTTTGTTAATTTGTTAGTACTCTCATAGCACGAACATGATGCTGATCACTTCTATGGATTAAAAATTGGTCAGAGTGAGGCAGTACTCTATGCTACAAATGTTTCTACACTTGAACTGTTTGTCAAAAAGGCCTCTTTACATGTTTGTGGGATGATAAAATTGCTTGGTGGAAAAGACTGAACCCCTTTAGCGGCCCTACAGCATGCACTCATAATTTGAAGTTTAGAGTTTGTATCAAAGGAATGAAGATGGGGATCAGAACTAAGAAGGATTATAAAAGTGCCGGTGTGTGTGTGTGTGTGTGTGTGTGTGTGTGTGTGTGTGTGTGTGTGTGTGTGTGTGTGTGTGTGTGTGTGTGTGTGTGTGATAAGGTTTGGGGGATTGGAGGGTTACACAGAAGGTCCAGCAGGAAGACAGGAAGCTGCTTGTGGGGTGCAAGGCTGAGCAGATCAGGGGGCTGAAAGACTCTGTTTACAGAAGCCACAGTCTGCTTAAGGCATTAGACCCCTCTCCCCTCAGCTATCAACACTTCCCAGAAAATTTACACATACTCTCAGCTATGCCAACTCACATCAATGTACTTATGCATGCTCAAAGACAAGAAAAAGCAGTGTTAACAGTTTAAGTATCTGTTTCACAAATATGAACAGGTATAGTAACAAATGTACAGATCCTCTAAATTGCTTAGAATTAATGAGTCCTGTAAATATGGAAAGTCTGTAAAATACCCAATGGGATTGTGGGAGAGTGCTGACGTGGATGTTTTGCCTGGAAGGAGATGTTTTGCAGCTGAGTCATCCCCAGCTTAGGAAGCCATATCCTAGGCAGACTGCACCCCTCTGACCCCTCCCTGGTTCTCCTCCTGCAATCGTCCTCTCTGCCTCCAATTCATGCTATGTCTCCAAAGGGACTCTTAGCTGATACAATGAATGCCACTCCTCCTGGGAGGTCATGACAAGAAGGTCCCCCCCCAGTGGAAAGCTGTCTCCACAGGGAACTTGAAAGGCTCTCCTCTCTGGGAGTTGGAAGTTGACCTGAAATGGTCAACTTCAGCAGACAGGCAAACAGGTGTGAGTCTTTTACTCATAAGCTGCCATTTACCAGGGCCAGAGACCCCCAGAGGAGGCCTGACACCTAGACACGTGTGTGTAAGTCCAGGGAAAGACACATAACTCACGCAGACACGTAATGCTGGATGGGTGGGCCTGCTATTTGCTGACACAACAGGAAACATCACAGCTGTCAACATTTCAGGATTCTGATTGTTTGCTTTTAGGTTGGTCTGTCGGTTTGTTTGTTTGTTTGTTTGTTTTCTGCATTAGACACACTTTTAAAGGTGTTAGATCAAATTATGGAAAGTATTTTTCTCAATTGTCAGGCTTACTGTATGTGCTGACATCTTGACACACCTAAATACCCCAGAGATCAAAAGATTTTTCAAAGTTTGTGCTTCACAAACCATTAAAAATGGGAAAGAAATCAAATAAAATCCTTGTCTTTCCATAAACAGTGTTCCTGTCACGTAAGGTATTGGCAGGAAAACGGTTTTAAATCTCCTCGAGGCCCCAGATTTTCTCATCCATTTTTTTGTTCCATGTGCAATAACTCAGTGTTGTAACTCGAGGAGCCAAGAGCTGGCCAGCTGTGGTCAGCAATTTTTATTTATATGACTCAAATGTCTATATGTCACTTAATAATTTTAACAACTGGTCTGGTAAAAACTGACATGGTTTCTGATCCTTCACATGCTTAGCAACCACTGGTTGCTAAATAAAAATAAGTATTCCCCGACTACTTGTCAGTAGTTGATGCACATTGGTGGCCATCACTGTGAAAAACGTAAACCCTCAGTCACGTAGGTCTAGCGACTAGTCACTGAACCTCTGGTAAAAACTGGTCACTAGGAAAACTAGTGCTTTCCCTAACTGGTTAGCTTGCAGTTGTGGGAGGTTGCTGCCTGTTGCTGGGTGAAACTTGTATAGAAGTTGCTGACCTGTGTGCAAGCACTCGTCAGCTACTTGCTAAGCAGTAGAAATAGAGAAAATTCACCTTGAAAATAAAAGTTGTTCCACTGAAACCAACACAGAATTTCAAAATTTCTAAGGCAATTGTCCATTTGCAGTTTGTGCTGCACTTTTTTGGTGGTTAGCAAGTGTCTTCAGACACCTCACTGTCTTCCATGCAAATTTCGGAGGATTCTTTTGGTAGCAACCAAAACAGTGCAGTGTCCTCTTTTGCATCTGATTTCACACAATGACAGCAGGAACCTCCAGCCAACAATTTTTCCCTAGCAACCACAGGTTGTCAGGTGGTTACCAACCAGTCTCTAGGCCTGCGTGACTGAGTTTAGCAGTCTTAAAGCAGGATCAATATGATCTCATTAACTTATAAAATGAATTAAAGTAGATATGTAGTATATCGTTTCTTTATGATTCATAAACCAATGCTTCTCGTGAGTTCCCAAATCTACGCGCATGGCCTCTTGTGTGAGTTTACACAAATACCTCACTATTTGTTGTTACTGCCTCTTTGGCAGCCCAGAAGTTAAGGAGAAGCAGAATTGCATGCTAGAAGAGGGATGATCTGATATTGTCATGTTGGTGTTGTTCCCAGATCATTATGAAAATGTTGTTCCAGGTACAACATTGCAAGTGACCAATCACATTGTTGTGACGTTATTCTTTTGCGCGCCAACCCATTCGTGCATTTATGACATTCCAATGTTGCAAGGACAATATCAATTCTGCTTACCATTTATTAAAGGGTTACGGTTAGGGTTAGGGTTAGGGTCAGGATTCTTTTGGTCCGTTGATCGGCGAACAAAGGTGGTTTCTCGCAGCTTAAGTACAGTTTTTTGTTTTAGGCCGGTTTTTCCCGAAGTCGCAAAAGTATGACGTCACAACATTCTGATTGGTCACTTGCAGTGTTGATCCTGGAACAACATTTAGTATGATGATCTGGGAACAACACCAACACGACGATATCAGATCGTGCCTAGAAGAGTGCCATGCCAAAGGAAGACTGCAGCAGGCAGACGCTTGGCTCCGCAAAGAGCTGACTCAGGAACGTGTGCATAGACACCTTCAACTGCATGAATTGATCTTTAGCATTTTTTTGGTCATTATATATACTATGGAGCTGATGCCACTGAGTATCTTTTCCATATCTGCAATTTGCATTGCTTTTCCCCTCCTCCCATTCCTGTTTACTCCTCTTCTCCCCCTTCCTCCTTGCCTCCATGTAAACTCTGGGTGAGGGGAGGGGGGTTAAGATGGTGGGAAAGCTGCTTGTAGGAAGTTTTTTCCCCTCAATGTTAATGTGTTCACCGGCTGGACAGCACATTCTTTCCACCTCTGTCGGCCTCACGGGTCAAGCAAAACCATACCTCCTCTTCTTTCTCCCCCTCGCTCCCTCTTTCTGTCTCGCTCCTCCCTTTCCTCTGGTTAATGCACTGAAGTAACTTAGTTAAACTGTTGGAGTGGGAGCTCCAGGACTGGATTTGGGGGGGAGGGGGGGCACATTGTCAGCTGAATCACACTTTCCAGCGGTTTCCCTCTCTTGTGTTATTCAGGTGCTGTCTCTGCAAAAGGGCAGGAAAAAAAAGGAGGAAAAGGCTTTAAATATAAACATGTGTGGCACACCAGTAACGTGAGTGTTTCCATTCCAGACGCTTGATTTATGTCTGGCAGCTAAAACGCAAGACACAGGATAAAGAGGAGGGGGTGGGAGAGATAGATGTGGTCAGCATGGAAAGACTGCGGATGGAGAGTGAGATGAGAGCCTGCTAGGCTCCAATAATTGCGGGCTTTGCCGAAATACGTCTTTTTTGTCATTTGCACACTTGCACATGAACCGACGCATCCTCGCAACAGCTGAATGACTCTTAAGGAAGAGTGTTTTAAACATCCTTCAAAATTTGTAAAGTCTGTGTTGTCAGTTTGTTTACTTTATTCAAGTAGGTTATTTCTTTGCCTTCAGTTCGCTCCACAACTGGAAATGCTGCACAGCCGTCACAAGACAGAAAAGGAGCTGAGACATACCGTACAGCATGACTGAAGTGAAGTGTTACAGGAGTGAGTCATGGTGCACTTAGACATTTCCCTCATTGTGGTTTTGTACTCCCCAGAAATGACCAGCATAGACTGAAACACAGACACTGACTAATCCTGATAAAAGGTGATCTGACAGCCAACACGGAGAACCAATCAGAGCAAATTTGTCCATTAATGATGTGGAAAAATGTGCGGAACAGCCTCATGTCCTGCAGTCAGTCTACATTTTTAGGAAATGGTTGAGATAAATTTTTGGACTGGAAGGGGGCGGTCATAAATCAGCAATGTGGCAACATGGAAAAGTCATGACGCAACATTTCAAGACGTTTTATCAACCAGGAAGAGTTTATCATGCCTAGATATGCTTGTCAAGAACAAAAGCTTGCACGCACTTCAATCAAGACCAAGAAAGACTTTGAGGACCTGAGGAAAAGCTGCAGGGCATAAATGTACAAAGGGGACAGAAATTATATGTTTCATGGGTCAAAGAGTCAGGGATTTGAGGTGTAGTGCAGTTCAGATCTTTTGGCTGATATTTGAGGTAATTTAAACACATGTGGCCTGTTTGACAAACGGAATGGCGATGAAGAGAGAGGGTGAGCTCATTTGTTTTTGCCTGGGGTCCTCGATGGTAATGGGTCAGGGGTCTGAGCTGTCAAGTCAAACGTCAAACGTGGATGGCGGAGAGTAAAGAATGGATGGGAGTGATCTGCAGGTAATGAGAAAGTGCTGAGTTCCTTTCTTGGCCTTTTATCTCAGTAAACCTGGCGTGCTTCTTTCTACATCCTCTCCTGTATTTATGTCTTTATAATCTACACTCAGACATAAACCCAGTCAAACACACAGTGCATCATTTGGTGTAATAACACATACAAGTTGTCTGAAATGCAGCTAACTGCTGACCAAAAATGTTTAAAGTTACACAAGGGACCTGTGATTTTAGGACCATGAAAAAGCTAAAATGGTAGTTCCCCCTTTAAGAATAGGTATATTGTGCTGGGGTTTATTTTCAAAAGAAATCAAATCCAACAGAAAAGGCTCAACATAAGTGCAGCTTGACAGGCCCAAAACATTGGATCGGATGTCCAGAGAAGAGAGGTCCCGCAGAGAGTGTGAAAGTGAGCATAGAAAAGAAAAACAAAGGTGCCTGAAACAGGAGAGAACTTTGGCTGCCTACAGTATTTTGCCCCCCACCCACACATTTGTTGGTTGATAATTACTGCCATCTGAACATATACCAGACAGAAATGTATCCAAGATAATCTTGATTCAAACCATCATCTTTCTTCGGCTATACTCAAGTTTTTAACTTTATTCAGGTACATAATTAACAACCCACATGTCCTTCTCTTACTTTTTTAATGTAAGCACAGCATTTAATTGTATTATAGACACTGTAAGCAGTTCTCCAACAGGTTCATTTGTTTTAATCCTATTCAAATGGGCTCTAGTTATTAGCATAGCGTTTGATATCATTTTAAATCACAGATGCACCTTGCTAACCAAACTAGCTAGCCAGCTTTAACTATGGGGGCTCTAAAATCAATTTGCTAAAAAATCTGGAATTTATATTAATAAGGTTTTATACACACATGACTACTAACCATGGGATGTTAACTTGTCCACTGTTTTAGACATGTGACAATCACCATGTCAAAGTAGGATCATGTGAATAAGGTAAGTTGTGCAAAGTCTAGAGACTGGTCTGCCACCATTTCTGTTTGGTTCACACTTATTCCAGTTGTGCTACAATTCAGCTAGTTGCTAGTTAGTGTTTAACAGTCTGCTAACAACCAAACCAATTAGTTGCAGGTTTTTGGTGTAGCACCTTCTTTGCAACTGATTTCATGCAGTGAGAACAATCTGCAGGAACCATTTGGGAAAAACACTCTTTTCCCTAGCAACCACTGGTTACATTGTTACCAGTATGGCAAACTCTCAAGTAACGTATGGATGACATCTTGTGCCTATGCTGATGATAACTAAAGCTTCACAGCTAATTGTGACCATGTGAAAATTTGGAAGTTATTTTCATCTAGAAGAGAAGAAGCATGAACAATCTCAACAATAGGTCGGGAAGGCTTATTGTGTAGCGCTCTAACACAATTTGAGTGTATTTTCAAATTCTGACACTGAAGCTTTAATTTATGACTGTTTTTATTAGTTTCTTTATTAGTGTTTCCTGATTTAATTAACTAATTTCATTTTCTTTGTGCACGAAAGATGATGACATAATGATCCTGTTAAGGTGAATCACATCTAATATCAGCTACAGTGTAACTTTGTATTTTTGCAGCTTTCATAACTTGTTTTGATTAAGACTTGCCATTTTTTTTAAATGTCTGTGACATGTGGCCATTTGGCCAAAACCATAGTAATCTTATTTATACTCACAAAGTGTCCTTTGTTAATGGTGCCGTGAAAGCCACTAGTAAAACACGTTTTGCTATCACATGAGATATCATTTTCCAGCATACAAAGGTAGTTTTTGGTCCCTAAACCCTAACCAGCAAATGAAAGCAAGAGTAAACAGCAAAGACTAGAAAAGTGTTATATAAATAAACTCATAAGATTTGCTGCCACTGATGCCTCAAAGCTGTAGCAGGTCATCTCCAGACTGCTCCAGTCTGCATGCCAAATATCCTTGGGCAAGATACTAACCCTAAGTTGCTCTCCAATGCATCCATCAGTCTTTTCTAGTTAGAAAGCTCTTAAGCATAGAGAAAGTGCCTGTATGAATGGGTCAATGTGGGATACTGTAGAAAGTGCCAGCCCAATTACCATTATATCAGGAAGCCTTGTCCGTAACTCTGTGATATCAACAGTATGTGACAGAATATCCGTATTTATCATACTAAGAGGAAAATTAAAAATGTTTTGATTTTTATATAGTTTAGTTTATACATAAAAATAACTTAATCGGCCATGTAACTGCCAGGCTAAACTTTCATCAAATTAACACAAAGTTGACTTCATTCTTTAAAGCTATGCAATCAGTGTCACTTGTTTGCTGATGACACCTACATTTATCAGCCTGTTACACTACAGGGTGGGCCATTTATATGGATACACTGTAATAACATGGGAATGGTTGGTGATATTAAAGTCCTGTTT
>NW_005187403.1:3858996-3862903 GCF_000239375.1 Pundamilia nyererei | reverse complement strand
CACCCATCTTGAGGAGTTTGCCCCCTCACATATACTAATGTGCCACAAACAGGACTTTAATATCACCAGCCATTCCCATTTTATTACGGTGTATCCATATAAATGGCCCACCCTGTACTAAACTTTGTTTGCAGTCATAAGTTTGACACAGTTCACTGAGGACTTACACACGGGACTCTTCAGTTTGAGGAGTGGGGTTTATTTCACATTCACCAGGTGTACAGACAGTGGAGGGAATTGTGCTGTATATTACTGTGACAGGGGTCTGGGCTCCAGGGAATCCAAGGTGGGGAGGACAGGGGAAAACACTGGCTCTTCTTCGCCCACTCACTGCTCGCTACCAGCCACTCTCCAAGCATCCACGACTAGGGACAGGTCCAGGGAATTTAAACACAGAGAACACATTAGAACAAAGGCACAGAAATAACAGGAGTCTAATACTATGAGAGCTGAGATACACTGAGCACAACGATCCAGCGATAAATGGCTGTCATCCCTCTGCTTAAATGCTGGTCGCGTCAGTGACACTCTGGTGTTTCAACTTCACAGGTGTGTGGGCCGAGGGCATGAACCCACAATGAGCTCCGCCCCGGTGAGAGAGAAAGAACAATAATGCTGCTGATCAGCTATCTGTTGATCCACTGGGCCGTGACAGAATTTTGATTAAACATAGATATTCTCCTCAAAGCATAATTTCTCTGATCTTGTGAGAAAATCTAGAGAAATTTTAATTTTGTCAGTTATTCTAAAAACAAGGTCACTGTTGCTTTCTCATCCTTTTTCTCCTGGTAGTTCGAGTATCAAAGAGCACATCAGGTCCTAATGTGGGAAAATCATATGGCTGCTGTCCATTTTGTGAGCATCATGACTGAAACACATTAGTTTTGAGTATCTCTCTCTGCTGGTTGTGGAAACTAACTGGTTATTGGCTCAGTTTGTAGGAGGTTCTTAAACTAAAGCTAGAGAGAACTAAAAGTCATGTTTATCTCAAGCAGCAGCTGTCTCAATTAGATTAACTAATTAAAGTGGAATTTTTAGTTTTTACTGTGGGAGGACACCATATATCTCAGGGAAAGTCCAAATCACTCAACCAGCTTGCGTGCTTTTATCGCATTCATGTAAATGTTATGCTGCTATATATTTTTCATTTAAGTAAAGATACACAACAGCTGCATTGTCTTAAATCTTCTCCGGTGATTATGGGCCTTCTCTTCTTCTAAACTTTATTGCATGACCTCAAGAGTGTCACAAGTCCCCCACTTCTCCTGTTAAATACAGGCATTAATCAACCAACATATCCACAGAGACTCTGCACATTTTGTCTAGTTTTTAGCACTCGCGAGTCCGCTATATGAGTCGAAGAGTGGAATAAAGCAGGAAATGGCAGAAAGGCGGAGGCAAAGTACGGACCATGTTGTTTGATTGAAAACAGCTTTCTGGTTGTCATTACCATGATGTTTTGAGAATAGATGAAGGCAAGGCTGACTCAAGACTGCAGCTGGGAATTATTTTGTTCCTCAGTGTTTGCTGATATTCTCAGAGATGATTTATAAACTCACAGCTGTGTGTATAACGCGCTCACCACTGGACATGTTTCTTTTTGGATGGACAGGGCACTGTCATGTTCAACACAATTAGTAAAAAAAAAAAAAAAAAAAAAAAGGACGCTAAGAAAAAAGCAGCTACATAAATAAATAAAATCCCAGCTATCAGCAAAGGCAGCTGTCATCAACAAGTGAAAGTTTAAGCCACGTAACATGAAGACTGTAGCATGACAGGACTGTGTAAAGCCTCTGCAGAAGCCAAACTCTGACACAAGTGTATTAAAGCCTGCAATGGTGACTCAAGAATAATAAATCAGAAATAAAATTCAATAACATGGAAAATGTGAGGCAATAAAAAAATTCTAACAAGTGATATCAAAAAAAGGAAGAAAAATTCCTCATGTTTTAGCACCAAATCAATCAGTGTTCTCCAATGCTCTAAATGCACACAACATATATATTAGTTGGGTTTTTAGTGTGTTTTTTTTTCTCCTTTTTTAGTCACTGATTTTGGCAGCTTGTGGAAATTTAATGCCGGTTTCCTTGGGGAATCCTTCAACATAGGAAAGGAATTTATCACCCCGAGTCAGATCTTTTTCCAGTTTTCCAGACTGAAGAAAGGATAACCCTATGGGGGTGGAAGCCTTGTTCAACTGATGAGGGGGTGGGAGTTGGGTGATTCACCACAGTTACCCCCCCTTAAGCCGCTTGCCTCAACTTTCCCCAGGAGGGATTCATTACCAAGTGGAAGAGATGATGGTCATGGAAAAAAAATGAATGCATTGCCTCTGTTGTTCTGTATGATCAGTGCAGACAGGTTTCTCATGATGGTCAGTTAAACAGTGATCAGCTGAAATAGTTCTCCAAACAAGGACAGGAAGGAGGAGGGGAAAGAAAAAGAAGAAGAGGAGGGAGGGAGCCGAAGAGAATGACAGACAGATAGACTGGTTATGTGGCAGGGCAGTGTCTGTGGCTGTGGTGGTAATGCATCCTAACTCGGCTCAGAGTTCAGGATCAAGGTTCTGGATAGCACTGCTCTGCCGTGGTCCGCTGTGCTCCACAGGCCCTGCTGGAGACAACAGAATTACAAGCTGCTGTGGAGGATTAGTGGGTCATGGTGCAATCAGTTTAGGTCTCTGTAGTACAACACACATAGGTTCGGGATATATATCCTTCCTCCCCTGCGTTCTTTTTCTATTGATTTTTTCCCTTTGCATAATACATTTGGACATCCCTGCAACTTGCTCCTTTCCACACTTTCCCCTTCAGCTCGACTTAACATGTTCTGTCTCCTGACAGTCATAAAGCAAAGACGAACGTAACACAGATGAAAGTTAGACAATGAATAAGGAATAATAGAAGATAACTGGGATGTTTTGAGCTATATTGAGTGATCTGGGGAGTATGAAAGCTGATTATAAAACACTAATTCAAGGGTTAGGCTAAGAATTTGTTTGCCAAGGCATGTTGCAGGATTGGAACAAACATCTGGCAGACAGCTTTGTGCCGATCCCTTCAACCACTGACTTGTCTCTCCTCTTTCTTGTATTCCCCACTCTCCGTGTGTGTGTGTGTGTGTGTGTATTTTATATGTTTACATCTTTGTATCAATCTGAAACTCTGTGTTGCCAACTGTATGTGCACTATTCTATGGGCTCCCCCCTTTGTGTTTGCCAATATAAGGGACAGAGATAAATCATGTGGATTTGAACAAGGTAATAAATGTTCTTTCATCAAACACAGCACAAGAACAGCAACAGATAACAAAACCGGATTAATATCGCCTCTCTCTCCTTCAGATGTTTTACAGCCGTCATAAAAAATTCTCATTATTTGACAGGCAGTCACTTACACGATTTCAAATTACTCAATGGAGCATGGGGTGGGAGAAGTGTGTCCCCCTCTAGTGGTGAGAATAAGAAATAAACCTCTAGAGCCTCTCTCCAGTTTTCTCACCTTATCGCACAACTTTTTAAACATCTCCGGACATTTAAACAAATTTTAAAAAAAGTTTGAAGTTTGACACATTTAAAAAAAGCAAAAAGATCTAAAACTGATCTTTCAGTATGTTGTTAGGTGGTACTCAACCTCTGGTTACATCATCCTTGAGGTTTGAAAATACTGCATCAGCTTGAAAGAAAAAAAATAGATTTTTATAAACCCTCAAAGCATTTCCTTCTTTTTTTCTCTCCAACAGAGGCATGGACCAGAGTTTGTGTAGGCCTTAGTTTGTGATTCATTAGAGCTGGGGGGTTGGGATGATGTGTTTACACTGGTTATACATCCCTTTCTTTTTGTCTGTGTGCATCAGATAAACAGTATTTTTTCTCTCCTCTCTTCTTCTCTTTCTCTCCATACTGCTG
>NW_005187403.1:3848913-3858950 GCF_000239375.1 Pundamilia nyererei | reverse complement strand
CACACACACACACACACACACACACACACTGGCTCTACCGTTTCCAGATGTGTGCAGAGATGATGTCATGGCAGACCGGAGGCATTGGCCTCTTATCCTTCTCTTTCTCTCCAGAAAACATTCATCACAGACGAAGGCGCACGAGGCGGAAGAGCAAAGCGTTGATAAGTTCCCAGACAACAACGTGAGAGAACAGCTCTTAAAATAAGGCTATCTACCTCTGATTAGTTCACAGAGTAGGATTTTCTGACTCACGGGCTGTTTGTCATAAACTCCCACCACCAGATCTCAGAGCCTGAAAAAAATGTTCTTTCATTTTGACTTACATTACACCCCTGACTACCAGCGGTACCTGAACATCCTAAAACATGTGTAGGCTGCTGCAGCTGTTGCTTTGTACAAAAGTGGGTTAACTACCACTGACACATGGAGAACAAGAGGGGCAGGAGTTAGTGAGTGTTGTTTCAGTTGCTAGACAACTGCAGAGTAAATAAATTGCAGAGTAAAAAAACGGCACTGGTCCACAGCACGAGGCCTGTCTGAGATCTCTAGGGGATCATGAAAAAGGCGAATGACTAGCGAGGGATAACATGAGCTGTCCCTAGCCTTGTTACACACCACAGCTGGGCTGGAATTCAGGCCTCAGACACCAGCTGTAAGGGAGAAACCCAACTAACACCCCCAGGGAAAAAAAACTCAAACCTTTTTGGGGTTAGCACAGCTAATACTATCCACTGTCCACTGCTAAAATAGATGCACCTTTTCTACTCAAAAGAGCAAGCAACTTATTCCCATGATTTAAATGCCATCTGAAAGTCACCACAGCACATTCATAACTTATAAAGAATGACCCTACCCCTGTTAATTAACTCTAGATCAGTTTGTCCAGGCAGGCACAGCATTTCAGTCAGTTGTGGTCTAGACTTTGACTAGTACATTGCAACACCTTGATTCTTTTCCTTTCCAGCCGTTCTGTTTTAGATTTGCTGCTGTGCTTGGCATCATTGTTTTGTTGCATGACCTAATTTGGACCATGCTTTAGCTGCTGGACATGTGGCCTCACATTTGACTTTAGAATACTTTGGTATTCAGTTCATGGTCAATTCAAAATGACTGCAAAGTCCTTTGACTACAAAACAAGCCCTCCGCCAGCATGCTTGAAGTTGGTATGAGGTGTTTGTGCTGATATGCTGTGTTTGGCTTTTGCCAAAGATGGCACTGTGCAATATGGCCAAGCATCTACACTTTGGTGTCATCAGTCCAAAAACTTGTTGCAGAAGTTTTGTGAGCTGTTCAGATGTAAATTTGCAAAGTTATTGCGCGCTGCCGTGTTCTATTCAGACAGACGAGGCTTTCGCCTGGCAACAACAAGCCATATTTGTTCAGTCTTCTTCTGATTGTACTGTCATGAACCCTAACATTTAGCATGCTAAATGAGATCTGTCTGAGATGTACCTCTCAGAGCATTGCATGATCTGACCCTGGGGTGATTTTGCTGAGATGTCCACTCCATGTAAGATTGTGGCACTGGTTTCACACATGTCTGAATGCTTCAGTAAACTGCCAACACTTCTGCAAGGTGCTCATTTTTGATGAAGATCAGGTAATCAAGTGCATTTGGTCCTGTGAAAACCTTTGTTTTCACATGACTGTATGCATAATCGCTAAGGAAGAGAAATTAAGGGGGTAATGTACAAATCAATCTTGGACTTAGCTCCACTTAAACACTGTATATAAAATATATACATAGTTTCTGATCTGAAAAGTTACACCTTTAACCCTGCATCCTTCCAGCTGTGGGGGACTACTTTGGTTACCAAATGAGAAAATGACCCTGCATCCCTACTTGATTTTATAGCTCAGTAAACTTTTTCATAACAAATGAATGGTCTCAACAGCTAGTTTAAAATATCCTTTTTCAAATCTCTTTCAATACAGCATGGGGTAATTTTGTAGATGGTCCCAAATGGTAACAAAAAGCCAATTAAAGGAGATTTAAGATTGTTTCTGCTGATGCCATGCACAATGGAAGAGAAAGGACTGTGCACAGCTGAAAAACATTAAAAAATGATTGTGAATGTTGGCGACAAAGCACCAGAGACAGCTCAGAAAACAAAGCTTGTGAAAACACATTTTGTTTGCTCGATGGAAATTTAATGAGCAGTGTCTTTCGGAAGTCGCAGCTTAATTTACAATACAGTGAGCATTTAGTGTCCTCTGTTAGCACAAAGAGCAAAAACTGTGAGAATTACCACATAATTGAAACCATAAACAGTGAGCATGCTGTATGGAATTATGACCTTTCATGCTGGATATTCTGACTTTCCAGCCACAGGTGTAGCTAACACCATTAACAATGGCTATGGCCCATTTAGGTGCTCTAGTTCCAGGTGTCTGGCATTCTGGGTGATGACTCACTTGGTATGAATTACTGGGACACCTAATGGAACAGAGGGATCATTAAAGTCATTAGTTCCACCTGTGCTTCTCCCACATCCACTACAACTGTCTGGAAAAGTTCACAGTTCTCTCCAGAGCCTTGGATCTCTTAAGTTTTGATCATATCTTCTAATTTCTCAAGAAAAATAAATTCCGTATCACGTTCAGCTTACAATGTGAACAATTGAGTGTAGCACTGGCAGATAACTCTTCTCCATCAGCCCAATGTATTTAAACCTGTGTAGGAGATCAGTTTAGCAGTTGCAGACTTTAATGAGATTATATCACTTTGGTCGTGTAGTTTAAATCCCCAGCCCACCCACGTGCAAAGCTGTTGTGGTGCGTGCCTGCACGAAACGTCCCTCCTATTTGGACTGTAAAAAGATCTTTTGAGGACACGAAACTCAAAGCAAGTAATCCCACCAGCCTACAAATAATTGCTTTTGATTGTCTGTTGTGATTAAAAATAAGACTAAAACTTGCTTTTATCCTCTAACTCTAAATCCAAATCCCCTCTCAGTCTTTTTTAGCTGAGCGGTTTCACTACAAAGGCAGTGTGACGAATCTTCCAGCTGAGGCTAATCTGTCCCAATCTGTGTGGCACCTCCGGGCACTCTGTTACTCTCGGTTACACCTCCGAGCCAACTGATGCTTTGGTCGGGGGAGAATCAAATGTCTTGTTTTAGTTTGCCGAGATGGTGACTTGTGAATTCAAGCAATGGCCAAAAAAAAAAGTTTGACTCCGTTAAGTCAGGCTGAGAAAATCATTACTAGCAGTTACAAGAATGAAACCGAGAACCACTGCGGTACTTTTACCATGGTTCCTTTAAAAACATACCATCACAAAAAGCATCAGTGAAGTGTCCAATTACTGAGAGACCATTTCAAATCTCTCCAAACCATCTCTATTTAATAACACTGCTCTTTAATTTTAGAGGGAAGAGAGGAAAAAATAACTACACTGCTCAAAAAAGGAAACATTCAATCATCACAGTATTACAAAGTCAGTTAAACTTCAGGGATATCAGTCTGTCCAGTTAGGAATCATTCCCCATTTGAATCCACCTACTTCGGTGCAAATTAAAGTGACAATAGTTGTGCTGAAGGTATACAAAAAGCCAACACCCCCAAAAATCTTTGTTGACCAAAGACCGTTGTTATCTCCTCATCCCTCCTGACTGATTTTTCTCTGGTTTCACATTTTCCTAGTGTCCTTGTGACTATTTCAACCCTGAGACAATATCTCGGGCATCAGCACAAAGTCTAACACTGAGTCTTCATCCTGGTACCTAACAGCACTTGGGATACCATTAGGCAGCACCTGTAGGTCTGACCGATGCTCCAGGGACATGTTTCCACAGTGATCACTAAAGTCGGCCATCCGTGATGGATTTGCAGCGTAATGTTTGCCACAGTGTCTCCACACTCTTTCATGTGTGATCACTGAGAACCTACTCTCACGTGTGAAGAGAACAAGTGTTGGACCTGCAATTCTGGTGTTCTCTGGCAAGTTATAATCAAGCTGCACACGAGTAGTCCGCTTGAGGACATTTTATCTACTCCCAACGCAGAAGATACTGCTCCTCTTGCTGGGCTGATGCCCTTCTCCAGCTCTCTTTGTGTAATGTGCCACCTTCTTGTATCTACTCCACATTGTCCACACTCTGCTGGGATATAGAGCAATCCTGCTCGTCTCCATTCTGGAGGTGCTGGACTATTATTTTGTATTTTAACTGACTTTTTCAAACACAGTTTTGCATTCAATATCGTGAGCAGTGTATTTACAACACAAAAGATATTAAAACAGTTTTAAAACATAGACCACCAGCAACAATTGAAATTACTTACATCAAACTCTATTCAGTTACAGTGTTTTTAAATTTCAAATTTAATCAAATTCACTATAAATTCTAATAGTTTTACAATGACAGAACGATTAATGAAGGAACATTTTTTTAATTTGGTCAACCTTTCCAGCTCAGATGGAGCTCAAAAGCATAAAAATATATAGCTACTGTGAAAGCTTCTTCCACTGCTTTTATGCTTCACCTGGGACTGGCAATGGGCTAATTTTGGGTATAAACTATATTAGAATTAGAATAGGCACAGGATTAGCTTTGCTAATGTTTCATGTGGGAAAAATGTGTCATGTCTGTTATAGCACAAGCACGCCCACTATTTGTAATGGTGAGAAAATCTAAATAAAGCTTAATGTGTTCACCAAAAACATCTACAGGGTGTTTTTGAAAAAAGTGAGAGATTACTGAACGTTAGTCTGTGTAGGCAGAGGTTGATTCCACTGCAACAGAGAAAAAGAATACAGGACTCAATACTTCTAAAAAGGATAGGTGCAGAAAAGCTTTTTGCTTCAATGAAATACTGTACTTCCTTGTCCTGAGAAATAAAAGGAATAGATCCATGTTTCCTGCTCTTTTATTATTATGACACCAGTAAATATTGACTAGTTTGACATTTCTGACATTGAAGACAGCTTAGCCCAAGACAGTGCACCAGAAGATTCTGGGGAAACTAAAACATGACTCAGTTTTTCTTGGTCTTGGAAGAAAGTAAAGAAGGGGGAGCGTGTAATTGCAGAGATGCTTCCCAGATGGAAAAAATATGCTTGTTTTTGATTTTGCCTTTATGTGATTATCATTAAGGAAATGTGATTCAAGCTCAAAAACTCACCTGCTTTAAGAATAAGAAGCATAATGTCTCCTGTTAGTTTTCCAAATCTGAGGAGTGGAGTGTTGAGCTGTCACTTTGTCTGATTGTAAACTCGTATATCATCTGCATACGAATGAAATAAACAAATCAGGAACCAACAAGAAGAAAAAAAAGTATTATTCATTATTCATGAAAGCAATGCTTTAAACTGGAAATGGATGTGAAGCTTTCTTTCCCCTCATCTATCTGTGGAATGGCATTTGTGGCATATCATACAAGAAAAAGCAAAGCTTCAAATAGTAATACTCATGAATGATCTGTTTCATGTACATCATCTGGAAACACTCTACCTCTACATCTGACATCAACAATGAATATATTTTAACAAATGTGTTTAATAATAATCCAAAGAAATAAAATGTTCAATTATCCTGTACTAATTGCAGGAATTTCAAATTCTGCATACAATTGAGAAATCTGCAAGCATGGGGTGTTTTTTTATTCCCTGTCAGATGTTGCAAGTCAAGTGTAAGTCAGTTTTATTTATGTTCTAAGTAAACACCAGATCACACGCTAGAAACAAACTGATTGCTGATGATTCACTTTCAAGATTCAGCCAAAGGTCAAACGGCGGGGTGGTGATGAGGTGGCCATTAGCAGAAGAAAACTGAGCAAATAAACACAAAAACATACTAAAAGATGAGAAGGAGCTGGCATTAGACATATGAGTATTGTTCAGACATATTTTAAATCCAAGGCTAATTAACCTTTCTTGCCTTTGACTGTCAAAAGACAGGGGATCGATCCAAACTTTGTATCTATACAATCAAGGATTTTGGTATTGGATCGATATTAGCGTGATAGGATACTTTGTTTCTATCCTCTAAGTCATAGGTGTCAAACTCTGGCCCCCAAATTACATTTGGCCCGTGAAGCCATACCAAATTACTATTAGAGCTGGCCTACTGGTATTATACAGCTAATATATATATTGTTTAGTATTAAGCTTTGCTTGTTCCATATTCAGTTTTTCAGCAAAATTTGTTTGAGTCCATAAGAAAAGATTCATTCTTATATCTAGAGGAAGATTTTTTTTTCAATAAATCTTAACGTTAGCCCGCGACTTTGTTCCAGTTTTGAATTTTGGCCCACTGTGTATTTGAGTTTGACACCCCTGCTCTAAGTTCTGTATGTAGTCACCTGAATTGTGTTCAATTCATTATTTTTTTGTAAATAAAAAAATGTACCTCGGATATATATCCCAAACTTTGCAGTATCGCACAGCACTACTGATTTTTATCATGTTATTACTGCCTCAGGCACAAATCCTGTAATTGGTAATCCGCTCAGGCATGAGACAAGTAAGAGTCGCAGTCAGAGTCATCTCATGAATTAAATCCAGAAGAAATTTGATCTTCTGTCCTACAGGTAGCTTAGGATTTCACTGGAAACAAAGCTTAATAATTATTGCATATTTTGTGGGTCATTCCACCTCTGAGTATACTTATTCCCCCCAGAAGCTGGGGTTTGCTCCATCTATGATTCATAACTGCAGCCATGAGTCATCTCTAAACCCACTTACTTGGTCAACTTCTCTGGTATTTCATTTCACAAACACAGTTTTCTCAGAAGAGTCAAAATTGAAGACGATGTCCACCCAACAGCTTTTATTTATTATTTTGTAAAAGGAAACAGAATAAACTATAACTGAAACAAAACTATAAAGTCCTTTTATATTTGAATTTATAAGCGACAGATACATACAACCCCTCATCTCCAGTGAGCTCTGACTGCGTGTACCAGTGTGGGGAGTCAGCAGGGATCTGTTGGTTCACTGCTGGCTCCACATGAGTGCTTTTGCCATCTACTTTTGGGAGATGAGTTTTCTGTGGTACTGCTGCGTGGAGTCAGAGATAGCCAAATGGTCTGGATGGTTGCCACAGCTGCAGTCATGGCGGGGAGAAAAAGACCTTATGAAATTGTCCAAAGATTACAAAGAGTGGCTGGAGCAACAGACGTTCCTTTGTCCTGTGGTGAAGGCATTCCTTACACTCATGCACTGTGGTATTCATTGTGCATGCTCACTAAAGTTTGTTTCCAAATGTCATTTTCCATAGCGGTGTGTGTGCATGATTATGAGTGTGTGTATGCGTGTGATTTAATGTGGGATCTAAAAGAGGACGATGGCACTGGGAGAAGCTCCACAGTAACATTCCCTACAGTAAAAATGTCACCCTGCAGTCCAGCCGTGAGTGGCTCCGAGCCACTGTTGAGACCAAATTACAAGTCAAGGTGAGGAGGTCAGCGGAGGAATTTTGTTGTTGACCAGTTTTTTTGTTTTGATGTTTCTCTTTTTTTTCTTACAGGTGGAGGGGATGTCTTTAAAGGCTGCTGTTGTCTCCGAAGCAAATCCACACAAAAAAAACCACTTTTAGCAATGAGTGGAAATACTGAGCTCACAGGGAGAATAAGCTTTTCTACAGTCTACCAAAACCAGAAAAATCACAGCACATGAGCCTGTTTTTAATGCCTACATCAAAGTCTTGGTGTCTCTTTTAGTTTCCCTTCTGCTAGTATGATGCTTGCCATACCTTCCAAAGAACAAGCTTCTGTTAGCACAGTGCATTTCAGCAAAACACTTAAAATTTCAAGTCAAAGCAAATGCAGCAGTCCTGAGCTTGCTCATCTGGGCCGTTTTTGCTCAAGTTTTCCCACTTAGTGGCAGCATATTTTCCACCACTGCACCAAAGAATAAACGGGATCTGTTGTAATTTTGCCAGTGCCTGGAGCAAAAAGAAGGAGGGGGGAAAAAAGAAATGAAATGAGGAGAAGGCTTCCATAGCAAGAGATTTTCTGCTCGATTGCGAGGTGTTTATAGCGTTTGACCCACGCTTGCACGCCTTCGTCTCTAATTAGCAGCAGGTAATTGAAGAGCAGAGATGAGTGGGTAGTAGCAGCCAGGCCCGCTGCAGAAAGTGAAAAGTATCTGCTGACAACCTCCAACCCCACCCGCACCCCTCCAGGCTCAATGTAAACATATAGCTCACATCTGCTTTTACAAGTCTGGGTGTGATTGGGGAAAATAGTGCATGCTGTGAATCAGTTGAAGAGGACGTTCGTACCCAGCCTGCAGCTCTGAACGCTCTTTCTGTAAGATGTGCTCGGTGATGTTTGTCTGTTTGTCTATTTGTCAGCAGGATTATACATAATCTACCAGTTTCATCAACATTCATGGAGAGCAGTATCAAGGCCTGTGTGTTGGCAGGCGATTCACTCTCCGAATGCCATTTAAGGTTTTATGCTTTTTAAGACAGACCAGTAGAGTGCCCGTGGCTTCCAGCACAAAGTTGAGCCACCTTGAGCCAAGATTCAGCTCCAGCGATTCAGCAACTTTGGTTTTGGACAATTGAGATCAATAATACCAATATGAACGTTATATAATATAGGCTAATATTTATTTATTTATTTTTAAATAGCTGATTTAAGAAATACACTGAAACACACTAACCAGCCACTTCATTATAAGTACCTGTTCAACCGATCGTTAATGCAAATATCTAATCAGCCAATCACATGGTGTCATGGTCGGACGGTCCTTCCCGGGGCGACCTGCCTGTGTGTGTATGTGTGTTTCTCTCTCTCTCCTCCTCCACCCAGTGGCTGACACACCTGCACCTAATTTGCCACCCAGCTGTCACTGATCATCCTTCGTTGTGGGCTGAGGTATTTAACTGTGTGTCCAGATGGCAGTTGATGCTGGATTGTACTTGCAGCTTGGTAGTGAAGAGTGTTTTGTGACTTGCAGCTTGGCTTTAGTTGGCTAGCCTCCTCACCTGTTGTTTTTGCTTGTTTGTAGGAGGAAGAGATACAGAGCTGGAGGTTGGAGAGAAGGAGCCTGCGGGATTAAGCTATTGGAGGAGAACACACACTTGGATAATCACTTTGGAAACTCACCTGCGCACCACTGGGAGTTTGGAGAAGATCACTGTTGGACTTTGCACTTCACTTTGTGTTTTGAAACTGTTTTTGGGCACTGTAAATAAACGCACTGTGTACTTTGCATCCAGAGCTCCGCAACTGAGTCCGTATTTTCCCATTACCTGTGACAGAACAATCCAGCCAGCAATGGACTCAGCGGACTCAACTCCCGTCCAGTGCGAGCTCGCGCTTCAAGCTGAACGGTTGGAGCGGCATGAAAAGATGCTGCAGCATGTGGCCAAGGAGCAGTCCGCACTACTACAGGTGGTATCTGAACTGAAAGGTATGTTGCTTGCTACACCTAGAGCACTCATTCAACCACCAGAGCCCCCTACACAACCACAACCACCAGTGGAGCTTCTAAACGTAGCAGCGGCCTGTCCCCTTCCTCCATCTCCGCCTCAGAGAGAACACACGTTACCTGTACCTGAGAAATTCAGTGGAGCGTTGGACAAACGCCGGGGATTTTTGACTCAATGCTTTCTGATTTTTAGGCAGCAGACTCGAGCTTATACCTCTGATATTGCCAAGATCACCCTCATGGTGGAGCTCATGACCAGACGAGCACTGCTCTGGGCTCAAGCAGTCCTGAGCGCCTAACCCTCCATCTCATATAGTGGTTTGGTTTTTTTTTTTGGTTTTTGGAGCATATTTCGGTGTGTGTTTGACAAAGGATCTAACCCTGACAGTGCTGCTCATCGCATGTTTACTTTAAAGCAGGGCCGGCGGAGCGTGGCAGACTTCTCCGTGGACTTTTGGATCCTGGCCGAGGAGACGGGCTGGGAGGAAAAGGCGCTCCGAGGAGCATTCCTAAACAGCTTAAATGAGAATGTCAAACGTGAGTTGGCCACTAAAGAGCTTCCTAAATTGTTAAGTGCCCTGGTTAACATGTGTATCAGTCTAGACGACCATATGCGGGAGTTTGGCAGGCGGACTGGAGATGGGCGACGGTC
>NW_005187403.1:3846362-3848678 GCF_000239375.1 Pundamilia nyererei | reverse complement strand
GGGAAGAAGGGGCATTTCGCGGACGCCTGTCCCTCACGGCTAAAAGACTCAGCCCGTCAGTAAAGGTGGGGATACTGACGGGTGCGCCGGTGAATACATTCCTCCACCTCAGCTGCTCCGCTAAATTACGGTTTCTTTCCCGCACCCATTCTTGTGATGCACTAATAGACTCGGGAGCTGAACAAAGTTTTTTGGATGAGGCTTTGGCCCACAAGATGGGTTTGCCTGTTGTTCCTCTCCCTGAAATGCTCAAAGTGTCAGCTCCAGGTCAAGTCTTTAGCAAAGACGGGGCCCAATCGCTGCCCCCCCCCCATCGTCCGTACGACTGCAGGATTGATTTGCTGATTTGCTCCCAGGCGCCCCCTTGCCCACTAGCCGACTCTACAGTATCTCGAATCCTGAGCGCGAGTCTATGAAGCGCTACATTACAGACTCCCTGGCAGCAGGCATCATCCGTCCCTCCACCTCTCCCTTGGGTGCAGGCTTCTTTTTTGTTGAAAAGAAAGATGCGTCCCTACGCCCTTGCATTGACTATCGGGGACTGAACAAGATCACTGTCAAAAACAAATATCCTCTACCTCTGCTCGCCTCAGCTTTTGAACTCCTTCAAGGAGCCACCCATTTCACCAAACTTGATCTCCGCAATGCTTATCACCTGGTCCGCATCCGCGAGGGGGACGAGTGGAAGATGGCTTTCAACACCCATCTGGGCCACTTCGAGTACCTGGTAATGCTGTTTGGACTCACTAACGCCCCTGCCGTTTTCCAAGCCCTGGTAAATGACGTTCTACGAGATTTTTTTATTTATTTTTTGAACCACTTTGTGTTTGTTTACCTTGACGACATTCTGATTTTCTCCAGAGCTGAGCATGTTAAGCATGTGAGACTGGTGTTGCACCGACTGCTGGAGAATCGGCTGTTTTGTAAAGCGGAAAAATGTGAGTTTCATGCCTCAACTGTCTCTTTTCTGGGTTTCATCATTGAACAGGGCCAGTTGCGAGCGGACCCGGCTAAGGTCAAAGCTGTGTTGGAGTGGCCTGTGCCCGGCACCCGGAAGAAGTTGCAAAGTTTTCTGGGATTCAGCAACTTCTACAGACGTTTCATCCGGGACTTCAGTAAGGTAGCATTGCCTCTCACTCAATTCACATCGCCCAAACAGCCTTACCTGTGGTCTCCAGCAGCTCAGCAAGCATTCGACCGTCTCAAGAGCCTGTTTGCCTCGGCCCCCATCCTGGCCCAGGCTGACCTCGCCCTGCCGTTCGTGGTGGAAGTGGACGCTTCTGATTCGGGAGTTGGGGCGGTTCTCTCTCAGTGCAAGGAAGGTAAATTACACCCCTGTGCCTTTTTCTCCTGTCAACTCACTCCGGCCGAACGGAATTATGACGTGGGCGACTGGGAGCTTCTTGCCATCAAGTTGGCGCTGGAGGAGTGGCGGCACTGGTTGGAGGGGAGCGAACCCTGTTATCGTGTGGACGGACCACAAGAACCTCGCCTACCTCCAAGCGGCTAAGCGCCTGAACGCCCGACAGGCCAGGTGGGCATTGTTTTTTGCACAGTTTAACCTAACCATCACCTACAGGCCCGGGTCCCGGAATACGAAACCAGGCGCCTTGTCATGCCAGTTCGCGCCAGACATGGACCCTGAGGAGAAGGAGAGGCCCATTCTGCCGGCCTCATGCATTGTGGGGACCCTCACCTGGGAGATAGAAAGGGTGGTCTGAGATGCTCAGCGACAAGATCCCGGCACCGGTCCAGCAGGTAGATTGTACCTTTCCTCAGGGGTAAGGTCATCCACTGGGTACACACTGCACGGTTTGCCTGCCATCCGGGCAGGAACCGAACTGTCACCTTTTTACAAAGACTGTTTTGGTGGCCCTCTCTTTCTCAGGACATCCGGGAGTATGTGGCCGCATGTCCTGTGTGCGCCCGAAATAAGACTTCCAACTCTCCTCCATCGGGACTCCTCAGACCACTGCCTGTCCCCAGCCGGCCGTGGTCGCACGTCGCTCTGGACTTCATCACTGGCCTCCCTCCGTCCTCTGGTAAAACTGTTATACTCACCGTCATTGACCGTTTTTCTAAGGCTGCCCATTTTGTTGCCCTTACCAAACTTCCCACCGCTCTAGAGACTGCCCACCTCTTGACCCAGCATGTTTTCCGCCTTCACGGCATTCCTCTGGACATTGTTTCTGACCGTGGGCCCCAGTTCACCTCTCGGGTGTGGAAGATGTTTTGTACCGAGCTGGGGGTCCAGGTCAGCCTGTCTTCTGGTTTCCACCCGCAGACTAATGGGCAGACTGAGCGAGCGAACCAGGA
>NW_005187403.1:3827536-3845381 GCF_000239375.1 Pundamilia nyererei | reverse complement strand
TGCCAGGCTGGTCTGAGTGTTACAGAAACTGATGATCTACTGGGATTTCCCCACAAAACTATCTCTAGGTTTTTAACAGAGAATGGTCAGAGAAAGGGAAATTATGACCATGACTCCTTCAAGATGATACAAAGGCAACGGTAATCCAGATAACTAATTATTAAAACCAAGGTATGCAGAAGAGCATCTCTGAGCTCTTGAAGCTGATGCACTACAGCAGCAGAAGACCACACCACCTGCCATTACTGTCAGATGAAATGGGAAAGGTGTGGCTAGTTTTAATTAACACAAGCTCACTAAAACAGAAACATTTCCTGGTCTGCTGTGAAATTTGGTGAGCAGGTTTAGGATTGAACATTAAAAAACAAAACATGGATCCAAACACTCGTATCAAAGGTTCAGGCTGATGGTGGTGGTGTAATGATGTGAGGATATTTAATTGGCAAACATTGGGCATCTTAGTACCAACTGATCATTATTGAAATGCTACAGCCTACCTGAGTATTATTACTGTTTACGTCCGTCATTTTATCATCATCAGTTTACCAATTACATCCATTGCACAATGCTTAATCATCTCAAACTGGTTTCCTGAACCTGACAATGAGATCAGGAAGCTCAAATTGTCTCCAGTCACTTATGAGTTTAACATGCCAAACCGTTCCAGTCGTTGCCTTGCTGTTGACACCATCGTAAACCTGTGATCAAAATACAGGTTACACATTGTGAATGTGTAGTCATAGGTAGTTCAGTTGAACAAAAAAAGGGTCTGAGAGAGTTTGTCATGTTTTCATAAGAAACAGTAAGCATGGAAGCTACTTGTACTGTTTAGCGATTAAAAAAAAAAAAAAAAAAACTTTTAGTGTGAAGCACTTTAGTTTAAATGTGCTATAGCAAAAAATGTACTTATTGATATGAAAGATTTTTTTAAAGACTAACTTTCTTTTGCTGGAAAGTAAAAAAAGAAAGTCCAGGAGATTTCCACGGTGAAGTTGTGCCTCTACGTCGACACGACTTTGATTTTGAAACTATCTTTCAACCTTGATTAGATGTCCTGAAAAGACGGCCACCGACTATTCAACGCTGAAATACTTGCTGGGAAGCTGCTGATAAACAAAGGATGCTAACTGAGGCAGTCACTCACAAACAAGCATGCCTTGGACTGTAGTTGGAATCATGAGCACCTGGAGATAACGCCATGCAGGCACTGACGCTGGACCGCTCCATCAAACAGCAATACACCTGCCAGGTGGATAGGAGGAGGGCCCCTTCAGGGAGGTTTCCAACTGGAATGTCATTGCATTCATCCGCCGCGTGAATGTTGTAGCCACAGCAGCTCCCACACTCAGTCAGCTCCTTGAGTGCCCCCAGTTGCCTGTCTTACCTAACAGGAAACGGCTTCTGGCCAAAAGAGGACAGCTCAGCCAAATGACTGCACTTGAGTCCAAATGACAGACAAGCATAAATCAGAGATCTTTGCTCCGTAGTTAGATGTTTGTAAGCCATGTTGAGTGCTTATTGCCAAATGGCAGTGGCAAGAGGTTGTATTGTACAATGCTGACTTGACAGTCTTGGCTGTAATGTGCAAGATATTAAAAATACAGAAACCAAGCGCCACACTCCAAGTATTAGCTCAGCTCAGGACCCAGTCTGCTGACAGCATAGCTATTCCAGATGGAGGAACTAGCTTTCCTCTTTGTTACACTGGAGAAACATCTGCACTTTAATTTTGAGAAATGCCACTGCTGACGTCATTTTGTTTGTTTTTAAATTTTGAAGCACTGGCTATTAATGGCCTTTGTGTCTGCAAAGCTTGATATCCACCAAGTGGTCTGAGGTGGCCAAGCTTCTTTTGTTGACTGGTGGTTTGTGTCTTCCTTTCCCACATTTGTCATACCTTTGGGAAGGATTCAGCATATTTTGGCTTTGAGAAATTTGCCAAAGCTGAAGATGGTCCCAGTGAAAAAGACGGAGCAGCGGCTGGCCAGGAGCTGAGCGCTGTTCACAAATGAAAGCTGTTTACTCGTTTCAGGATTAATTTGACGTTGCTATTGCAAAACCTGTGAAAAGCCTTCCTCGTTGTGTGGACCTGCGCTGTATTAACGCTCAGCGTCATCAGAAGGACAGGAGAAAGAGGTCCACGAGGCCCGCAGGGCCTTTCGGCTGGCATCGCTTAAAGGACGTGAAGAACATGTAGTAACATTAAATATTTTTTTGATCATATGTAGCAATCATAATTGTTCAGGAAGTTGAAATAGGTTGTGGTGACTTAACACATGAAAAATGCTCAAACAGCACTAAAATGAAAGGACCTTTTGAACTACAATGCCAAATTCGAAGTAAAAAAATACATGAATAAATGAATGAAACAAGCTGCAAAGGTAGCTTATGAGGTGACAGCCTTGATTCATTTCACAGATGGATGCCAGCCCCCACCGGCTGTTAATGATGGGACAGACTGGGCTGATCTCCAGAGGTGTGTTTTCCCCATCAGGCGGCTTGCTCTCACTCCAGGCCAGACAGGAACATAGCAGTAATGGAACAGAGCGAAAGCAGCAGGTAAAGCAGACTGTGGTAAGTGGCAAAAAGTCTCTTACAAACCTCCAAACAAGCTGCTGAATTTATACACCAGGTTTATTGATTCGCTGGAAAAAGCCTGACAGTGCAACAGTAGCATAGAGTGTTCAAGTCGACACCCTTTTTAAATTTGTGATGTATGAAGAGTTGGCCAGTTTGGGATTTTCAAGGATTTTGAATCTTTGAAGTCACCATGCCAAAGTCCAAGTCATGAGACCATCTTTTTCTGGAGGGGTTTTGTGGAGATCACTCTAAAATCATCAAATATATGGTTTTACTTAAGTTCATACTTCTGGCTACATAAGTAAAATTACAGAGGAGGTCTGAGTAAAGAATTACAGGGTCATTTAGATGTAAGATTATACTAAATCTAAATCTACACCTTTCAGAAAATAAAAACCAGCTACTGTAAGCATGCTATGCTTTTTGCTAAATGCTAATGTCAGCATGCTAACAAGCCCGCAAAGATAAAAGAAAGATATAACATGCTGATGTTCAGCAGGCGTTATCTTTTGCAAACAAAATAGATCTGAAAGTTGACGGGAATACTCTTAGTTGATGTGCCAACTTGTTACAATGCGTATTAACTTGGATATGACCTCTAGCAGATTTCATGGCAATTACTAACTAAAGAAAGCAAATGCCAACTTCTTTGTGCCATTACAGTAAAAGTATTATTCCCAGCTTCTGTGCCCCATTTATATTTGTACAGTGTTGTAAAGCCTGAAACAAACTAGTGGTCTGACAGACCCTTGAGCCATAGCATCAGCATCCACATTCAGTCCAATTTTTAGGACTGAATAGTCAGTTGATTGTGCAGAACAGAATCTTCTCCTGCCTTACTTTCATCCTGCTGCACTGCTGTGTTTCTTATTAGAGGGTGTTGGAACACTGAAGCAACTAACAGTTGTACTGTATGAACAAAGCCATGGAGTATTATAGGAGAGCACTGCATAGACAGTATAAATCTCAAAATGCCACATGCTCATTATCTAACATCCTTGGTCAATCACAAGTGAGCATAGCCTGAATAATCCTTATTTTCGACACTGAAAATGGCCAAAATTCATAAAACTGACTTTATTCATTTTATTCAATAAAACTCACCAAGAAAGTGTTTACTGAGGTCAGAGCCAAGGGTTGTTTTCCCATTGACAATCTAAAGAATTCAAAGTATTTTTGTTACTATGGGTATCGCCCCCTAGTGGAAGCTAGAAATAATGTGTAATGTAAATAACAACAATAAAAATGCCTCTTTAGAACCAGCCTTATAGAGTAAACACATATGTTATAAATGGTAAATGGATACCCAGAGTCATCAAAGCAAAAGCAACATATCAGTTTGTGTGTAGCTAACAGAAAACCATTTTCACTTGTTGTTGGTTACAATAAAACGTACATGACTTCCTACAAAGGTGTGAGGATCCATCAGCGAGTGAGTGATACTAGCCCATAAATCTGTAGAGACTGTTCCCTGACTTATTTGGGCTCCAAGACAGATGGAAGATTAGTCTGAGGCAGCTTTAATCATCAATCCTTAAAGCTAGAAGCAGTGGCCCTATTTTAATGGTGTGATCATCTCCACAGAAAGCAAATGAAGTAAACCTGCCAACCAGGCGAATGAAAGAAATGAACATGTAACGCTTTGCTGCCATCTACTTATTTTCACCTTTAATGTAATAATTCAAAAATAGCTAGCTTTTGAATTGACTTATGTGAGCTTAGCTGGTTACAGTTATGTCTTGTAATTCAATTTTCGTCTGTTCTCTTGTCATCTGTTTCACATGTACTGTGTGATGTTGCACTTTGAGGATGACACATGGCTGCAACATGCCTTCCTTCCTGCACTTGACTACAGATGAAAATGTTGCTATTGCAGGGCACCTCCTGCATGTGATATAAACTCGCTCCTGAATAAACTAATTTAAAAAAAAGCAAAGTGGAAGAAGCTCTGAATCGTGTTGATGACACAAACTTCCTTGCCTTGTAGGATCCACTGAAGCAATTAATTTTCTTTAGCCCTTTCAGGCTACTGGGGAGTTCTAGGGAGCAAAAGCCAATGAGGCTTTTTGAAAGTGTGGTGAAGTGTGGTGGAGGAAGTGAGTGCTGCATCTGCTACACAGCATGCACCTGCATACTGTGGGGCAGCTGGGATTTATCAGGCTGCAGCTTAGTGGTCCAGAATCAATATATGTGACTACAGCCAGTGTCTGACTGCCAGATGCAATCCAATAACAGTACAGTTAGTACGAACACCTTTTTAAAAAAGTACACTGGACATAAAATGCTACGAGACAGAGAGAGAGAGAGTTAAGTAAACACAACATGATCCAAACTGAGGTCTGTCCAGTGAGCACTAAACATAATTCAAGAACCATCTGCGTTTTATTTTTCAGCTCCATCCCTGAAAAATACTTCCTTTTTTTCCAGCACTGTTGCTGAAAAATAAGGCAATAAAAAGTGTAACACTCCCAACCATTCAAGTGACATTACCATAGCTGAGAATGGAGCACGACTACCCTCTGCTGGACGAGATGTGGGACTGCATCTGGAGCTAAAAAGGAAAGTTTTTGATATACAAAGCTTTGTGTAACCACAGTGCAGTGTGGCGTGGGGGCGGGGGGCTTAACAATGCAAGTGTGCTCAGGCTATGTTGCAGTTGTACATATTAGCACACAGATTCCAAACCGGGCTACACGTTGCCCAGTGGACCACTGCACAGTGGGGTCGGACATAGGGCCAAATGCTGAATGTTAAAGCCATGTATGAGTTGTAAAAACTGCTGCTACCACTACAGGTAAGCAAATCTGTGTTAGCATTAAAATTGCTTGCGGAGCTAAACAAATAAGCAGCAAAAATTGTTGAAATTATGAATAGAAATATGGAATATTTTCCTAAAGACGTGAATGACATGGCTATAGCCGTCTTGAAATATTAGCTTTATGTGAAGTGTGGATTGCCATCAGTAATCACGGGTAAACAGCTGTCGTCAATAAACATAAAGAACTGTTTGAGCGCAACTAAAGTCACAAATTAATGGCAGCTTGCTAACCAGCAATGTCTGACTGTAGTAAATGGTAAACTGAAAGCAGTCCAGAGACCAGACTGAAAAATGAGTTCAGCGTTTGTTGAACACATGTGAACATGAGAGGAGGGGTGGATGAAAGGGTTTAAAGCTGACAGACCTCTGGGGGGCATGAGTAGCTTTGGGTACACCACTGCTGTAAAAGAGACTTGTAAAAGGTAGTGTTGCCTTTTCTGATAGTAGATGACTAAATCCAAATGTTGTGCCTTTAATCATAGGAATGGTTGATGTATTCATTAAAATGACTAATAATATAATAAATTATCCACATTTGTATGGTGAAAAGCAGAGTAAGAAAAAGTCAGTTAACTGGTTTCACATTTGGATTGTTGTTCCAACAAAGAAGAAATATGAGCAAGTCATTCTTTGCCCTCACAACTTGTAATGCTTTTGTCATTTTTTATCCTTGCATCATTTTAATGGGCTAAATTATTAAAACACGAGTATAAAAATGACAAAGAATCTTTAGTTATAAAACAAAGTGTTACAAGTGGTCTGTGTTAAGAGTAATTAAATCATAAAGCCCTGCCATCACACTTTATCTGTCTCCATTCACATTGTGTTTTATGTTGCTGATGCAGTTAATGGTGACTGATGTGACTTTTGTGGCTCATCGAGAGAAGAAAAACAAGCAGACAATACACCGTTTACTCTCCAGGCATATTTAATTGGCACAGTAAACACAATACAAAGTATTCAGTGCTCCAAAACACAAGCATGGCCTACCGAATGGAACACAAACGAAAAAGTGCAAAAACACACCATCTGGTAGACCTTACAAAGGAAAAGAAGTCTTACTTTGCAAAGCAGATAAAGTAATGGTAAGACTCTCCATAGTTAAAATAGATGTTTTCCTTTTAAACTTTATTTATATACTCATATATATTTTCTCTAATTCCATCACGCCATTTCCACTGTACACGCGGGTTATTCTGGGGCATCGACAGAAAAGGTTTGTGGTGGTCTCGTGTCAGAGCAAAGCCTGCCCTAAAGCTACTGCTGCCTCATCGGATTTAATCATATCATTTGCCAGACATTGTTTGATCACCGTGATGTGTGAAGCGATGAGAGGGGCGAAAGCAAACGTGGTATTTGATTCAGCAGGGATTTGATCATTCCTTACATCGGCAGTCCAAATGATCAGTACGTCCATCATTCCTCCACACGGGGAGTGTTCATAAAATTCTGCATTAGACAAATATACGATGGCTTCATCCAAAACATAAAAACAATGTAACGGTTACTCATGTTTGCAGTTAAGGGATTTTAGTCCCATTCAGGTACAATAAGCAACAACATATCATTCCAGCTTTAAAAAAAGAAGAGAGGAGAAAAAAGGAAGAAAAAGAGAATCTTCACTCGTCATATATGAAACAGAAATGTTAAAAAATCACGTGCATTATGTGCCATTGAGCAGGGGGAATCAGTGGACATCATTTCTCTACCCTGACAGTTTCATGATTAGAAATTTGCCCCCTCGAGATAATCACATCTTCGTCTCCTCACCATACCACAGCGAACGTCAGCATCGTTCCTCCTCTCAGTGAAACCTGGTTAAGGCCCAAAACGGGTGATGATCGGCGTGTTGTCACATTTCAGTCAAAAACTCACAGGAAAACGATCACAGTATATTTTCATATACAGTAGACAGTAGGTGGAGCTTGTTACAAACATCGGGTGTAACTCATATCTTCATAGGTTTCATTTTTGGGTGCTGCTTGGACCAAGTGGAGCCACTTCCACAAGGTGATTAACTTTAAACTAGCAACTTGCATTAGACGCTCTGATCAAAACATAGCAAACTAACAATTCTCATACGTACTGTACTTACAAAAAACAAAACAACCTTGACCTATCTATGCATGAGATCATTCAGGAAAAAAGAAAAAAACAAAAAACATAATGACACTTTGGGTTCCTATCGTCCTTTTTTGTGATTAAACTACACAAATTTGAGATCACTTACTTTCTGTTAAAAACAGGGAAACATGCTTTCTGAACAGATGACTGAAAAAACATGTACGTAATTAAAAAAAAGAAGAAAAAAAAAGACCCACAGGCACCAAACCCAAACAATAGCATTCAGGTTAATTCAAACAGTATGACTAGGCAATGAGGGTTAACTGAACTTAAAGGCTGGAGGGAAGGGGCGTAAGCAGGCTTAACACCCCCACCGCCTCCTCCAACCCGCCAGCACAGGGGCGAGGAGGAAGACAGGGCAAGCATGCAGCACACCACAATGCTGAGGGACCCCCGCCCTGTTGCAAAAGAAAAGAAAAAACAAAAAAAGGCTTAAAGCAGCCAAGGGAGCTAGCCTGAGCCGCCATAGCCTGAGGGAGGGGGGAAGGGCTGTGGAGGTGAGGAAGGGGGTGGGGTGTGGTCAGAGAGAGGAACAGGCACCAGTGACAGAACAAGAAATGGCTGGATGGTATGGATGGTGGATGACACCATCATCTAGAGTTCTGCCCCTTCAGCTGGTCCTGGATATGTGGAAGTGATCTTGGTGAGGAGGAAAGTGGAAACTGTGACACAAAAGACCAACGACCACTGAGATCAAACGAACGTACATGAGAAGCACAGGACACAAAGACAGATGATTAGCACCTTCAGTTCTTCTGATTCCAGTTAAGTGAAACCTGCAAATACAGAGCTGATTTAAGTGGAAGGCGTGAGTATGAGCATCTTGTGGCGTCAGATGAAGCTGGGATGATTCTGTCTCGAGTCAGTGAGCGAGCGAGCGTTTCATCCACCTGCTTCTTCTGTCCGTCCGCTCCTGTCGGTCTCCGTCCTGTCTCTGACCACACCCTCCTTCATGTATGTGTGTGTGTTTGTGTGTCACAGGGCAAAGGGAAGGAAAAGAGAGAAGTGGCAGAGCCAGGGAAGCCAGCAGCCTCAGTCATGACCGCACATGGTGCGAGCAGTTAGTTTCATTAAAAAGCAAAGCGTTGCTGCAAACAACATAAAGCCGTTTGTGTACTGCGGCTGTGACTGCTGAATGGGGGTTAAAAATGGAGAAGTTATGAGCACTAAATTTTCGATGTGTTCTGTCTAAACTTTTTCTTTTTGTTTGTTTGTTTGGAAAATTCAGATGCGTTCTAATCGGCCGTCTCTCTTTCTTTTAGACTCAGGTCATCTTTCTCTCTGACTCTGTGAGCATGTGAGGAACGTGGTGGTTTCTCCGAGGCTGCTTGCCCTGCCATTCCTCAGCCAGCCTCACACTTTTAGGAATCTGTAATTCAAAAAGGAAAATACAAACAACAAAAAATAACAAAAAGAAGAGTTAGCTTTAAAAAGAAGTGAAGACCAACCCATATATTCAGATATGGAGAGGAGGTCATTGCATTAAATATGAGACTACATTAAACTGGTACTACTACTGTATCTCCAAGAAAGACGACCTGAATTAACACAAACATGTATCTGTTTAACTAAAACCACTGGGCTTGAATGCATGTTAGAATGAAATAGAATGAAAATAGAAATGTACTATCACAACACGCTGTAATCCTGTTACGATAAAACTCCCACAAACGCCACAGCACACACCGAATTTCACAATTTCTGTGTGTTAAACCTGATGTAGAGTTACACCTCGCACATACGGCCATGCTATGGCTGTAACAAATCTTCAAAACTGATACAAGGGACCCTCCAACTCCCAAAATCATACTATATCTGGCCTGTAGTACTATTTTTAGATCTGTGGTGTCAAACATAAGACCAAGGGTCCAGAATCGGCCTGGCAAAGACTTCTAACCAGGCCCACTGGACAGCTTTGGAAATTTCTTTATAAGTTTTCCAGCTTAATCTTTAATGATAAAAAACAGCCTATAACTATTCACACTACACTAAAGTAATTAGGTTATAGAAAAAAAATGAAATGACAGAAACGTTTTTTGGTTTTTTTTAATGTGTATACAGTAAAAAAAAAAAAAAAAAAAGGTATTTTCTGTGAATTAACAAAAGAAAAATGCTATTAATTACAGGGCAGCCAATGTGCTACACCTAAAACTTTTTCTGTAATTTGTTTCTTACCATTTAAGCCCAAATAGTCATTCTAACAGATTTCTGTCATTTACTACAGCAGCTTTTCTTTATTATGTACAAAAAACTGAGATGTCCCGTTGAAATTGCACCTTATTTTAAAAAATTATATTAAGATATCTCAAAGTTTAAATGTGTAATTTGACTTTTTTTACACTTACAGAAAGGGGAGTAGAATGGGCTATATGTGGTCCACAGTGTGAAATGCTTTTGTCATCCCTGATCTAGACTGTTTTGGTGCGAGCAGATTTATGTAAAACCCGTTTACCTAAACTGTCTCACTGGGCATTCATAGCAGAGTGACAGCATGTACGATCGTGGCTCAGGAGTTAGTAGTTCGTCTTGTAATCGGAAGGTTGCCGGTTCGAGCTCGGACAGTCTCGGTCGTTGTGTTCTTAGGCAAGACACTTCACCCTACTGGTGGTGGTCAGAGGGCACGGTGGCGCCAGTGACTGGCAGCCTCGCTTCTGTCAGTGCGGCTGTGGCTGTAGCTACAATGTAGCTTGCCATCACCAGTGTGTGAATGGGTGGATGACTGAATGTGGGGTAAAGCGCTATACAAATACAGGCCATTTACCATTTACATCAATGGTGCCCCCCTCTGCTAATGTTAGCTAGCTGCATGGTTTTTACAGTTAGTGGATGTAGTTGCACAGTAAGAAAATAGCACTAGAGGCCAGAGGGAAAATGTGTAAATTCTATTTTGAGGTGAGTTGTGTCTTTAAAAGAGTGAGAGTTAAACAAAGGCTCTGGTATGATTTTTGAGAGAGCCCTGATCTTGGAAAAGAGTAACAGAGCAGTGAAACGACCTAGAGGCTACACACACCATGCTTTTAGTGTAAACACTTCAGAGACCGATGCAAACAAACCACAAAGCTTTAGAGTCATGACCAGCTCCATATCCCAGCTCAGCCTCACCATACATAGTTTACTTCAGCTAATACTTCAGTCCTTTATTCTTTTACCACTGGCCTGCAAAAAAGGACCAGAACAGCCCAACACTGTCATTATCAAAAGGTGAATTTAGAAAAAGGAAACATTATAAGGCGGCTATTAATGTTATTAAACTGGACAATATTTAAAAAAAATGACCCCTTACAGGGGAAAATAACTTGTTCTTGTTGTAACAACACTGTAATTTATCTAGAGCATGCAACACTTGAGAGGCAGCAGCATGATTTTTAATCTAGTTTAACCTACAAAAATATCTCTTGATATGTCTTCATACTGTACAGCTGATTTAAATTACATTTGCTTGATTGCACATTGAGCATTCTTTCTTTTTAGGTACGTCAAGTGACCAAAACACAATAACGTCTAAAAATGTAACTTTGAGTTGATGGTCACTGCCTCTTCACATGGTGCTTACATTCACTCAGCTGATTTATCACCACACAGATTCAGCTTTGGCCACAGTTCTGGCTCAAAGTCTTAATTAACAGTGTTTTTATTTGAGTAGAATATTGTTATTCAACATTTTAAAACCTAAAAGAAAATCAAATACTGAATGTCTCAAATATACAGGTGATCACTGTTAGGTGCTGATTTGCGCCATCATGAGCTTTGAGTGTGCCATGTTTTATTTTCAATGACCACTAGGTGGCACTGCCGTGAATAAGAGAGGCTTCACCTCAAACACTTCTTAGACATGATATCTGATTGGCACAGCTCACGCTACCAGAAACAACTTTTCCTACTGTTATGAGGCACAATGGACAAATCCGATTGCTCCTTCTTTGTGGAGCGGTGTGAAGTGTCTGTGTGTGTGTGTGTGTCTGAACTAGCATCTATAATCTCTGTAACTTGCCCCACTCGTTCAGCACGTGAATGGAATACAGAGTAACAAAAACTGTCATAGCAAGAACTTGCTGAGTTAAATGTATGTCATAGCACCTTTGGCATTCGTTTCCAAAAACACTTCAACGTAGGATGTGGGCACGTATCCCTCCTCATCCTCGTTCCTCCGCACGCGTGTCCAGCCATCTCCTTTGTCTTCTTCTATGACGTACAACAGCTCACCCTCAGCCACGGAGATGGTGCCCTCATTGTGACCTGCAGGAGAGAACAGCCGCAAACCAACAGAAGATAAGAACGCTGGCTTTGTATATTAATAGGAACCATGTTGATTAGTAGCGCACTTTGAAAATCAGAGATGCAAGAAAAGAGGAAGCAAAACCAGATGCTGTACAGCAGGGATATAGTCAGAGACTACTTGTAGAAACTCCACAGGCACTTTAACATGTCCTGAGTCAACATATATGAATAAGCACAGGTAGTTTTAACAATTAGTAGTGCTTCATGTGATCCACCCATTTTAACAGAAATTCTAAATTTAATCTATTTCTGAAAAGTAAACATTTATGGATACATTAGTTAGGAAAGTGTTACTCAGTGTAAGCCCCTCTTATTCAGTTTTGGAGCTGGGGGGCTGGGGTTGGGGAGCCAAGATGTTTGAGGCCCTACAAAAAACCATAACCAGATAATTAAGGGAATACAACTCCAAGATGAACGTTATTGTGTTACAGTTTATTTGTTTTTTGTGATGTCGTTATGTGGTTAAACTTTGCTGCTTTGTTAAATGTTGTGCTTTGCTCAAGTAGATCTCAATAGACCAGATTCCAGTAAGTTTAATCTTTTACGCTGCACTTGCGTAACACAATTATGTGGAAACCTTATCTGTAATCAAATTGCTTTTTTGAGAGTACACTCCTTTTTTACTTTTGAACAAATGTTTGAGTATGAAGGTTTTATGCCAAAACACAAGGTATACAGGGCGGTGAGCTCTCTGGAAATATGTGTAACTGTAATTCATTTACGTGACTGTAATCTGCAACAGTAGGGACTGGGGTTATTCCTGGGACTTTTCTCTCATTTCTTGTTGCCAGTAGGGCGGGTAGCATTTGGTTATGTAGCCTTGCTGAAAGAAAAACCCTCCAGAATGACTGCAGTATTACAGAATTACTTTATTACTGCTATTCTAATATTCATGATTATGACTCATCAAAGGTCTTACACAACTGAAAAACTAGTTTAACCTATACAATGAACCACAATTTCACCGTTAACCCAGCAATCGCTACAGCTAAAGTAAGATAGATCTTTACCGCCTCTTTATATGCACTGAGCTTTATGTTTAGCAGCTTTGAATAATTTTCCAAATTTGATTTTGAAATAGTGCAACTGAGAAATGAGTGTATTTTTATTCATACTCCTCCACACATTTGAACACAAAGATCGCATCCCTACTCCTCCTCCTCATTCAGAGGAAACAAACTCCTCCACCCGTTTTCCATCAGACTCAGGTTCAGCTTATTTCCAGAAATAACGGGACCTCAGCAGCAGCCACCAGCCAACGAGCAGGCTTCATACTTACATTGACCGTTTTTATTTTAAACCAATGTGGCTGCAGTTACCTTCGAAGGGATACAAGGCTTTGCAGGTGCCGATGGTAGGCAGGACCTCCTCATCATCAAACTCGTCATCGAACTCCGTCGTGGTGGTTGGGGTGGGGATGGGTTGGGCTTTGACCTGAACCTCTGAATTCTGCTCCTCTGTGTAGCTGCCATCCGGGCTGCTCAGGGGCCAACACACACACAGTAAATATACTGTGAAAACACACATCGATTTCTTCCCAAAAAGTCATGTGTGTTACAAACTCTGGGTTCTGTGGCTGCTTTTTGCCAAAGTATACCATACCTCTCTCTGTCCTGTGCACAGTTGTTGCTCACTGTTGTGCTATTCTGGGTCTCATAGAGTCCGCTTTTCCGGTGTGAATCACTCTTAGACGGCATCCTCTCCTCCACCTCTGCTAACCAGCCCTGAAACACACGCAATCATTATTTGGCTCTAGCTTTTCATTTTTATTACATGACAACTTGGACGAATGACAACTTGAGGAATTCTTTTTATCTGTGATAACTTTACATTCGGCAAGGACCTAGCACAGAACGAACACCTCATCCTTGCATTCCCCCATTTATTTACACGGTTAAACCAGGCCATTGTTCTGGGACTCCTCTCTCTGCACAGAGAACATGGAACATGCAGCCAATCCCTGCAGCTGCCTTGCATCTTCTCCTAATATGGATAAGCGACAGTCTTCTTTGGAATTACCCCAGCTGGAGATGTGTGTCTGAGCTCCTCATTATTTACTGTTTCAGATAAACCAAACAACACAGCCTTGCCAACATTAACACTCAAAAAGGAATAGGGGCTCAGACAGACACTGAACTTACCTCAAATTTCTGTACTTCAGACTGGAGCTTCTCAATGTTTTGACCTATTTCTGTTAGCCGGGGGTCCACACTGGCCGGGTCTCCCATCTGAGGGTTCTTTATATACACGTCTTTCATCTTAGTCAAAGCATCTCTGGAAGAGCAAGTATTTGTAAGTCTTTGAGGCTTCAGAACAGAATGGAAAGATTTATAACGCTAGATTAAAACCCCTCTGAATACCTCTGGTCCATTTCTTTTTGTATGTCTTTACTCAGCTCATCGATCTTGCCCTGCAGCTTCTTCCTCCTCTGCTCTGGCGGCAGGTGACTGAAGTCCTCCGGTGCAGAACCCTGAAAAAAGAAAAAAATCACACCATGGAAACTTTTTTAAAAACTCAAAGAAAATAACCAACTTCAGTGATCCTTTTTGTGCCTTAGCAAGAATCAGTTTTTGATAGGTGCAGTATCTCTCTCTGGTTTTGGGGTTTTTTCTATTTATTTTTTTTAACCCTGTGAAACAAGACTCAGGGATAAATGGGTATCAGGGTAAATAAATGGAGCTCCTGTTAGGCTTTAACTGAATCACTGAAGGAGATACTGCAGCCGCTCTCTAACACACTCTGTGATATTTAGGATGTTTAGCTCTGTAGACTTGAGGCCTTTCACCTATTCAGTCGCCACACCTAATTTAGAGCTCTGTAAATGCAACGGAAATGTAATAAAGTTTTGGCCACATCCTTTCATTGCATATAGTGTTTCAGGGTCAGCTAGCTAATGGATCTGTTCTCTGACAGGAACGGCTCTTTCTTAAAATGAAGGTTATATGAGCTGCAAGAGGTTGGCTTGACAGGAGTCATGTTTCCTGCTGAGACTGTAATACTGAATAGAATGAGTCATGCTGCTCCGCTGCCTCTCAGTCTTTCTGTAAACATCTGTAAACAAAGCATCAAAACTAATAAATAAATTGATCAGTAAGGATAAGGTAATTAACTAGCTGCTTCTGTAAGTCTTGGAATAACTCAGAAATGTTGGTGCTGCAGTACAGCTTACTTGATACATGGTTTAATTTTTTGGACCCTATATATATATATACTGCGTTCAAGCTACTATTGTTGTTTAAAAACAATTGACTATCCATAGGTTTTAATGATAGGATTTCGCAATAAGATGCAATGAGGCCTTTGTTTTATATTGTTACTCCATTTGGGGCAGCATTGTGGTTCAGTGAGTTTATGATTAGCTGGAAAAAAAGAACGAAAATAGTGACATATCGGCAGAAAATCTTTGAACTGTGTGGACTGAAGAGGTCAAGGCCTGTGATTGGATCTCATTGAGATGGGTCACAGTGGCACCACAGGAAATAAATGCTGGATCTACAGCCTGGAGGTCAGGATTCACATCACATGAGCCAGATAGTTACCACGGCAACCTTACCCCTTCTCCCCGTATCAGCATGCAACACTTAAAGGCATGCAACACAACAAAGATCTGTCAGTCAGCATGCAGGCATGTCATGCTCTCGTATCAGTGAAACATCACAGTACAGAAATGACTCATTAGTGTTTACGTATCCACGTATCCTCAGACTAGTGAGGCACTACGATCTAAATGTAAATTTATTCTACGTGATTAAATTTAATCAATAAACAAACTAAAACTATATGCAGGCATTTAGTAACTTGATGTTGTAGTCAATAAAGTTGAAGTTTAGTTGAAGTTGAAGTTCAAACTGATCAGTCTTATTTGACTCAGGCACTGACGTACAAAAACAAACCAAGCATATGCTGTAAAATGTCAACATTTAAAAAAAAATTTTTAAACTGTTTAAAATTTGCGAAAATGCACTTGTTGACTTTCTTTTCAGAAAAGAAACTCATGTCTGTACAAATATGCTTAACATAAAGACTGGAAGGACAGGGAAACGGCTGTCCAGAGGGGAAGATCTCCTTTCTGCCTTGCATGAAGGGCGATACTCTGATGTTATGTTACATCAACTACTTCTTCTTTGAAGCTATGCACCATCCCATCAACACTCCCCCTGTGCAAAGCAACTTACAAATCAACATGGAGAGACACGACTCGGACTCATGTGGATTTTTGAAAATGAATTTTGCTTAATTATCCACTTAAAGCTTTTTAGTTTTGTTTGCCGGAAACACAAAGAGATTCTCTCTGATCCGCTTTGATACTAAAGGCGAGTCACAGGCAAAGCAGGCAGGCCATTTCTCCAACGGGGATATACCAGTTAGCCCTAAAAACAGATATGAGTTTCTCGTCTTATTGCCAATACCTAATTAGTCCATTTTGGGGGTTTTTTCCCACATATTTAAACAGGTAAAACAGATAAAGTACTGTTAGAGAACTTTTAGGTTTTTCTGCATAAAGCCAGGACAGCTGTTTCCCAGTACTTCCAGTGTGTATCACTATTATCCCTTAACACACCATAAAGTGAATGTTTCAAAATATGAAAAGGATTCCCAAAAGTATTAAACAATTTCACTAATCCTTATGTTTTGAGGAAATCCTCGCTAGTGTTAGATTTACAAACCACACACAAAAATATCAATAAATCAATAAATGGAACCGAAGTGGCATGCAGTGTAAGGACAGGAGCTCGCTTTCTACAGATCGGCAATTAGTATATGTTACAGGGACATACAATCAGCTGAGACAAGAAGGACTACGAGACAGACTAAAGGACAGACAAATAAAACACAGAGTAAATCTGATCACCTCAATGAGATTCCGGACGTGGGAATTGAGTGTGATCTGCATCACAGAGACCACAGACACATTTTGGGAGAGACAAAATGGGAACACAATCACAACATAAAAACAAACAAACAAACATAACACAAAAATGAGACAGCGACGTGAGTCTCAGGTCCATTGTTGTGTTACAGCAAAACTTAATTAATAATTAAATTAGATCCAAAACAAATAAAATGAGAAAAAAAAGAGCACACCAAAAACATATCAGCGTACAGAACGTTATTAAGACTGTGTTACTGGGACGACGTGACATGCGTGCTATGGTCATGCCGCTACGGTCGTGCAGTTATACGGTCATGCTTACCAGCTTGAGAGAAAGCTTCATGGGGGGAGAAGAGAGAAAAATGGCGAAGAGCAGGAGAGAGAAACAGACAACAGATAAAAGTCAACATGAGGATAATTATGGCCATTTGTTTTATTTTCCTTTCAACAAAAATAGTTTCCGTGATTTTTATAATAATGTTTTACTCTGCCAGACTTCACCATAAAAGGAAAAGAGGGTAAAGTAGTTAAAACTTCAAGAATCTGATTTATATACTAGCTGTGTAATTACAAAAAAAGCTCTATCAGAAACGATTTTAGCTACTAAGACCCCGCTCTTTTTTTTCATGTGGTGAAGTTTAACATTTCTAACATGATGAATTCATGAGAAATGGGAAGAAAAGTTGGCTAACAGGCCAACTTACTGCAAAAGCATGAAGTCACTGAGAAAAATTAAGGGAAGACAGATGCAAATTAAGAAGTAGAGGGAGAGTGACAACGACGACAGAGGACAATGTACCCTTTACTTCTTGATCCCGCTCTGCTGCCTACACAATGACACACAGGGCACAGCAGAGGGCGCCAAAAGCATGTTACCACATTAGCAGGTCCATATGTTGATATGGAGGCAGATACTGTACACAGACAAACTGGAGAGATGCTTTCAGAAACCAAATATTCACACTCGTGAAGAACAGCTTAGAAATAGACGGGTCTCTAAATTTTGCAAACTCAAGTGGCTCAGTGAAAGCCAAAAATTAAAACAGCGATAGAATTTGGCGAGGGACTTTGGACAGGATATGGTTCTGAATACAAAGAACAGAGCAGGTTAACAACAACAACTGGTTGGTAGAGCCAGAGCAGATGACTTGTAATCCTGTTAAAAGGTCACA
>NW_005187403.1:3817492-3827423 GCF_000239375.1 Pundamilia nyererei | reverse complement strand
ACACACACACACACACACACCTTCACATGTATAAAAACTACTTTGTAGAAGTGCAGGCAAAGACACAGGCCTTTGCTTCTGTCACCGGTGGGTCATATATGGACTTTGTATCCGGAAATGAAAAAGAGAAATTTTTGTCTGAAAGTTGATAAAAACTGAAGTGAAAGAATCAAGTAAAGCTGGTCCAAAAGATCCTTTCATATTCTTTCTCACAATCTAAATAAAAGCTATGTTTGATGTTTTTGTGAAATTAAAATGTTTATAGAATAATTAGCTAAAAAGTCTAAGCTGGTCTGCTTCTGTACGACACATTATACTCCAATTTTATGCTCCCTTTCTAACAACAGGCCAGAAAAAAATGTGAAAATTAGCCTTTTAAGCTAGCTTCGACTTTTGCATTCATCATTGCATTGAGGACTTGTTTTCCTTTGAACAAAACTGTTCGCACTCATCAGCCTGGCTTTCAGGATTTCTCAGCGCTACCTGACGAGCAGCATAACTTCTTTTCTGCTGTCGGTTGCTTTCGGTTTTGTTTACAGTGGGTTTCCTATAAATTAGCAGCTTGAGTCAATAACTGCTGTTCATTTTTACATTTATGTCTCTAACTGTTTGTTTTATTACTAAGTTTACGTGTGATTTATCATGGGACCACTTAAAAGCTGCAGCTTTCCGTAAAGAGCGTTTTAGATTTGTTCTTGAGACAGACACAGATCAACAGTTATATTACAGACAGATAACACTGCTGCACTATGGCACACCAGCACAAAGAAAGCCCCAGAGGGGTAAATTCTGGGTACTGTAAGCTGGACCCAGACCCAAAGTGTAACCAGCACCTCGTGTCATACAGCCACATGAGGTTTAATAAGTAAAGAGCGGTAATTCCTCAGTATCATAAATAGCGTCCTTATAACTCTCACATCCTCAGGTGCTTGTGACACTTTGGGAATTGACCCCTTGTAGATACTCAGTGGGGAAGCCCTGAAACAGCTGCAAGACACAGCAGACCCCAAGCTGGCACATGTGATGAGGGATGAAGTCATCATTTTCTAAAATCATTCTTCCGACTCTGCACATGTCACAACCATGTGATCAATACTGAGCCAAACACAGACACTAGCCTCCTTTGTGAGCATGTTTTGCTTCATTAATGGTGAAAATTTCCTCAGACAATTATTAATGAGGCTACTGCCTGTGTTATACATGGCTTTTACTAATCACACACATCCACAACTATTCAATGCTTATACACGCCAAATACACACCTGTTGTCTCTCTCTCACACACACACACACACACACACACACACACACACACACACACACACACACACACACTTACAACATATTGCCTTGCTTCAAAAGCATACGTGGGTCTGCCCAGAGTCCTCTTCATTAGCTCTTTGTGATAAATGAGAGAGCGCGGAGATTGTTGCTGTGTGGTCATCAGAGAGAATAAAGCTTTGTCAATAAGAACTTGGGAAACAACACTGATGTGCTTGAGCTCTTATACTGTATGCTGCCTTAATTTGACTCTCAATACACAGACGCATTTTCTTTTTTCTCAGAAGCAACACACGTGCACGCACACATACAGTGACTGGGGATGAATTAGACATCTCATATGCAGTGCACACAAGCTCTCCTGCAGGTGTAGACATCCTGCCATTGCGCGGAGACACAACACCCCACCCCCACAGACACGACTACAGCAACGCTTGTGTATTTTATTTGTTTTCCTACAGTTGTAATGACAGAATGTGACTGTAAGAGATTTTATTGGTGGATTTTCAAACAGGGATTATGCTGGAGTTACATTTGAGTCTTTTCAAGACAATAACCAAGGGAAAGTAATTATTTAGTATATTATATTACTTTTTAGGTTAAACATTTTCTGAATCAAATTAAATGCTGTGTACCCATATACGCAACACAAAAAGGATGGATGGATTAAGCAATGATAAATGGTTTTTATCATGTAGGGCTTTAGGCAAATGACCTTTTCCCATTATGACATGGTGAGCTCCCTACTCTAGCTCTCCAAAGCCTTCTGCACATGCACTGTCTTCTGTCACGATACCACTTTTTGATTCAGTGAGTAACATCGCTGAGAGGTCACAGGCATGTACAAAACCACATCTTAACATTACCACATACGTTAGTCCAATATATTTAGACTTCCTACAGACTTATGATGATGACCCTAGTTTGAAAAGACAGTAGAAGAAAAAGGAAGAGAAAATAAGCCTTTTACCTCCAAATGGTGATAAAGTGCTTGTTACCATGGTTACCTACATTTTTGATGTTTTATTAGATTTATTCCAAAAAGAAAGCAATATTTTAACACGGTAATCTACATCAACCAGCATCTAAACACAGAAAATAAACTTCCACTAGATGTAAAAACACCTACAGATCAATTCAATGCACCCTCGTTAGGAATGGAAAGCAGTACTGATGAATTTAAAGATCTCCACAAGGCTTTCCGGTCTGATAAAGCTTTTAACCTTTAAACCTTTATTCAGCCTTTCTTATACCATGAAATGTTAGAATAAGGTCAAACTTCAGTTTAATCTGTGCATAGTTGAAAACAATGCATCTGATTTAACTCTTTTTATCAGTCTTCTCATGAGCTGTTGCAACACATCCGCTTTTAGAAACATGCACTTCCTGATAGACCTGTTCGAAAAAAATACGCACTTCCCTCTGCACTGCCTCATTTTAATCATTTCCTCTTCGATACTCACACACTGCACTACTGCAACACATTGTTCTTTTGCCTTTTCAGACGTCATGTTAGCACCAATTCAAACCAATGTTTTTACTCTGAACTGCTCCCATTTCAAATTATGAGCATAAACAAAAAAACGATATTTGTGGAGTCCGGAAGGAACATTGGGAGTTACAGCCCATTCCTGAGGTCACGGACAACTGGAGAGTGAAGTAAGAAAGGACAGGAAAGCATGCTGTGACCTTCCCCAGCAACTGTCGCCTGTATCTCTACAAAACACGCACTGGACTTTAGAGCAGAAATTGTGATGACACACACAAGGGCACTGGAGAGGTGCTGATAAAACCATCCCTCAGGAAGTTGTCTAAACTTACTCTCCCACCATACCAATCGCTTGATTCATACTTGAAGGTTTAACCTTCTTCTTGGTTCCTAGCACGTGCAAAACCCAAAACAATCTGCCTCCAGCATAGACTGCAGAGAAGAGCACAGGGAGCAAGTGCAGTCTTCATGCTACTGCCAACACTGCTTAGGCTCCTTAGTTTCTGTCAGAAGGGGAAGGTGGTAGAGAGGGACTGTCATTGTGAGCACAGTTAATCTGAAGAATGAAGGGACAAGATGAAGAGGCTGTTGGTGAGTAGGACACATACCATGGAGTCAATAGGTAATGGTAATGCTCTACAGAAGCATGCTAGAGAAGCACAAAAGCTGAGCACTGTATGAGTGAAGGTGGGACACTTGTTGGAGGTCGCGTTGCTTACACTTGATTGGTTACTGGCAACAGAAGTAATAATGATGCTGTAGCCATCATGACCATCCAAGAAAGCTCAGCACGTCTTTGGATTATTCACTCATACAGTGTAGCAGCCACACAGCTCAGGTACAGGTGTACAGACACACAAACACAGGCACAAAGCTGGCTTGGACACACACACACTTACCCCTCGCCTCAGGCTCCGGAGGCAGTGCATTTTGGGTTTGGAGGCCATGAAGTCGTTGAGGCGGTGGGAGAGGGGCTCCTTGTGCTGCTTGGGAGACTGGGGGTCGTTGGGAACAGCAGAGGGTGAGGGTGGGGATGAGGCTGGGGGGGCAGGTGGGGGCTGGTGGGGGGACGTTAACAGGGACATAAGCTACCAATAAGAGAGGGAGCCGTGACGGAGAGGAAGAGGAAAAACGTGGAAGAAGAAGAAGAAGAAGAAGGGGTCGAGAATCCAACGAAAAAAGACAAAGGAGGAAAAGGAGGAGGGAACACAAAACAAAATAAATAAGCCTCCTACAAATATTAAAAAATAAACACACGCAACAGAAAACCCAAAGGAACATAAAAGACAACCAAAGGGATGTCAAACCCAGAGTAGCAGTTATGTTGTGGGAAAAAATAAACTGTTCAACACATAAAACATAAAAAAATTAAAGAATTAAAAAGAACAAAATGACCAGAGTGAGTAGAAAGCGCACAAACGTGTTAAAGCAAGCAGATGCACAAAGCAAACAGCGAAGAGTTTCAAAGCGCATGCCGGCTTCCATTTTAGAAACCTCCGTTTGAGTTTTGTTTTTTTACTTTCCCAACCTCGTCAACATGCCAGCTAAGACGAGTAATTCACCACATCCCCGAGGATAACAGCTGCTGAATTTGAGGCCATCATCAGCCTAATCTAATTGCTTATTGCGGCTCTAAAACATCTGACTGCATAATTCATCAACCAGCAGTTAAGGAGAGAGAGTGAAGCAGTGATGAGTTTTAGGATACCACATGATGCACATTGCACATGCACTGGTGCGCGATTAAGAAATCTTTTTTTTTTTTCTGTAAACCAATAGTTTTTGTGTTTCCGTTGGCATGCATGTGTCCTTGTGTGCATGTACAGTGTAAATACCTCTCTGTACACTATGCTCCCAAATTCTGCCTTTACAAGTTTGCCTTAATTTTGGGAGGTTGCACCATTTTCTGCACACCAGGGTTTCTCATGTAGCATTGCACAAACTCACTTTCTCCCTCACCCACACAGACGTGCACACACACACACGCGCACAAACTCACAAACGACTGCTCAATCACACTCTGTTCTAATTCAATACCAACAGTGCCACCAGCCCATAAGACAGCCAGAGATCAGTCTTGATGTTTAGACACAGGAAGCTAAAGGAAGCTACTCAAGGATGATCAGTCAGTGGAAAAGTACTGAGGGAAGACTGTTACATCAGATCCAAGAGGAAGTTAATATCTGCCACTTGAGTCCGTTCATAGAGTGAAAAGTAGAAATATATTAGTGTGTGTTATGAAAGGGAGGCTCCAAAATCGGTGAGGGTGATTGCCAGGGGAGGAAACGGGTGGCAAATAATAACAACAAAAATGGCAATAATAACAGAGAACTAGCAATAAATTTCTGAAGTTAACATAGTGAACAAAAGTCAAAAAAATCTATTAAAAATATATAAATTTAATACAGAATCAACACCAAGACTGTAACACACACTACAAACACTGAACACATATATTTCTACAGCCACTAAATAAAAAGTCATAAGAACAAACATAATGGGACCTGTAATATCTCTCCACCCCAGCCCATATAAATCTCCTGAAAGTGCAAAGTGAGCTCCAGGCGAGGAAACTGCACCACAACTAGTGATGTTTTGCAATACGTTCGGGTGTAGCAGTGATTTTTGAGTAAGGTGTTCATTCATTGTTACCTTGTTCTTGTTCTTAATGAAAGGCCACAGTTTGCTTTTGGCCTTGACACCAGGCTTCTCTTTGCTCTCTTTGGTGTTGGACAGGCTGGTTTCAGATACTGTCCTCTTCATGGCCTGGCCATAGTCCTCAAACTCTACATCTCCTGGGGGCTCGAAACCAGACTTGAAGGACTCCACCACCTGCTTAGAGTCCTAGTGAGAGACGACAGTTGCAGCAGTTAGCAGAACCCTTAATCCTGGAACCTCTTTAATTGCGTCAACGACTTTTTCAAAGTAGCTTTTCAGATACCAAACAATAACTAAAGGGAGGGTCTTTGTCGTTTGAGAATGTCTCGAGCATCGTAGGTCTGGTGATTATACGCAACACAAATGTGGCCCCGTGACTCAGTTGTTTATATCACTTTCTCTCTGATAACGATTCAAGAGTGTGTCAAGAAAGAAGAGAAGCTGGAATTACTCAGTTTGTGGCCTACAGAAGAAAGAGGAAAAGGCCTAAATCTGTCAGGCAGGAGTTATGAGCAAACACTGAGGTCGGGGATACAGCCAGGCTTCTCAGACACAGGAAGACGCACATTCATCAGTTGCAGTGCACACCAGCCTTTCTGAACTGATAATAGCAAAGGGTCTGGTTGGAGTTAGGATCAGGGGGTCAGAGATCTGCTCTTGTGTCCTCCATATGTGAGAGAAGAAGAAAAGAGGAAGAGTATCTGCCAGAGGAAAAGTAGCATGTGATGTGTTATTCCCTGCCGTTGTTTACTCCAGCACAGAGTCATCTTCCTGGAGCCTAGCCAAGGACACACACATACACAGCTACACATACACAAACTATGTGATCCCTGCGGATGGTTTTGGGTTTTTTTGTCATACAGCAGGCAGCCAACATGTGACAGCTCAATATATCACACTTTTAAACACAGGCAAATGCTGCTCTCCTTTTACCTATTTAAATAATAAATAACTATAAGCAATGAGACACAACCTTAATCCTTGGTTTAGGTTTTCTTTAAGGAATTGTCTGACATATTAGAAACTGCCTTGTTCTCTTTCCAGGAGAGATAAATGACAAGACTGATAAACCTCTCACATCTGCCTATGAAATATGAAGCCGCAGCAGCTGGCAAGATTTCTAAACTTAGCATAAAGACTAGAAACGGGGCAAGATTTAACACATTAGTGTGTGCGCTTTACAGCTACTCATAGCTAGCCTTTGTTACCATTTACCAGAGTTAGGCTACCGAACTCTGTGTTACTCTGTTCAACTAAAAACCATGTCTGTTAACCGGCATTCATCATCTTTAAGGTAAAAAATAACGGTGTTGAAGTTTGAATTTTATTCAGATCCACTTTAAACATATTTGAATAAAAAAGAGTAGCCAAATAGGAAGCACTAAATGCCTAATTCTCTGTGACTTTTCGTAATATATTCTCAAAAACGCCTTCACTTGATAAATGCTCCTAAATATACGTGTCTTTCAGATTTCACATCCCCAGTGTGCAGCTCTGTCAGAAATGGTAATCCTACAGCCAAAATGGATATAATCCTAATGACACAATCACTCTTACTATTTCAGTCTTTATAAGTTTCCTTCCAAAACCACACATATTACACAATTGCTTTCACCAGGTGTGAAGTACATCTGTTGAGGGATTAATGGAATTTTCTGTCTAATATCAGCGTAATACCCCTTTAAGGAGGACTACAGTGAGTATTTTTAACACAGAAAGCTAAAGAATTAGTGACATACAAGCTAAAGAAATGTATGTCACAAATTTTCCTTACTGTTAGAGGGGACTATAGTAATTGAATAAGCTTGTACAGCTTTTCTATTTACGACAAGGTCCTCCCACTTTGTTTGGAGAGGCGAGGTGTTTTCACCTTTTAACAAGTCCCCCAAGACTTCAACTACTTGTTGTTTAAGTGAAAGCATAATTGGGATTGTGTGGGTTGTCAGTGATAGACTGGCTGATTGAGTAATAACCCCCATACAGTGATGGGTTAACCAAGACCTGGTTAAGAGGTACATGTATATAGTATACATATATAGCTGGCAAGACACTAGGTGCAGACTGTGCAGAGGTGCTCCTGAGACAATCCAACATATAATAGTAGGGGTTCAAGATGCTAACAGGCAGGGCGTATATGGAATGCCATAACCAATTTTCTGGCATAGTATACAGGAACATCTCTGCCGAGTATAGCCTGGAAGTCTCAAGATGAAAATGGGATAAACCCCCCCCCCCATAGCAGTGGTGGACAAGCAGAGAGGACGACTGTAGTGACAGATACAGCTATACCGAGTGATAGCAACATCTGGAAGAAGGAACACAGCAAGCTCAAGAAGTAACAAAGGCTGAGAGAGGAGCTAGAGAAGATGTGCAGGATGAAGGTAAGAGTGGTCTCCATGGTAATGGAGCAGTAACCCCCAAGCTGGACCCAAGTTTGAAGGATAAAGACCACCCAGATATTATAATATATACAGAGAGAGGCTGTAGAGCAGCTGTATATGCTTCTTCCACATGCTACCGAGGCCCTGTTTGTTAAATGAAGAAATTGTTTAATTGCCAGTATGTTTTGTTTCTTTAGACTTCAGTCATCCAAAAGATCTTCCAAGTTTTTCATTAGCAAAACCCACATTCTCCGATACTCAACCCACAAATGCATTTTCCTTACTATTGTGGCACCATTTAAGGGGAAATACACAGGCTTTTCAAGGTTATAGGATTTATTGCCAATTAGTATTGTTACCACAAGGAAATAATTGACTAAATGGATAAATAGACAGATACTCACAGCCTTGGGCTCAATGGACTCGGCAGCATTTGTCATGCCATCTAAACATTTTCCCACAATGGGCAGCACCTGGCGATCCACGTCTGCAAATGTCTTCATGCACACTGATATCCTCTCAATTCTTTTCTCCTCCATGTCTTGAAGTTTCTACAGTTCGATACAAGCATATTTATACATAAACAAAAGTGTGGGTAGAGTTTGACTGGAAAAAATCAAAAACCCTTTAATCTATCTCAAAGTGCTGTCTTTTGATGCTGTCTTTGATGGTCAGACCAAACAACACTGGAAATGGGAGCGCTCAAAAATCATGAACTTTACAAAACAGTGAATTCAAAGTCACAAGCTTTGTAACTGTAAGATGAAGATAAGACAAAAATAACTGCACTTTAAATAAGGACTGCTTGCTTCTGTCAGTGTTTCCTGCATGACAAAAATGTAATTTTAGCAACAGACCTGCAGGGGGGGTTGAGTGTAGCGAGTTGCAAACAACTTTGAATTCACAAGATAAAAGTGCATTACTGTGCAATCATTGGTTACGTGAGAAAAAACAGAAAATAATGAAAAAAAATGCAATAATTTTGGAGGTGTTAATATTCTCACGTGGGAAGAGAAAATAATTTCTATTTAATGGTGACACTGATGAACCAAAACCAGCTTTATGACAAATCGGCTGAGGTAAATCATACACTGTAGAGCTATTGTATGTACCTGGAATATGTTGGGAATAATTGTATAGTAATGTTCATTCTGTTCCTTGTTGAACTTCTCCAGGTAGGCGGCGTATTCGCTCTTACTGTCACTAGCCATCTGGTGCCTCATCTGAGCTTGCTGTCGTGCCTGAAGAAAAGACACACACACAAGCACATATATCACAACCACATTCTCTTCACTAACCTCGTGTCCCCTGATGAAAACAGACCACAGACACAGCCAGAGCATAAAAACCTAAATGAGTCAACTATTTGTGTATATGAGCACTCATGCATGCACATGTACACACATATTCACAGAGAGCTTGTGAATGCATATCTAAAGGTGCAATTCAGAGTTGTGAAGCAGCAACAGCCTTTGGCATTAGATTATATGTAGGGCAGAACAAACAAATAAAGAAGACGACAACAGCCTGCACAGGCTGCAGAATGGAGGGATTTGGATTTTCTCTGTCCGCCCCGTCTGGCCTGCCTCTGCTGTCGATAATGTTGATTATTTTAAGCTAGTCTAAGGGAAGGAAGGAAGGCAGTCAGAAATGCTGCAGGAGAGGCCTATTACGAATCTAAGCAGATGGAGATGAGATTATCTCAGCTAGACAGCCTGTGCGGGTTGTGTGTATGTGCGTTAGTGTTGCGTGCAGCTAAGTACTCCTATCTGTTTCCTCTTTCCATCAGACCTAAGGCCGTCCTCACATAAATACTGATTTCAATGGGTCATCTGTAACAAAGAGTTACCTCATGAACCTGTGATTGTGATCAGCATTTAATCTGCTGAAGGCTACACAGAAAAAAGAGCAGCTGTATAACTGTATGAGCCAGCCAAGGAAACATAACCCTGATCTCTCATAGTGAAGAGGAAACATTTAAAGGACTTCATCCAGTTTTCACCTACACACCGAACTAAGAGCAAGAGCAGAGTATCTCTAACTCACTGACTCATTTACTCACACTCACACACACACACACACACACACACACACACACACACACACACACACACACACACACA
>NW_005187403.1:3791172-3817472 GCF_000239375.1 Pundamilia nyererei | reverse complement strand
CACACACACACACACACACACACACACACACACACACACACACACACACACACACACACACACACACAGTACATCGAGACACACGTCAGATACAAAGGTACATTATTTCCAGCACATGAGGGATGACAAATGATACCTCAGTGGAAAATGATTGGCTGTGAGTCACACAGCCTACGAAAGACAAGGAACGTGAAATCTAGAGAAAAGCTAAAAAGCACATGGAGAAGTCCAGCTGTTTAAATTCTAAACGCCAGCATGTGAGCATGCATTTAGCGTATGTGCTTTGCAAGTGTAGGTGCATGCAAAGTGTATTGAATGTGTTTAGAAATAATGAGGGTACGCGCTATCACCATGGTAACTTTGCCAGTGCTTCAAAACGAGTTGCTGTGCCTGCAGCCACATCACATCCTGTTGTCATTTTCTGGAAATTACCTGTTTTGCTAGCTGTCACTAATGGGTATAAATACATATTTACACATTTCAAGTTATTTATCTAGCTGTCAAATGTGGATTTTAAAGAAGAGTTTGATGAAATAATGAGGATGTGGAACACAAACTGCATGAATGTTTATAAAGGTTTGACTTAGCATAATCAGCCTTTCTCTCATATTTCTTACACATAAAAATCAAGAGTGGGAAAGTGTACAGCAGCAGACAGCGCGATAAGCCACAGTCAGACAGGACAGGGCGTGGTAACAGACCTGGTTGAGGCTATGTGTCAGACTCTACAGGAGACCGTGTGTATATCGAGACACAAGTCGAGACAGTGTGTGTTCCGACAGATACGGGTTCTCTGCTCGCTGGACCTACCTTATGGAAACTTCGCTTCAAGGCATGGCATAAAATAAATTTACAAACACACACATACACACAAAAGAATTATTAGCTGTTTCTAGCTAAACAAGAAGTTGCTATAGATGCACTTCCTGCACCACCTCGAGAATCATCGCTAAAAAAAGGAAGCTGGTATCAGAATAAACAAACACGATCACCACTAAAGTAGTGGGATTTTAAGCTGCTGTTCTCCGCTACTGGTAGAGGCTGAACAGTTGAGAGGAAGGAAATATGTTGTATCCCTATACTTTATGACGGAGAATCCACAACAGGGAAGTCTGTCAGTGTGTGTGAGGGCCGGGGGTCCCTCAAAGAACCGTAACTGTGTTTGTGGATATCTGGGCTGCAAATCCAAACCCCTAATTAAGGGATTTGTTTGCCAGAGGTGGAGAGAGAACACTTAGAGGTTTGCTCCAGCTGTGCTTAAAACCACAAAACTCCAGCTCGACAAACAGCAGCTCTTTTGCATTAAGGGCACTGCATGACCGACAAAAGCATCTAGTTGAAGTGAACTTTCAAAATACATCTCTGTTAAATATTTAGCCAACTTAGCTGGAAAATACTGATTTGGACAGGTCAAAATATACATGACTCTTTCTCTGCTTTTCCTACCACCATGCCACCACCTATCTGTTCACCCCAAACCTCCTCATGGAGCAACATTTTTCACTATGACTAAAATGCAAACTAAGCTGTGGTTGTGACATTTCATCTGGGTACCTTTAAACTGTGCATGTATTTTGCAGCAAATGTAATAACGCAAGTGTCTAAGTGGCTATACTCTATATCTTAATAAGAACACTAAGCTCTGCTTTTTTGTACTTTTTGGAAGAAAAGTACCTGTTATAGAAAGACGCTGACAAGCTCATCTTTCAGGTTTTCCTGAAAGATGAGTAAGTAAAAAAGCAAGCCAAGTTCACCCAAATGATCCAAAGGAGAAGGACTAGGAGAGGACTAAAGCACAATTAAATGATATGTAATGTGAGAGATGTATTTAAATAAAAGGGCAATATCAGTGGTTTTAATGGGTTTGTCCAGTTAACTACGGTTCATACACTGTTCATGAACATTGCTTGCATATGTACCTATAATGTAAGATTAAGACTATTTTGTGAAGAATCTGGCATACTATGACACAGTTTATGTCCCCACTTTACAAACAGGCTGAACTCAAATAAAGTGAAAATCAAATGATCATTTCATTTGCTGATATCATGTGCAATTTACGAATGTTGTGTGATAATAAACATAACTCTGATATGAGTATAGCAACTCCTGCTTCAACAATAGATTCTTGAGCTGCTGTGCCGGGTCTTTCCAGCTGAGTTCAGTGCTCTCTTAAGATGACTGTAGTTCTCTGGCTGCATGTCCAGAGTGTAGAAAGGCTCTTTATTCCAGCCTATATTTGCATAATAATCAGGTCTGAACTGTGTCAACTGTGAGCCTCAGCTCTGCTCCGACAGCTGATGAAGCAGCAGGAACATGCGCTGCTGACCCATGATGCCTTGCGGGCGTGGGAGCTGTGTGGGTCTGAGATTTTGAGGGCTCTTTTAATTGGTCATGACAACAGGAAATGACATCAGCTACGGGCCCAGGAGACTGTGGGCTGCAAGTTCTGAGAATCGGATGATTGCTCCTTGTGATGATTTATTGAACAGGACATATAATCTCTAAAACAGCACGCTACTTATTTAGTTTTTCACAGTCAAAAAGTAAAAACAAACCTACATGTATAAACCGAAAGACACATAAGAGAACCAAACCTTTTTATACTAAACAAAGATGTTTGGTGGCTGTTCTACATAGATAATACAGACTTGTTGCTGCTATCAGCTTTGTTTAGCAGCAGATCACTGTGCTGCTGGGACAATGCCAGCTTCTTCGCACAGTTCCTGGCATCAAGAACGTCATCAGTCAGTCTTTGCTGTCTTTTAGGCTCATTGGAACGAGGACTCAGGATCGGGGCATAAAAGGGGGAATACGTGGAAAAGAAAATCGTGACAAAAAGGTTGCTAGGTGGGAGGGTGAGAAGCCCAGGCAGTCGTGTTAAGCATGAAGGGTACAGGGCAAGCTCATTGGATATGAGGTGACACAACACATACCTTTTCCACGTCAGCCTTAGTCACGTTAATGTCAGCATCCATCTTCTCAAAGTACTGCTGTGCTCTTTCTGCCTCTTTACACTCCCTCTCAAACCGTTTTTTACTCTGAAATAAGAGGGTTTAATGATTTAATGAGATCACACACATTACATCGGTCAATTCCTGCCACGAGCTATAGCAGAATGCTATATTACTTGACTTTTAAATAAGCACAGTAATGGACGTCATAATGTGTACGTGTACGTCAAATACATTTAAGGCCTGGCGTTGTGTGCAGCAGAGGTCAGTTTATGTCAACTGACACAGGAACAGGGTTTGTTAAAAGTCTGCAGTCTGCAGATTAAACAAATGTTCATAGTGGTCATTTGTGTACAGAAAAACAAGCATTCATCCAACCCTCTTTCGACCCCTCTAACTGAACAATCAGTGTTTGTTGGGCTAGTGTGCACTCTGAACTATGCCTATCTGCCTCACATACAATGGTATCCATTGAGTGCACAGAGAAGTTTGAGAAGGACAAGGCATCTCTCTCACACGCTTTCTCTCCCCCGTCAAAGGGGCCAGCCAGAGATAAGAAGTAGTGTTCTGTGCAATTTCTCTTCGAGCTTCTTTACTACAAATACAAACAGAAATCCTGGACCTGCACTTTTTCAGCACGGGAAACAATGTACTTAAAATCTTGCCAGCAGCTGATATTTACATTATACTTCAGTGTTTCAGTCTTCAGTACTAGGTGCACCTCAGGCAGTGTGTGTATCAATCAATTCATCTGATGTCATTATTATTATTTACAGTGTGTGACTTCTGTCCCCCTCACTGCATGTAAAAGAAAATGTACACTGAGATTTTAGGACATAACAGGAGGTTTTTCTGTACAAGGACCTCTGCTGATTTACATTTTTCCCACTAACACCTCATGTCTGGCAGTTTTTGATAATGATGTGCTTTATATATTTTACTTTATTACTGCTGACTGGTAGCAACTCTTCACCTGGGAAATAACTCGAATGATCTAAAATGCCTGGAGCAAATCCTTCATAAAGAAACCGATATTTGTTTGTTCAAAGAAGTATTGCTTTTGTTTGTTTGTTTTTTTCACCTTGTATTACACTCATTTCTAGGTTGGGTTAGGCTGCCACGAAAATCTGAAGTGCCTCTGGCTCCCAAGCCAAGAGAAACTGACAAGCGATCCAGAAAAAATGGTTTATTTTAGTCATTTATAATTTCGTAATGTTATAGTTGCAAATGATGCAAGCTCAGTATGTATTTGTTGCAACTAGTGCACAACTGTGGAACTGCACGTAAATAGGTTCACTTACCGCTTCCAGCTGTTTCCACGAGCTTTCAATGTGCTGCTGTGCCTTACGCCCATCATGGAAGTGCTGCAAGAGAAAACAGAAAAAGTACAGAATTGTTAATTTCTCTCATATTATTTATGAGCTCAAGGGATTTAAAATCAGATGAACATGTCTTTGATATAGTAGGGTTTACAAATTAGATGAGGTAATCATTAACCACTATGAATAGTTCCTACACTGTGACAGTGAAGTATTAGTGTCAACTGTGCAAATTCAAATAGACACTGTATTGTACATACTCTAAAAATTACAACCATAGAACCCACGAGCTTAGCGCTCAGAGATATATTCAAGCTTGAGCAGGAGGCTAAAAGTCTGTTTGATGAAAGATTAACCACAGGCTCACCACAGGGGTACCAACACAGCTCCAGAGAAAGTGTGTAACAGTGACAAAAACAGGTTAACAGTAAAATCATTAAAACCAGTCAAAGATACTGTACACTGAGTTGTCTTCACAAAGCACCATGCTCATAGCAGAGCTGTGCACCAAAGGTTTCTGTTTTTAAAAAGCAGTCCTCTCTGCTCTCTGTTGAGGGTCATGCAAATACAGAATGCATATTATTTGATAAAACTTACTAAATCCTACTTTTTTCTTACCAGAAATAGTTAAAAATATATATCCATAAGACCGAGAAGTTATAAACAGCTTATTAGAAAGCGTGTTGAAAGAAACTACTAAAAGCATGAATCTACTGTTGGATGAGGGAAATTCTGTTGGTCAAACACTGCAATACTGTGACCTACAAACAATATTAATGATTAGTCTGATGATCCCACTTTTCTCTGTGTGACAGCTCTGATGTCTGACTAAGCAGTAATCATGTTGGTATTCCCCTAACTGTTTTAGAGCCATTACCAGGTAAAGTCTGTACTTTCCCAAAAAAACCTGTATTAATAAACATGACAGTAACAGCCAGAGCAAAGTGGGCAGAATAAGAAACAGATAAAGGCTAACTGATGAAGTTCTATAATAGCAGCTGAAGCAACTTAAAATAGAAATTCACAGAGAACAAGGCATGAATTAAATGATAGAAACTATTTAGAGGCAAACACACAATGAAGGATTTTGGCAATGTCAACTGTAGCATATTGGAGAGGACTAGGTGGCAGCTGCTAGTCTAAACTTGTACAGCAAATACGCTGTGCTTTTTGTACATGGCCTCGCTTAGCCTACTAACGTGCACTTGGCCCGACGACAGAGCACATCCCTCTACAGCTCTCTGTGTGGATCACAGCCAAATCCCCTGGAACTGCAAACACACGGGTACAATCTAAACTTTTTCTTTTTTAATGGATTGCGATTAGCTATAAAGCATGCAAATACTTCTTTAACTGCTGACAGAAAGATTAATCTGCACAGGACTTCAAAAAGAATCAAATGAAAATGGCACAGGGACTTGACTATTAATGCGGTATCCCATAGTAACGCAGACTGCGGAAGCTGGGACCAGTAGCTGAGTTGAATATCGATGCTGCTATTCAATAACGGACCCAGGCTATTATAAAGAACAGAAAGCTGCTGTTTGTACGCTGCTGGTATTTCAGTGCTTGGGAAGCACAAGGAAGTTGGTATTCTGATTAAATAAGCAAGAGATGTGAAATTACAAATGATGCAGGAGGCTTAAAAGTTCATGTTACTTGAATGACATGAGAGTAGTAAGTGAGAATGCAACCTGGTGTACCTCAGGCATTCACACTTCCCATTTCCCAAAGTTTCGAGGGAAGCTGAGTAAAATAAGGAAGTGTTCCAGTGTTTCAGAGGAAGTATTTGAGCGTTACAAAAAAAAAAAAACAGGACACTGTGGAACTGCTAAAGTCAGCTCCCAACAATGCAACATTTAACTAGCCAAAAAAAAAAAAAATCTGCTAACCAGGACCTGCAGGTGACTGTTTAATAACACCAACTTTTCAATGATGTACTCTGAAAGTAATTCTTGGTAATTGATAAGTGAATGTGAAGCCTCTCCACACAACACAAGCTCACAGACCATATGACATCACTGTTACTATGGAGAATTCGTTCAACCAAATATTTACCTCTATAACCACATTTATAAAAAAGAAATCTGCACATCATCTGGTTTAAAAAAAAAACAACATAAATATCTATGGAGATAAACAAACTGCGATAAACAGCTCCATCAGGTTTACAAGATCTGCTGGAGGATGAAGATTTACTGACTACAGGGACAAATGAGGCAGTTTTACTTTCAAACACAATAAAAAGAGCCATCAGCCACCTGGGACGGCACATATACAGCGATCAGAGCAGATGCTCTGCTGTACTGGTTTCTCAGTGTTTAAATTAACAGACCCTGGTGATACAAATATCCCTCGTAGCCCATTCAGAACTCAATGAGCATGTCATCTTTTTTCCATTCATGCTAATCAATAAGAGCTTGTGACTGCAGTGACATTTGAGAGCAGTTCAGTGACCTCAAGCCATTTCCATTACCAGAACAAGTGAGAGAAAAAGGCCTAAAAAATGCTTGACCCAGAATTCATCCTTTTGCTGCATTCATATTTAACCTCCTAGGACCTGGAGTCCACATATGTGAACATCACATTATTGGTTGTCTAGGCCAAAATACTAAATTTTGCTCTACAAGGGGCTGATATTCACTTACGAGGACATTATACTGCCACTGTTCTATAAAATTTTAAAATGAACGTCCTCATATGTGGATCTCATTTCTCTCAGAAACAAAAATCTGGTAAAAAATAAAATAGAATCTGGTAATTCTTGGTTTTTACATTCATCAGGTCCCAATCAGCCCAAATAGCAAAGAGAAATTAAAAATGCATGGCATGAAAGAGTTCGGGACTTAGGAGGTTAAAGTTTAATAAAAGTGGGATTAGATAATAATAATATGAGATCAAAGATCAAAGTTGAATATTCACTTAATAATGGAAAGTAGGCATGCTTTTTCATGACTGTGACACATCCTTCATAAATAAAGGAATTCCTCATGCTGCGACACAGACTCTCTAATACCATCCAGGTACCATAGCACATGACAAAGATACGAGGCATCTAAGGACAGAGATTTGGGTTTTCACAACCATGATCCTTACATGCCTCTTTTTACTGGCATCCTTTTCCAGGCTGGGCTGAGTGTGATGTGCACTCACAAGCTGCCTTATCCACTGTAAAAATCTGTATTCTCTGACACGTAAAAGAGAAAACCTCTTTACTGCTTAGCATGTGCATCTTTAAGCTCACTTGAGTCAAGATGTGCACGTGCACATCTGTGCATATGCAGCAGTTAACTGATATATTACTCATTCATTGACTTGACTTGGGTCATAGGAATGTGAACCTGCAGCCTCATACAGCTGTCAGCATGCATATAATCATTAGGTACTGGAAATAGCCACAGGTTGTGTGGAGTTCTAGAGACGACAGAGATGATTAAACCCTATGAAAGCTCCACTGGGACGTTTCTCCTCATGTCGAATCCATTAGGCAACAGTTCAAACCTAGTGGTACTGCAGCGTTTGTTTATACTGAAGTCATTCTGGATTGATATATGCATGCAGAGACTACTGGAAGATCCAACGATCAATTCTCCCTCTCACCTTCCTATTTGCTTTTCCACTCAACACAAGAAGGCATTTGAGGACAGCCCAGAGTGATGCAATGTGTTTAACCATGATTTCTCTTTCTTGCCTGCCTCAACGAGAACAACAAGGATGATATTTTCTGGCACAAAAGCACCTAATATCTATTGCTTTTCCACTAAATGCAATGCCTTTTTTTCTGGTCTTTGCAGCTAAATGAGCTAGTGTCTTTCTTTTTTTTAATTTTCTACCTGGCTGAATATGTCACATACTTACATAAAAAAGGGAACCTATGATGAGTTATAGGAAGTCTTGCACAGTCTAAGGGTCTTCGGCAGTCTTCATTAGAGAGGCCAGTTAAGCCTTGTGGTCAGAGACCCGGTAAGGACAGCAGTATGCTGACTGAACACCTTATTATGATTCCTCAGCACAAACAGTCCAGTGAGACTTAAAGAGCCTTCATCCCATATTAACCCTGCCCCCTCTTCAACATTTCATATTACACTTTAAGACATTAAGCAATGCAAAAACAAGAAAGTATGTTGTCACAACTGTGAAATATTTAAAATATTTCTTACTGTGCTTACAACAGCTTTAGTCCAGCATATAAAATGTGATTCTACCTTTGTAAAAACACCTAGATTTGCTATGTTAAACCTTTTAGGAGAACACTGCTGGCCACCTCATATGCCACCCCGAGCTGAGTTTAGCAAGCGATTCACTCAAGAAGACAGCAAAGGGGAAGTGTAGAAAGTTACAAAACAAGTCCATATGAGAACTTAATGAGGATTTTTTTTTTCATTTCCGGGTTTGTAATGTGGCTTTTACCTGCGCAATAAGCTTCCTATAAACCCTGGAGGGGCCAGCTTCAGCCTCTAATCCCACTGTCTGGGTCTGCCTACACGGCTTTGTCTAACACAAACAAAATGCTGCAGAGGGGACACTGAGTAGTGCTTAGAAATAAGGGGGGAAAAGTGGATGATAGGAAGCTGGGGGCTTTACAAACAACACCCAATATATCACTTTCTCTGGTAGTGCTATGTTTTTCTATAGCTGGAAATTTGCTTTTGTCAGCAGGCTTTTCAACACTTAAAATAAGCCAAAGTCACACCCCAGTACTCAGGAGTTGTATGAATGTGCTTTTGAATCTCAATGCAAAATCATTTAAATGACTGAAAGCTTAACAGGTTAAATTTACTCCACAAGGACACTGTGGAGTAAACATGAGAAACCCAATGAATTTAGATGAAATGATCCTCTGTACAGAACAAGCTATCTGATCTGGACAGGGGATATAGCATAGCCATAAAACAAGTTTTATGGCTATGCTATGAAGGGGAACCCCCAGTACTAGCTAACTGAAGATATACTGCTTTAGGCTTCTTTAGTCAAGACACATGACTAAAGAAAAGAATGGGTAAAAAGGATGAGAAAGGATCAAAAAGGGACAAACAGATATATTTAAGAATTAAATAGAGTAGAAAAAGAGGAACTGTGCAGAGAAATGAGAAGGAACAGTGGGGTCAAAGTGACATTCTGCAGCCTGCGAGCAGCAGGAGTCTCTCTAATCAACCTTTACAACAAGAGACAAATCTGAAGTCTGTATGTGATCTTTGCTGTATGAAGCAGGCTAAACCAAAGTAAAAAATGAATTGGGGGTGTGTGATTTCTCTTTACAAATATGGGAAATTCCCGTTTTTTTCTGTAGCATCTCCATCTAAAACTTAGCTTAAAATTCATTATGATCACTAATGATGTGGTCCATAGACTAAATGTAGGAGCCTTGATGTCTGTGCCTGTGCGAATGAAAACGCAATCTAAAAAAAGCCTTTGAGCAGCACTCTGGTTTTGGGTTTCCACTCCAGTTCCCCCAGCAGGACTTCCAAGACAAAAGAGCTCATGAAAGATTTTCAGAACACTTTCCCAGGTGGCTAGGTCTCATCCTCTCTCTCGCTTTCTGCTCTTCCACCACTCTTTGATTTCTATGCATCACACAATGCAAGTGCACCACTCTTTCTAATCACTTTATAATGGTAATGATAAAAGTGATTTAAATGTTTAAGAATAGCATGTGGTGTACCGATATTTAGTTGGTTTAAAAGAAGGAATAAGTGTGTAATGACAGAGAGACGAAGACTGTGTTCCATAAAAAGGACTCACTCAGTCACGTTTTGCTCTTCTGGTGAGCCTTTGGGTGTATCTATATTTACTCTGGCATGACCTCGGTTCATGGAGAACAGAACATGCAAAGGGGAAGCACTGTTAAAAAGCCCATTGTGTCTGTTTTCCTTAAACATATCCTATTGTCTGAAGTCAAAGTTTGTTTTTTATGGCATAGGAACAGAGGAATAGAAGAAACAGAAATCAAATACCGAGAAAAAGAAAATAACCAAAGATCCCATATCAAAAGCTCTCACCGATTTTCTCTCAGTCTTGAGTTCTTGTAGGTAGCGCGCAAGTTCGGTGATGATAAGAGATGTCAGGTTCTCAGAAATAACTTCGTGTTGACCTGCGTAATCATTTAACTCGTTCAGTGTTGTTAGGAAGGCTCGACAGAAGGTGTACCTAGTGGGCCACAGGAAATGAAGTCAGAGGAAAGACATGGCTACCAAAAACATGGCTCATTTTTGAAAGAAAACGACCTCTGTGAGAACAAGTAAAAGGAATAGTTTATGTTTTTAAATACAGAGATAATGAGAGGATACCACTCTCATATCTGCCAATTATATACAAGACTACAGCAAAAACATAACAAATCCCCATTTAAATGATGCTTTATGACTTTATATATTTCTATTAAATGTTTCCAGTGATTTCTACTCATTAAAAAATTGCTGGCTCTTCTCTCCACCTCAAAATTTCACAGCATTCCTTTTACCTCGTATGCAGCATCATTTAACTTACTTGCTCTCTTCTTCTTCTTTGGAGTTCTTCTTGGGCTGATATTTCTTTGATAGATTCCTGTAAAGAAAAAGATTCCAGTCAGATATTCCTTACTGGAACTCTTACAAAGAGCCCTATCTTCAGACCAGTAGTGCACCCCTGCCATTATATTTCCCTGACACTGCGCTTATGGACCTGCCAAAGGATCATTCAAGTACACCATTCAATCCAGCAGAGTGCTTTCTGCTCCTGCTGCTATGGTCTCTCTCTTCATGTCATAAATCATTGCCCTTAAGGAGCATGCATGCAGAGCCAGTCACCAGAATAAAGCTGTTCTAAAGCAGCCATTACCCTTGTTTTGACTCTGGCTGTATGTTAGCAGTACGTGACTAGAGCAGGGCCGAGAGGGGGAGGGAAAATGAGACATATAGTGAACAGGGATGTGTAAAGATGAAATAAAACATGGTTGTAACTATAGATGCATGGTTAGTTTTGTGTGTGGAACACAAATAACAACCTTTAATGTCATTACAGCAGCATTTATCACTGTCTTTCATGCAGCCCAGCAACGTGATGCATTGCAGGCTACAGTACATCATGTCACTCGTTTCATAAAGACACTGTGCCAGACTCATTATCAGCCAACTGGGACTCTGTCACCAAATCATAATAACATACTCAATGTTCTGAAAGATTTGAGCACACTTTGTGCTTGCACTTTAGGATCCTTTGTCTAATTTAGAGGAACTGTTGTCGAATTAAAAATGAATATCCAAGCTGTGGACTAACAAAAAAAAGACATATCAAAAGGAAAAAGCCACAAATTTGTTAACTGATACAGAAAAAAGACATGAAAAAGAGAAAGTGAAATTTTCCAGTCTAATGTCATGAACCTTGTGGCATTATTGTCCAAATTATTACACCATGTCAATGTAAACTGATGCAAAGAGCTGATTACAGTCATTGGTGACTGTGTTTGATCTGGTATTTCAGCAGTTTGCTCAGTGATGGGACCTAAATGCCTCAGCTTGCACAAGAGCTTGCTTAATTCATGCCGAAATAAATAATAAATGTATTAAGAAAGATATAATGTGGGTCTGCATGAACTCCATCCAGCTCTCTCATACCCACATCCCCCACACGACTTTCCAGTGGTGTTTGCACTGTTGCTAGGCAGATCTATGTGCCTATCTCTCTCTCCTTTTCACCCAACCTCTAATTATAGCCCTAGCTCCCACTCACTCATTCATTCACTCACAGCCAGAAGCCACGTGTCAGACTGTATGTGTCCCACTCAACTCAGCAACATATTTAGCAAATGTGTTGAAACTAGGGTAACAACTAGCTTTAAATGAGGATGGTTAAATGGGGTTTGGGGCAACTTAAGAGGATATGTCTCCATATTTTTCTGTACAGTTACTGAGGCAAAATCTCTGAAGCAGTTGATAACATTTTCTCCCTCTACCAGTGTGTTTTCAGCAAGATTTTATTCCCACTTTGATTTGGATTACTCCAGACTGGACTCTAGGGGAGAGGAGGGTGGGGCATTAATGCACTGCCCCTGCAATGACTACACTGAAGCATTGTGCATGTTTACACCAATTCAGGGAAAGAGGATTATTCATGGATTAGTGCAGTGTGGTTGGTATGGTGATGAAATGGTGTAAAGTAGATTTATAGCAATACATGGCATTCAGTTCTTTAGAAAAGCAAAGTGTTTCATATGTTTCACGAAGCATTTGTTGCAACTGTATTAAAACTGTGGCCTCACTTATTGATGATTCCTCCCCCATAATTGGCCCATTTCTGCAGGCTTATTGATCTGACAAACATTTTCTCTCTTAATCCTTTGGCCTAGAGGAATATAAAATGTGAGTCTTTGTTCACCCAGATATAACATCTGGGTGAACAAAGAATTATTTGAATTAGTTTTTTTTTTAATTAAAAAACTGATTCATATGCAACCCAGCAAGTTAAACCATAACTATAAACTTGCACAAGGTTAAGCAATGTCTTTAAATACACCTGTGCATTTCCTGTTGTGACTTATCAAGTTGTCTACTGTGATGAAAGACGTTACCTCTGAGCATGAAAAATCTGCCCAGCAACACAGCTGAGAGAAAGGAGGACTAGATCAAAGGATTAGTTCCATTAGTTTATTAGATTTAAGAGCTCTGCATTTTTTTTAGCATGAGTGTGCCCAATAGATTATACCTGATGTCACAAATCAAGTTGATTACAGAGGGTACTTAGTCCTGAGGTATGGCCAAGTAGCACCACAACAAAGAACCAGTGTGTTGAAAACAATAGAAAACTCAATGAGTCGCAAAACCTCTGTCTTAATGTCCTAACTATCTCATTTTAGCTTTTCTGTCAAGCATGTCGATATGCACATATATCTGTGTGTATATGTGTATGCTAGATAACAGTAAGCCCTGAAAACATTCGGACCATCTGGAGAGCCTCCAGTTCAATAAACCTACTATAGCTAGATGAGCGGAACACACAGTGACAGATGCTAGTAACTAACAGAATTATTGGATATCTATATTTGTTTACATACAAGCCCACCTTAGGTCCACCTTATTTTACTAATGCGGTGCTTTAATTTAACTAATTTTATTTAACTGAGGCAATGTATTTTACATGCCATTAAAATGATCCAGACAATAAAAGAGGACCTTAAATACTTAAAGTTCAACATTATTACTTAGCAGATTTGCAGAAAGAAAAGAACAGAACAAAATTAATAGTTAGGAAAACTATATGCACCAATTAAAAAAACACCTCTGTTTGCATGTGTCCGTATTTAGGTCTGAAAAGTTAGTGAATACAGAGATATGTAGGTAATGCATGCATATAAACACAGACAGATAGTCCTATTATCTCAAGCTGACTTAATTATCAAGAAACAGGCATGGCAAGGTCTGCATACAGGATCACAGGGCGTGTTACAGAGGCCTTCATTGTGAATACTGGAATGGTAGTGGCTAGATTCTGTGAAACTGGGGGTTGGGGGTCAATACTTAAAGCATTAGCCATATTGCCTGGCCTCTTTAAATAGGAGGATTGTGGATTTGGGGGGTATCTCCCACTGTGCATGGATGCAAGAGGTCTTGTGAAGCGCATCCTGTCAATGCAGGACCGAATACACTCCCACTACTTCCCCTGAAAAAAATAAGTGACTGCAGCAAAACACAGTGGAGGGGGCGGGACCAACACTTGTGATTGGAGGGGGGGAAAAATCTGGGTCAGACCTGGGGTTGATAATGCTGATACCTAGTAATCTCTATGGAAACACAAGCTTCACCCCCTTCCCCCACAACCTGACTTCCTCTTGCCTGAAACTGAAGCTAGCAACACAATCAGACAGCACGCAGGAGAGAGTGCAAAGCAGCAGACAGACTCTTCACAGACAAAAAGGATGGAGGGGAATAGACAACCTCTTCCGCTTGCATGTTTGGTTCTGCAGTTACATAAGGTAATTCTGCTTCCTTGCAGGCAAACAACAACACTGCTGTGAAAATAAGAGAATTTCTTGATAACTTGTATTCCAATGCACGGTTTCCCACATGGGATTGTTCATTTAGTCTCCTCTTCCTATGGGAGGCCAGAGGTCAAGGTCAGCTTCAAAATGTGGTGTTTAAGATTCAGTCTCAAGGGCACTTCGGTAGGTCAAATCCTGCTGTAGTGTCTGTTTCTGTGTGTGTCTTTTTTATCTATGTCATCAAGAGGAAAACATTCACCATTATTACAACTGCTTCTGCAACCCACGATATGATTCTGAGTAAACTTAAATACTCACCTAATCTGTTTTGCATAGTTGGTTTCAATTTCTGATCTCTCCTTGACAAATTTGGTGTACTTTTCCACAAACTCGATCCCCCACTGTGTATGTTTTTCCAAGTTGTCAAACTGATCCTGCAGAAAAGAAGAAGATGGTGATTACATCATTCAAGAAGGAAAATAAAGCACTCTGTAATGCCATTTACATTGTAATAAGAAAGTTAAGCATTACAAACGATTCAATCAGTTCAATGACGGCACTGCAAGGGACCTACTGTCGATCTTTTGCTCACTTACTCTGGCCCACTTGCATTTTCACCAAAGACCTTTGCAGTTGAGCACTGCTCATACTAATCATTAAGTGTATTAAAATGTAACTTCTGTTTGTAGACTACTGCTCATCTGGCTTCCCACAGGCCACGCATTGGTTTGTTCTCAGTAATTGATCTCAAACAACCTAAATTGTGATTTAAACTCTTCAAAGGACGTGTTTCCTGGAATAAGCCTGCAACTGTCCTCCTGACACCGAGTCATTTTCCAGCAAGTTTCCCCTTGCTACTCTTAATTAAATTTCAAATTGTGGTCTGTCACAGAGAAAAAGTAGAGCTCACAGTAAAAACAAGCAGCAGCAGCAGCAGCAGCAATCCTCACTACTGATAACCAAACACAGCTGTTCAGACTGAACTCATTCTTCATGATTCGTTCATGACTTGTGAGGAAAAAATGAGCCTTTAGTTGGCTGAGGTCACGTCTTGAAATTCATCACTTCAAAAAAGAAAAGCCTTCATCTGGAATATCGATTTACATACGTGCAAAGTTTCACTAACAATCGTATGCTTAATTCCAAGAGAATTACAAAATAATTCCAAAGGTGAACAACAAAAAAGACACGGACAACCTTAGTGCGGCTCCAACAATCTCCCATCCTCTCTTCTAACATGTCGGTAGTCTTCCTGAGTGCAGATAATTGCTCTTAAGCACAGTGCAAAAAGTTCTTTCTAATTCTCAACGCAAACCATGCAGGGCACTTTAGAACATCCTCCACAAAGTGCGCTTTCTTACCCTAGACACAGGAAGTGGTTGTGGTGATGAAAAGTTTAAGAGGTTTAGTGTAGCCTATGAGAAGGTGTGTTAAACTGGCTTATTTGTTAGAAGTGCAAAATATTCAAACACTTCAGGAAAATATATTTCTAGCTTTACTGAAGCCACAAAATGTTGTCTAGAGGGTGATCAAAATTTCTTGCACACCTTTGAACAAGCCTTCACACAATTAACTGCTACTCAAGCAAAAACAATGGAGTGAGAAGGGTGGGGGTGAGGGGTAGCGGTGCACTCTGCATTGTTAGTCAGTTTCAATGAGCAATCACTCCTCATCAGCGAGCCACTCAGCAGAAGATGAAATCAACAGATTTACACATTTTTACTGAAATTAAACTCTGCCTCATCAATCCTAAAGTCTAAACTTTCAGACACCCATCCACTGCTTGTTGTTATCGCCCAAGCACATGCTCACTCTGAGACGCCATGTTCCAATTAAAGCAATTAACAATATTTACTTCATGATGAAAATTATTACAGACATCCAGCATTCAGGGCACAAAACAGAAAACAATAAGCACACATAGCTGCACCCACATCATGCACACAAAACCATCCTCTCCTCCTCTGCACACATAACTCAGATTACCCTTTTTTGTAGGGGCACCATCTTATCCACTGTGTCTCGTCGTGGAATCATTCAAAAATATACAAATCCAGAAAATGTCCATCCGATGTCCTCCAAATTAGAGAACCAAAAAGCTGTGGTTAATTTGGAGAGGGCATCCACAAGACCATGCTCTAGATATCCACAGTTAAAGGGGTAACGTCATGGGGAACAATGAACCCCCACTTCTACACAATAACAACAGAAACTGGCCAGTTCAAGCAAGTAATTCCTGAATATCCAGAAACAGCAAGAATGTGAAAGACCAGGGGAGGAACTCGCGCAGCAGTGGCTCACTCAAGTGCACGCTCTGAATCTGAAGCTATGGCTGCCCACAGCATTCAGGCTTAATGCTCCATCAGCCGTAAGGTGGAATAAGTGGGATGAGAGAGGACAGTGAGAGAGAGCGGAAAAAAAGAGGGAGGGGTCATGAAAAGAATGGAAATGGCAGAAGAGGCGGGATTATATGCGAGGGGATTAAAATTACAAGAGGGACTAGCCCACATTGCTGGGGTCTTGTAAACATTGTCACCTTGTTCACTTTACCCTTTATCTAATTTAAAAAAATTAAAAAATAAATAAAAAAATGGATCCATGATAATGATGAGTCATTCTGAGATCACGAATCACGAGACACTTCCTGAAGTAAAATGGAAAAGCCATCAACCAAGCCATTTGCAGGCTACAAGAGAAAAAGTGTATTAATAAATTATGAATTAGAAGAGAGTGCGATCAAAGAAAGAAATGCATTATGTGAAAGTAAGACACAAGCATATACTCATACTTTATCATTAGGTCACACCACATTTTCAATCCTGTATTGTAATGCCATGATCTCAACAACAGGAGCATCTCAAGCTGGTTTTATTGATAAACTGGAGTTACTGACTTCCCAAACGTATCAGGTGGGGCAGACTTGACCTTTCTGCTGGGAGGTTTTGACCCCACATATTTCAAAGTAAGTACCTCTACTTGACAGGCATCAAATAAAAGGTCAGGTATTTTGAAGGCTCTATTTATATGAATGTAGACTCAGGCATAACTTTTATTTCAATGGTTAGAGGAACATAAAACGTGCATATATAGAACTGCTCAATTAAAAACTTTAAAACTTCCACTATGCATGTGCACAGATTCACAAGATGATGGCTCAAACCACAATGTCAACGTGATGAGCAGAGATGCTAATCCCATGAGACCATTGAAGACGCTGATTCAATTTAAAGAACTAGTAAGCCACAAAAAAGTTTTTTAAGCATACGCTTATGCTACATTATGAATGTGTTTATTATTAAGGGAGAAAGACATCCAAACCTATATAGCCCTGTGTGAAAAAGTGTGACATTAGACCTTTTGTTTACATTTGTGTTATCTTATTTAATTTGTTTGATGATCTAAAACATTTAATTGTGACAAACACGTAGAAAAATATTTAGTATACACATCCAGAAATGCATATACTATTATATATTGTACATATATTTATTAGTTTCAGATGTAGCCATTCTTGTATTTTGCTTGTTTACATTATTGTATTTTGCACAACTCTGTTGCTTGTGAAGCTCGCACACAAGAATTTCACTCACATGTGCTGTACCAATGTACCTGCACATGTGATGTGACAATAAAAGTGATTTGATTTGATTTGACATACAAAAAAATTTGCAAACCAGTATGGAGCAAAGACGTTTTCACAACACTGTTTATTACAATAACAAGAAATAGGCCTGTCACTGCACAGCTGAAGCTGAACCTCCACATGACTGACTTATGTATCTTGGTCAGTCATGTGATTATCTGATTTAGGAATCACAAAATAGATGTGACCCAACAGATTCAAATTGCTCACCGTCTCTGATTAAATGTCATGCTACTTGCCAAAAGACCGACACCAGTCAACTAAGCCAATATTAGCCAATATATAATACATACATTTGCTCTGCAGAATTGTGAAAACGTAACTAGTTTTTGACACGGAACACACTAAATGAATGACTGCCAAAATTCAATCAAGTGTAATTAGTCGTAGCCCTAAAAAACACGAGAAAAATTCAAGTAGAAATACGGAATATGATAACAAAAGTGGTTTGAATACAAACAAAACCTCTAACAGACATTAAATTTGAAACAATCCATTCCATTAATCCTCCTACTGCCCCTTGTACTAATACCTTATGACAACCATCCTTTCATCTGCTGCCTCGGACACCTGACTTTATTGCTATCAAAGCCAATATGCTGGAATCCCTTCAGGAGATGACCCAGGTCCGCTGCACTTATTTTTTCAGGATACCGTCCCAGTCAGTGAGCCACATGTACTAGTGTGGTTGTATGTAAAAGAAAATAAATATAACTGTGTGACTAAATGTTTTTTATTATTCAGGAAATGGAAAACAGATTCAAACTGAGAACAAAGGGAACATTAGCAGTTACTAAATTTACGTAGGTGGTCCATGGGCTGTAAGAAAACTAATGCATATCTGTATAAGGGTCAGCCTCATAAACTCTAGTTATTCTTGAGCGTTTTAGGAAGATTGCAGTGCAGGTATCAGACTGCCACTTAATCTGAACTAATACATACTATTGAACAACAACTTTTGCAATCCCACAAATAATAAAGGCCCAGGCCATTGCCTCGCTCCCCATTTAAAGACAGGCTTTCTCAACACATCAACTCATCTGAGGCAAAGATGAGCCAGTTTCACTGGAATGGTTACAAATTCCTGTTGGATTAAATTCACAGAAATATTTCACTTTGTAAACAATATATGATATTATGTGGTTGGAACTTCTCCCTCTATGCAAAATCTAATGGAAAAAAGGGCACAAGTTATATATGAACAGTGACTAGTATTAAAAAAAAAAAATAATTCAAACACCAACATTCAGGCCCTTAAAATATCACTCCAACCTCTCTGATCATAGCAGAGCTTTTGAAAACCACAATTAAATCAAACCTCACGAAGACCTCAGGCTAAATTTCACAATTGCTATGAATTTAGTGGTATTCAAAGTCAAAACTAATCTTTTGACCCAATCTGGGTCTCAGTAGCTTTAAAATAAAAATTTCCAGGTCATTTCATTGCTTCCATGATGTATACCTTACACTTCTTCCTTCAACTGAAAGAAGGGGCTTCTTTTCTTATCGTAACATTAGCAATAAGAGCTATTTGAAGGGATTTGGAGTAATCCATTCAGGGTTTTTTGTTATCTTTGATGTTACACGTTTTTGGATGCAACAGTGGCCTAATCTATGAAGATTTTATTATCTATCCTATGGGAAACAATAAAATAGTCTTATCCTAATAATCAGTTCCTAACCACTGAATGATTTTGAATAACAAATGCACCTTTTAAGCAGTATATATTTCTTTAACTGTCAAAAGAAATGTAGTAAAGTCATATACAAATAGTATTGAAGCAGAAAAATTATTTTCTGGCCTACTGTCTGTTCTCCTTTCTTCAGCAGCAGACAGTAGAGTATCAGCACGCTTACATTCAGATATTTAGTAAGCTTAGAATCAACAATTAAAATAATTAGCCTAAAATAAAAATTATGTTTAAAGAACAAGGCATCAGATCAATCATCTTTAGCACCCTGCTCCCCAGGTTTTGTTAACCTCTTAAGCCCCAACGCCCCCTGATACGGGGGCAAAAGGCAGGAGATCAGTTAGGCTTGGGGCTTAAGAGGTTAAAGATTGAGATTTTTGCTTTTGATTACTACCAAAGCTGCTAAGCTAAATGTGAGTATTTAGGACAGCCCTAGACTTTTCACTTCATGAAGGAATGCAGGGAGCACCAAAAGGGAACCGTTTAGCATAGTTATCTCTCCTTTTGTACAGCCAGGATAATGAGATCATGGAAAAAGCACCTGAAACAGGCCCTGTGTTACATCAGCAAACTTCTGGGCACACTTCTTATATTATTGGACTCATACCAACCCTGAAGAGGTCAGTTTGCTGCTCTGCTGATCACAGTAAAAATCAATATGCCATTAAAGCACAAGAATAAAGAAAAAGGGGCGAGGGGGGGCTATTTCACTTGTCAACTCAGAGGAAAGAACATGAAAAGGAATTACAGACTAATAACTTTAAAAAATGAAAGTATGAAATATGTTTGGCTTTTTTTGTTAGTAAAGAGTTTGTATAATGTGCTTCCTTTATTTCTCTCTGCAACGTAGTCAATTGTACAGTAAATGAAAAATAAATTAAAAATAACAATAAGTCCCCACTGGGAAATGTTTTACTGAAATTATTTTGATGCATCGCTTTTTATTTTTTTTATTTAGGAATTGCAAAATTCCAATTAAGCCTTTAATCGGATTTCAACTTTAAACATAAGGAGTCTAACCACGCACTGAAAGGCTTTGAATGAAAAGAAAGAACAGAAAGTGATGAGGTCACACGAGCACAGAGGGTAACCCGGAGAGGTCGAGGAGACAGATGCTCACCTAGAGAGGGAGCAGTGCAAAAGTCCATGGATGCTTTTGCCTTTATTTTGAAGGGTCAATGCGTTGACTGAAGAGCAAGAACAGCAGGCCTGTGCTGTCAAAGGAGGAGCTCTTTCTTTTCTACTTGTCTAGACTTTTGCTGGTGGAAGTGAATCATGCAAGGTATATAATGATGGGGATTCCTACACAGACCACTGACTGTCTGAGTTGCAGAGGTTTTTGTTTTGTTTCACACCAAACTAGTGTTATGGGTATCAGAACAGCTTTAAACTCTAATCACAGGAAATATGAGCAAGCTATTTTGAGTCTCATTAGCTGACAAACCCCGTCCCGAATGAGAACGTGAGGAAGAATCTGCTTTCACTGAGAACTGGTCATTAAATTGTGAGGGTCACACCAAAGAAAGAAAGAAAAAAAACAAATAGCCCAATTGTTCTACCAAATGTAGCCTCAACTTTAAAAAAAACAAAGTTGCACAAAATGTCCTGGTCTGGTTTATTAAGTGATTATTCAGAACGTTACATACAGCTTTTTACTGACCAGACAAAAGCACCACCCTCAGAGATGGAGTGAAAACTGATTGACCCTGAGTGGGTCAATGCAGCGTTTTCTTGTGCCTCCTCACGACAGTGGGCGTTCAGCTGCAAGAACAAATATTTGGTGGAGATGCCAAACCCTCTCTCTGACACACATCAGGCTTTGTCCAATAAAGTGGGGTGGAACAATGCCTCCATAGCTCGGTATGACCCCCTAGTCCAGGAGGAGAAACTGGTCACGATTGATTTAAACTAAAGAGCTACATCTTTAAATCCAAGGTGTTTTCATAACTGTGGTAAACAAATCCCCCCAAACCAAATGGCTTAATTAGTAAAATTACTGAAAGTTTACTTTTAGTCAGCTGAAAACTACCTGACACCAGGTCACAGATGTGTTGCTTCATTTTGTTAAAATAAGCAGTCGAGTGTAAATTTTGCATTTGTTTGCATATTACAGCTCAAAACAAAATTATTTTCATCTGCAGCACGAGCTGTAGGTACTCGTCACTTGTCTCCAACTATGAACAAAATCATTATCAAACACCATCTAAAAGCCGGTCTGTGTTAGGATGTTACACTAACTTTAATGTTAAATGTTTAAGGCTTTGAGTGTGAAATTATGATGATTACTTCAAAGTAGGTTTGGTCTAATAATAGTTTTGTAAATGGTACACGTATTCAATCACAGCTCCACCAGCTGCAGCGTGGAGTATTTAAATAGCACAAATAAATAGCACAAAATTCAGTGAGTTACAAAAGTCAATAAGTAGCCTACCTGCAAACTTACGGGCAATGGCAACTTTAAAGAAAGAAAGTACACTCAGAGGCATCATAACTTGGGTTAAAAGGACTTATTATGGTGTACGCACTAAATTTTCCTATGTCCTCATAATGAATTAAAGCAAAAAAAGACTAGCAGGTAGAACACTCTTCAAATACAGTGCCCCCCTGCCTCAGCCTTACCAACAACAACAAAACTGATGATGATATGAAAACAATTTTTATTATCACTTTTTAGGATCAGCTATCAACTGTCTCATGTTAGGTAATATGAAAATAACTGTGAAAGTACAAGGCACACGTGTCCAGGGCAAATGCACATGTGCAGCAACCATACACGCAAAACTTCCTGTAAAATATGAACAGCTGTTTGAGGCGGTGGATGACCTTACGTAAAACAACTCTTGTTTGCATGCACTGCAGGTATTTATAGAAATAACTCCTCTGATGGTCTGAAAATTTAAGGATGGAAGTTGATTCATGCACATGTGCATAATGCACTCTTGCTTTAAGCTATAGTTGTTTTTTTTTACTGTGCTATCTTGTTATTTACTTCTGTCTTGTAACACTGGTAAGAAGTATGAGCTCTCATAGGTTTGCTCCTTTAATAAGAAGAGCTTCTTGTGGCATTTATGTAACAGGACATTTCTGCATGTCAGTTGTTAGTCATAGCCAACTCAAGAAGGAAAGTTTGGACATCAAATGGAAAGTTCTGCTGCAGCTCGGCGTCTCTTCTTTCGCTCAGACAGTATATCAGAACCCTTTATGACTGTTACCCATACCTTTGACTAATCCTGCTGTTTGTCTGAACTAAACGAATCACTGTGCAAATATGACTGAAGTCAGAAATACTTGACTTACAGCACTGGTCGTTTTCATCTGCAGTAGCACCTGTAGATACTCGTCACTAGGGCTCAGCGGTGGCTCTTCTTTCTGTTCCTCTTTTTGTGTAATCACAGAAAGAGCACTGTCCAGAAAAACAAAAAACTCACTTCTTCTCCGCAACATGGTCACTGTTTTCATGAAGCAACAGGATAGGAAAATAAGTCGCAAATTATTTTCCAGGATAGGAAAATAAGTCGCAAATTAATCCGTCTCACTGGGATAAAAGAGAAAAGAAAAACCTGTCCTGGAATAATAATTGAGTGCTGATAGTTTGAAGATCCAGAATACAGTGGTGCAAAGACTCCTGATAATACCTAATACGCAAACATTTTCATTTCACAGGGGCCAGTGTAAACTCCGAGAATGCACCAAGAATAAGAAGCATAATGAGAAGGAACTAGCACAGAACTTGATTAAACCATGAAGTCATTAATCTGATTACTACACCCCCTTCTACCTTTACTACCCAATAGGCTGCTTTGTGGCTAATCCTGCAAACACACATTAGCCATTGTTCCTGCTGAGCTGTTTTTCTTCTTTTTGGAGGATAAAGCTCTTTAATTCTTTATATAACACAGTCTGTGGAATGAAGGAAACTTTGAACTTTGGAAAATGCCCAATTTGAATGAACTGTAATGAATTTATATTTTAGTCTGTCAGTTGATAATCATCTCTCATTTCTTCAAGCTGAATGTTATCTACATTTAACTGTGATGGATTCCCTGTTCATAAGCTTCATAAGATTATATAAATGGATCACTAAAGCAAGAGGTGTACTGACTGTCCATTACATATAGGCTGATCTATACTTTACCTAAATCTGGCACTCTAATTTGTGAACAACTTGCAATTGAATCAACCTATAACAGCATTTTCTGATATTAGCTTATTGCAGATATATGCTATTATAGCACATAGGAAAGATCCTCTGTGAACTTACCTGAACTACTGTTTTAAAGATTTCAGCCATAATTACTATTGCTACTTTTTGTTTTGTTTTATTTTTTAACAGCTAAATTATGAGAGGATTGCTAAGTGCTAATGGCAGTGCTAAGTTATCACCAGTTTGACCAGCTCAAGGCATCCATAGCTAAGGGTGTATTACACAAACACAATCCCTCTCGTCATTGCTAAAATTCATCCCCTATAAATAAATAAGCTATGAAAAGACTTCTTGCAGTGTCTGTCGGTCTAGTGTCAGATAATGTAAAATAATGAGCTTAAAAAAGCTCCAACATGCACCAAAACAGTCTCAGCACCCACCTTGCATTAAAAGCAACCATGTCTCAAACATCAATAACTTTTAAGTGTGAAGACACTTTAAATGAGAGTGGTAACTGCACAGCTGCAGATTGCTCATCTTTGGAACCAGCCTCACTTGGCCATTTAAGGAAATGCACCTTTGGCACTTGGACATTGGCTTCATTTTTACAAGCCCAGAGGTTGCTGCTTGGTAAATAAATACAGACACATGCCAAAGCAGTGAGTTAATAGTGACTTCAGGTTCTAAATGACACCCCTGCTCAGCTGTCCCTAATAGTATAGATGCCGGGTTTCAAGGCAGTCATGCTACATGTTGCCATGACATGCCCGATTTAAATACTTTCCACTGAATAACATACTAACAACATGTTCCTTTGCAGTGGCTCAAACTATACTGTCTGAGATTACTGCACATCTTTGTCAACAAGTCTTAAAATCAAATTATGGCTGCCATGGGACTTATGTAATTTAAAAAAAAATAACACAAACAAACTGCACTACCTTATAATTAAGTCTGCTGGCAAACCTTGTGGTTGTAAATGAGAGACTAGATTAAACATGTTTGCATCTTATGTATTTTACACTTTGACCCAACTGTCTTGCTAGAGACTTTCTTCAGAAGTGACACGGAACATTTATTGCAAATGCTTCCAACTCACTCTAGCTTAGCTTCAGATAACAAGGGTCAAACCACTTTCTTTAAGGTGAAGGTGCACATCAGCAAGAAGTCATTTATACTTGAGTGGCATAACACAATTTAAAAGTGAAGTCATACAACTACTGCTAGCGCAGTCAGGGAGCAGTGTTGCTAATACAACAGAGAGCGCTGTTTTTCACTAGTGTACTTGTTTTGTTTTTTTTGTTTTTCACTAGTGTATTTGTTAAACCAACACAGCTGAACAAAAGCCAGTAATCTGCTAACAGGCCACACAAACTGTGGGACCATAACTGGATTTTATAAATCCATTCATTTCTCTCTCTTTTACGCTCATGTTAATATATGTGTACTACTTCTCCACAAGGTAAAGGCCTTAGGGAACATGGAGTACTTTCACTTATCTAAATGAGCTGAGATATGTGCTACAGTTTCCCAGGCAATCTCTAAATTATGTGGCAGTCGTTTCGCTCCACCCTAACATGCCTCATCTCAGGATATGAGTAAAGATGCCTCTTTTTAGGGGCTGCCTGACAAGACAGGCAGATTACTCATCATAGAGGCACTTACACACACAAAAAAAACGTTGACAAAGTTCTATGCAGTGTTTTCTATTTTAATGTACAGTATATGGAGGGCAACACCTATTCAGGGAGAAATGTGAGGGACATAGCTGTTACTGAATGGGAATCAGGGTTAAAGATTTAAATGGCATTTACTGTTAAAGCTATTTTACACTACAATCAGTGCTCTCTGTCCTCTCTGCCTGGCATCATTAACTATTAATTATTAATGTAAGTGCACACAATTTACCTTCTACCTTATTCAAAATACCAGTCTAGCTGAGACAAAATAGGTTTAATGCAGAATCCTGCAAAAGCAGAATCCATTACAACACTGTAGTTTTCCAAGGAAGCCTCAAAAAAGCTCACACAGTCACTTATTAACCATAAAATATGAAGTCAGTTCTTATTCTTCTTCTAACTGTAAAGGAAGGAATATCACAGATATAATCAAAACTGAAGGGACTGAGGCTGAAGAACCAATGCCTGTTTAAGAAGTTGGTGCATCCCCCCCAAAAAACTACAACGCATAAATGCTGTATTGACATGGTCAAAGCAAACAAACTGTATTTTAAAGCTGTTTCCAAACGAGTGAACATGAAAAGAGTGTAAGAGACAAGAGCTACTGAGCAATATTAAAGAAAGGCATGAGTGGGCTAGAGTAATTGGTAGAAATGGAGTCCCGCAGTTAAAAAAGTGGGAGACAAACGTGTAGTAACTGGATGTCTGCATGGTCCAGTTTTTATTACCACTAAATCATTTGACATGAATAAAGTCCTGAAGTAACTGATAATATGGTCTGACCACATCTTGAATAAAAATGAACAGATTTCCAGAAGGCAAAGTATCAGGAAGTGCATTCACAACAACCACTAAACTCGTGTTTTCAGCACGTTCACACACACACACACACACACACACACACACACACACACACAC
>NW_005187403.1:3781295-3791015 GCF_000239375.1 Pundamilia nyererei | reverse complement strand
AGCTACAAGGTTCAGGTGACAACATGTCAACTTGGAGTGACTGCAGTTCAACAGCTGTATATTTGCCACTGTCACAGCAATGATTAGAGTCTGGCTTTACAAATAACAAAAGAGGTGGTGACTAAAGATTAGAGGTTACAGTTACACTCTGTGGTGGGAGGAAATGAGTCACATTTCCATGGACAACATGACAAAACAGCCTAAACCGCTCCCATTGTGGAGGAAGTCACGTGCCATCTGAAAAGCACCAAATTTTCACATTTAAGAAACCAGCTAATGAGAATCAAATCAAATTCTACTCTAAATGGTCTAGCTAATTTAAAAAAAAATGCTGTGAGCCAATTCTGTATGAATACCACTTTCTTCTGCTCTTCACTCCTTAAGAGTCTTTAGAACAAATCCAGATTCATTCATCTTTGTTTTAGCATCACAAGAGCTTAAAGGAGGAGGAGAAGAGAAAATGGACTGGAAGTGGTATCACTGAGTCAGCAGGTGGGTGGTGACGGGTACAAGATTTAATGGTGAGAGCAATGGTGGTTGTAGTCTGCCAAGGGTTTCAGGCTCTGACCCCCACTGACTCCAACACACTGATAGAAAGAAACAAGCTAGCTCAGGTTTCAGTCCTGGAAGTGCCCTGAATATCAAGAGAACACCAGGAGGGATGAGGCTAGACCCCAGGGGAGCTTGAATCAAGATGAAATGGAACAGCAGAAAACACTGGGGAAATATCTGCCTAACACTAGACTCCAAAAACACCACCAGGAAAAGAACCCTGAATACTTCACTGCTGCAAATGCAAGACTAAAACCATCAGGTGTTGACTTAAAATTTCCAATTAAAAATATAAGAGAAAGCAAGCAAGTTTACAAATCCTCTCCAAACCGTACAACTTTCTCTTTTGATGGCCAATACACAGATCCATGTCTTGGGTGAAACTGTCAATACAATACAATGCACAATCAAAGAAACTGGGAAAGTTCACTTCATTTCTGTGGGATATTGTGTCCTCATTCATAAATCCAGAGATGCTTCTGTAAAGCTCAACTCACCTTAAGCTGCTGCTCTCTGAGTAGAGTTTCAGCCTTGTCCATGTTGCCTCATCAATTAGTTATGTCACAGGAAAAGACACTTTTACATCCTACAGGCAGTGCAGACTTAGTGGACTCCAACATAACTGTGAGAAAAGCAGCTTCTGTCCAGTTCCCAAATTATCCACACGAGAGAAGTGAAACATTCAAGGTGTGTCATAATGGAAAGCTCTATAGTCACATTGTAAAGTCAGAAGGTGAGGTTAACTTCTTTTTTCAGTTTTCACAGCTATGCAGCTTTGGTTTTTGAGAATATTATGTGCATCTTCTTCTTTCATTGATCTTCATATAGTAGCACCTCTGCAGCTTAAAGCACCAGCTCTACACTGTGCATCTGAGCAACATCTCAGAGGAAATGCTGCGGTCTTGCTTTCTTCAATACTTCAATCTGACTTGATTTAGATTTTTTTTTTTTTAAATTAAAGGTGACAAGACCTCTATAGTTAGGAACAAAATGTAAATTTTTTCTGACACCAGGTCCACATTGAAACAGTCACAAGTTAGACCACATTTGACTTCCTTCTTGTTTCGTTCCATTCGGTCACATTTGTACATAATGCTTATTCCCTTTTGTGCATGCATGTGATTCTAATTGTTTTACTCAATTCTCTGCTTTCACAAAAAGAAAGCCAGTTATTTCCTAACAATCTTGCAAAGACTTTGATGCCAACTTACTTTTTATAGCATTTTGTCAGAATGTAATGATGTTTAATATCCTGGTTAGTAGGGCTGCCACGATTAGTCGACTAGTCACGATTACGTCGACTATTAAAATCGTCGACGACTGATTTAATAGTCGACGCGTCGTTTGAAGCTTTGTAAGATCCCAAAAGACGCAGGAATAAGTAGTAGGATTTAAGAGTGTAATAACAGACTGAAACAGAAGATGGCAGCACTGCATGTACAAGGATGTCAGCTGCCGTTAAACCCCGAAGAAGAAACTGTATCCCAGAATTCATAGCGCAGCCCTGCTCAGTTTCCAACAATGGCGGCAGCTAGTTAGTTGTAATATTACTCTTATTATTCTTTCTGGGTCACAAAATAAACGTTTAACATATTTTCAGGCGAGAATGTAGCTGTGTAAACCTCAAATATCTGCTCAGTTTATCAAGACACCACATATTTTCAAAAGCGCTCCGACGTTTTTGGAGACGTCTGTTACCCACTAGCTTGTTAGCTAGCCGGGGGCTAGGCTCACTAGCGCTCGTTTTCAAACCCACCGCCGTCTTTCGCTACTCAGGTTAAACATGATATATGAGTCACTTAGATAACTTAAAATATTATTGTTTGGCTTTTTTAGTATTTTATTTGTTCCTGAGTAAATCGGTTTGGCTGAGATTAAAGTTGTAGTTTTTACACAGCTGAATAAGCAGACAGCTGGTTATCAGAAGTGTGAGATGCTCGAGAATTTACTCCGGTGTCCTGTTATATTTTAGAAAGCAAGGAGTTTATTAAACTTCACCGAAACAATCTGCAAATTTCATTAAAATTTAATAAACTACCATCTTGTCTTTATTTTTAGTTAGCACAGACCTGAAACACTTAAAGCTGTAAGCTAATGATAGTTATATAAGAGCAGATGCTGCTGGTGCAATAAGCTGTACGTTTTACGTCCAATGGATGATGATCTGATTAGTCGACTAATCGCAAATATAATCGGTGACTAGTCGACTATCAAAATAATCGTTTGTGGCAGCCCTACTGGTTAGGTTGTATTGTCAGTGGCAAATGCTGTTTAGAAATAATGTTGCAAACCACAGCTAGGCTCTTCTGACACACTGTTTCTGTAACACTGATCTAACTGGTACTGTGACAAGGACATGAGTGTGATGGCATGCCAGTAAACATTCTCAAAATCTTTCTTTAAGAACACAGTGAATGCTATTATCGGTGCTGTGATGTTGCACCAAAGGTATTCAACATTTTGGAGTTGACTGGTTGGTGCTTTACTCATTGTGAGTAATGCAGTTCAAACAATAAAGACCCACCACAAGTCAAGTTCATTTATTTACCCTGTTAGTCTGTCTAACGCTCACATTTGCAAGCCACAAAAGTAATTTGATACAGTTCTGCTAACACTTTATTCTCTATTGTGATAAAGTTTCAGTTATACTCTACTGTCTCCACAAAGCAGCAAAGGGAGAAATATCGCCATAAGATCTGTTTGCACTACCTCACCATGTGGCTATGAGTTTAGAAACTGTGCTCTACTTTTACTTCACTTCCTGAAATATCATACACTTTCCTGTTCAAAGCGAGAAACAACAGGATGAGCTTGTTGAAAAAGTTCAGTGCATGTCGTGACTCAACCTTCATCTGTCACGCTGCATGCTCCTTTTAAGGCTAATGTCCAGTAATTTGTGTTGTGCCAGGATAATAACTACAGCTGCAATGATTAAGCAATGGATGGTTTACGCAAGCAGAATTTTTGATATTTCATCCATTCATGTTCAGCTATGCTGTTCTCTCTAGATTTATAGCAAATGGATAGCGTTGCATTAAGTGAGTGCAACATTACACTCGAGCCTTGTGACAGCTAATGCTGAAACCGTGCACTCATCTTAAAACAGTTATTATGATAACTATTTTATTGTGAAAACTTTTCTGCCTATAGCTCTTCAAATGTGAGGGATGTCTACTTATATTTGTTTAATAAACATAAAAGTAACTGGATTGTACATAATAAAGATCATGCATAGATGCAGGGCACAACTAAATGTACATGCAATCTAACCAACAACATACTGGTTAGTTACATCCTTGTTCTACTTAAAAGTGTGGGTGCTGCCACAATAGCATAGCTGAGGTTGCTGTGTTGGGACGACAGCCCAATTAGCTGTGTGCATTGTCCACCTGCAGAGCACTGCTCAAATCAACCTGCATGTTGAAGAATCAAGTGTCTGGACTCTATTCAGCCTGCTAAGAAAAAAAAGCAAGCATCTGGTTGTAATACATTATTCTCTGCAAAAAAAACTTGTAAATGCTTTCCAGACCAAAAGGTACACATGAAAGTCTGTAAAGTACCTCAAGGGTATGTTGGCTATGCATGACTACCTAGGCAATAGCATTTGTCAGCCAAGCATTGTGGTACAAAAATGAAAATACACAGAGAGCACAGAAAAACTGCAACAAAATGTGGAGTGCCATTGGTTTTCTTTGTGAACTTTGGACCAGGTAAATTACTGGAGAATTCAGTGAGTGGCTCCCCCTCCATTTTTCTTGAAATGAAAAAACATCCCTACGTTAACTATCTCCAGACCACTTGATGTCTACTAGAAGAAAAAAAATCAAACTTATAACATTGACTTTAGACTGCTGTTTGTGTCAGGGCAAAAAGGGCTCCAAGCTGCAATCCTAAAGAGACTGTAATGTGATGTATTGCACACAGGTAAAAACCAAGCAAATACATTTCTCAAGCTGAACACCTCATATTAAAAGAAGCTGTGTTTGCTATAAATATTTGCATGAAAAACGGTGCAACGTGAGTTTATGTAAATACACTCTGACCCTCCTGACGGGTTCAAATCTATACTCCGTGCTTGGCTTCATGCATGTCTGTGCCAAAGCACAAACTAGCACATGTGCTATATTTAAAACGTGCAATTAATTGTGAAACAGCCAACAAGCAAGCACCTCCGGGGGGAGAAGAATCACTCTTTCACACTTGCAGCAACTACCTATTATCGAGTCATAAAAAAAGAGTGCTGTAATGTTCATTACTGCTTTGCTTTTTCCTTTTTCTTTACATGGTTGCTTTACAAGTGTGAGCATGTGTCTGAATACAAATTAGGAAATGCCAGCTAGCTTGATGAGGGCTACTTCCAGGTTGTAAGAAGTTCAACACTGCCTGAAAGTCAATTTCAAAGAGGAATAGGCTTAAAAGTGACATCATGGTAGAGGAATTTATTGTAGTCGGGTCACCGGGCTTCTACTTTGTCTTCGGCTGCCTGCTGCTCATAAAGGTCTTGGTGACTCCAGGTACCATATTATTGTCTTTTCAGACAGGCCTATGTAGTATGCGGTTTCTTTTTTTTTCACAGCAACTATCTTGACATGAAATAAGAGGTGTTACTAATCACATTAATTACACCTCTGATCCTTCGCTAATGTGATTAGCAACACCTGCGTTAACCTGCTATTTCGAAACAGCTACTATGGCAAAACTTTTTACTTCAAAATCTATCTGAAATCTCTCTGTAGATGCAAGTACTTTTTAGAGAATGCAAACAACTACACAGCTGGGGGGCTTAAAAGTAGCGACTGTAATAAATCCATAAGTAGTGAAATGAGTGTAACCTGCTACTTAGTGGAAGAACGAGTTCAACATTTGCCTCTGGTTTTAGTAACCTCAGGATCAGAGATGCACAACTAGGGGAACTTAACCTTATCTACTTCCTCTGCTTGCTTTGATAATGCAGCCTGTGAGATGTGCGCATTTATCTGCGGGTTAGCCATGCATTCATTACACGGTAACAAGCAAAGAGAAAAAAAGGCAACCGTCGCCGCAAAGAGAACAAACAGCCACAACGATTTGTCTGCGCTGGGAAACAGGAATTGCCGTGTTATATTGCGAGGGGGTGTGTGCAAAAGCGTGGTTTGAAAGGCTCAAATGTAAACTAAAATGGATGGCGAGCTAACGCTAGCTGCCCATATTTATGCACCATTCCCTTCTTGCTAACAACACCATGCCACCTCGTAGTAATAAAACACACAATCTCACGCAATAACTGCTACAAATTAGCCCCCCTTTAGCTTGTGTCATCGAACACTAACACGCATAAAGACGTGCTCACTAGACATCGTTTTTAGCGGAAAAAAGCGGGGTACTGCGCATTGTCACACGCGTGTTTATTCTGAGAACCGTTATACGCACGCACTCAATGATAAAGCGAGAGCAAACGTTACAAGTGCACCACGACTCACCCATAGCTCTGTCCCCCAGCTCATGGTTTCAGTGTGATGTCCTAGGAATAATCCACAGCTCGTACGAGGTCTTTCCAACACACACAGCGCCGATAGCAGACGTGATTTTTGCCTCTGTGGTATTCGCCTGTCAACGTTGAGAAGAAAAAAAACGCTCCTCTCCTTGTAGGTGTTTTTTTCACACTCTCATCCTGTCTGACACAAGATGGCCAAGAGCTGCAGCATAATCTTCAAACAGGGTAGTCTCGCTAAATGCAGCGCGCGGGCACAAGCGCCAATGACAGCTGCTCCTGCGCGCGCACAGCCGAGAAGAAAAAAAAGCCTGGTGGGGGGTGTCACTGCGGGGTTGTCCAATAAAGCCTTTACCGATATCTCTGCTCGCTCACTCTCCTCGCTGTGTCATTGCACTGGCGAAAAGTCCGTTTAGAAATGCTATATGAACGCAGGGGAGTGGTGTGAAAGGGGTCGCCACCCTTGGCAGATGTTGCATTGAATAGTCCCAGAGGGTTTCGGAGTAACTTCTGGCCAACAAACCCTACTTTCTCTCTCGTCTTTTGTCAGGGTCCCCCCCCCACTCCTTGTCTGATGAGCCATGGCGATCACGCATGACGCCGACAACGCCTTTAATGTAACATGTACCTCACAAGATCCACAATGTGTTACATACTTATAGGTTTGATGTATATTTTCTATCTACTTAAAACTTTGCGTAGCGACAGGTGGCCGTTGTTTGCGTCATCTAGAGCAATTATACATAAAAGTACTTAGGGTAGCTAAACTAGTTTAGTTCTCAAATAAAAAGCACCTTATACTTGCTCCCTCTTGTTCCAAATGATATTTTTATGTTCCCTACAATATACGCTAATTAAGTATAAATATAACTATATGTTACAAATAGGGAATTATTTTCATATTCAACATATCATCCAGGCGTAAACATTGGTCTAATCAGACACCTGTAATGGCCATCACATTTATTGTGATGATTTATGTCGATCGTCTTTATTAGAAAACATTTCAGTAACGCACTATGCTTTCCTCCGTTACTATAGCAACACCCCCATCTGTTGGCAGAAAACAGAGACACACCAGTCCAACCAGTGTGCGTATCAGCACAGATTAAAGAAAACAGAAAAGCACTACAAAAAGAGAACAGGGATCGTGTTTGTGATGCCTGGATTAAAATACTCATAAGGATCAGATGATTTTGAAGTAGTTTTTAATTGTGCACGGTTTTTGGGGACTTTGAATGAAACAAGCCGTGTCTCATTTGTTACCTTTGCGCTTGTTAAAGTGGAAATGTTACCTCTTGTCAAGCTCCATATTTATATTCTTGGACTATATCACTGTACATCAACATATAATAACAGTTCTCCAGAGCACAACACAAAATAATTTCGATCAAAATATTTTATTATTTTAGATCAGGGGTCACCAACATGGTGCCCACGGCCACAAGGACCACGAGTCACCAGCGGCCTGTTCTAAAAATAGCTCACCATAGCGCCACTTAGCAGTGAGCAGCATCTAAGATTTTTGTTGGTATTCTTTTTTTTTTAAATCACACTTGCATTGGTCTAAATTAGATTTTTTTTTTTTTTTTAATTTAAACAACAACAACAACAACAAGTGTTTCATTTTAGATCAGGACTAGTCTTCACAGCAACGGTTGCCGTGGAGACAAGCTAGCTGTCAGCAAAGAGGAGGAGATGATTAAAACATCTTGCAATCCAAAGGCGAAGACACGTCGCTGATGGAGGACACTGAGTCGACACTTGATCTTGCATTTTTAACGGACATTACTGGAAAACTGGACTATTTGAACGGTGAGCTCCAAGACAAAGATAAGATTGTTGCTGACATGATGCAACAAGTCCAGACGAACATTTTCTCTGTGCATTTATAGAGAAAAAGGGTGCTGCACTTTGAACAGCACGCAATGCCAGGGTCCCCACTAACATACAAAGAAAGCAATACCAGATGTTCTCAGTGGCAACATGACAATGTCATGGTAAAGTTGGATTTAAATATTGAAAAACAGATGTGTTTGTTAAATGTACTATATGATCATTTAAAAAAAATGCTGCAGATTTGGTGACAAGTTCAGTATTATCAGAAACTTGATTTTTCTTTGTTACATAGTTACATAAGTGATCATCTGTGTAAACATGGTGCAACATAGTGCATGATTTGTTAAAAATTGTTAGTGGCAAATGACAATGTTGTACATGTGATCATTTGAAAATGTAAATACTTGCAGAGACTTATAGAACCATAAAGTGTTGCATGTTTTTATTTATCTTTATATAAGAAAGTAATTGAATATATCAGTCTAAATCAATATTATAAAATACTCAGCCAGCAGGTTCTCAACTTTAGAGACCCCAACTACTGTGCAAATGTCTTAATCTGAACATAATCATAAAAATGTTATCAAGTCTACACGTATCTTTTAATGTCATTTAGGGGAAACAATCTGTTTTTCATATGTTTAGAAATGTTTTAAACACAATCACATCAACTTTTTTATTGTAAATTTCCTTTTTTGTTTTTATGTCCGACTTCACTTTGTCCCTTTGTAGTCAATGCTCAACTTGCTTGTAAGTCTGATAACATAAATAATTTTCTATTCTGCAAAATTGTTGTGTGAAATAACTGTGCTAAAAGGTCCCTTTCACACAGATTTAACTGTTTTGACATATCCAGTTAATCATCCAGTTAAATTCTGTCCTTTGTCCTTGTGTGACAATAGATGTTAGCCTCAAGCCATCAGCTCTTCGGCCTCTGAAAGGACCAAACCTGTGACACTCCAATGCATCTCTCCTATAGGAGATAAAAAGCAGATTCTGTGAGACGCCTTTCAAGCAAGCTGTTAACTCTCAGAAACTTGTCCTCTGATTCAGTTATGGCTTTGGGTCTGCCAAACCTCTTCCTGTCACAGTTTGCCCCAGTTTCTGAGTGCCTTTTGATGGTGAAGGAAACTACTCGCTGACACCTTCTTTGCCATTTCTCTGTAGGAAAGACCTACATTTTTAAGTGTTATGATGGTATGTCTCTCTTCAATTCTCTTAATTGTCTTTTTTTCACCATTTTTGTAGCAACACACTACTTTCTGCAGTGCAACACTTTTCAACTGATGCTCACGAGGGTATGGTACCACAGTGTGTTCCAACAATGCAGACAGAGGGGGTTGTAAGTAATCCAGAAAAGTTGGAAATAGCACCAGCTTTCAAGGCTTGCTCAACCTCTATTGCTTTAACAACTTTAAATTATTAACCCATTTTATGTTAGCTGAAAAAGGCCTTTTTGTATAATTCTGAAATGTAGATTATTTTTCAGTTTTGGGTAACCTTACACTTTTAACCTCTGGCAGTTCACCACTTAATTTTTCCACCATTTCACACTATTCATTGGACTTGAACAACTTGAATTGTTTTGAAAATTGAAATTATTAAGACTTTTATTAAGTTTATTAAATATTTTTTTAAGTGCAGCTTATGATGATATGAGTGTCTGCACTGCCATCTGCTGGCTGTGTTGGTTCAATTCACTGACACTGTAGGAGAGAAAACTTCAGACCTACAGTGGGGCAAAAAAGTATTTAGTCAGCCACTGATTGTGCAAGTTCCCCCACCTAAAATGATGACAGAGGTCAGTAATTTGCACCAGAGGTACACTTCAACTGTGAGAGACAGAATGTGAAAAAAAA
>NW_005187403.1:3774463-3776162 GCF_000239375.1 Pundamilia nyererei | reverse complement strand
GCAGTCCGATACGACCAAAGGACCAGGGGCAGATGTCGGTCCCAATCCTGCTGGTGGTGGCTGGTGAGAATGGCGAGCTGGGTGGCCAGCGTGTGGTTGAAGCGCTCAACCAAGCCATCGCTTTGTGGGTGGAGCGGTGTGGTTCTCGTCTTCTCCACCCCCAGTCGCCGGCAGATCTCCCCGAAGACCTTCGATTCAAAGTTATGCCCCTGGTCACTGTGGAGCTCGGCTGGGACCCCAAAACGGGTGAACATCTCCTCCACCAGCTTCTCGGCCGTCGTCGTTGCGCTCTGGTCCGGCACCGCGTAGGCCTCTGGCCACTTTGTGAAATAGTCCATAGCGACCAACACATACCGGTTCCCTGACTCTGTGATGGGGAAAGGCCCTAGGATGTCCACTCCACTCTTTCCATTGGGGCCCCCACCAGGTACTGCTGAATGGGAGCAGTGGAGCGTTGAGTTGGGCCCTTCTGTGCCGTGCAGGTGTCACAGCAGTGCACATGAAGTTCCACATCCCGTCGACAGCCAGACCAGTAGAACCGTCCCCTGAGGCGGCGGAGAGTTTTGGCGTTTCCATAGTGTCCTGCCCCCACCGAGCCGTGGACCAGCTCAAGCACCTGCGACCGCAGCGACCGAGGCACCAACAGCTGCAGGAGATCTCTGCCCTGACCGGGGGGCCGCCATCTCCGGTACAGGAGGCCATCGTGGGTCTCCAGATTGTTGTGCTGGGAGTAGTAGGCCTTCACCTCGGGCTCCTGTCCTGACACCCCCGTCCAGGTGGGGCGTTGCGCCGCCTCCAGCCAGGCCCCCACCTGAACCAGCGTCGCGTCAGCCTCCTGCTCCCGCTTCAGCTGCTGCGTTGTCAACGGGAGCCACCCCCCTTCTTTTTCCTGAAAAAGAAGGAAGCGTTTTTCCTTCTTTTTCAGGCACTGTTCCTGGAGCTCAGTTCTTCTATTGTCATTGCATTTTCCTCCTCAAGTTTCTTGCATTTTTCCTCTAGTTCTTGTAATTTTGCTTGTTCTTCTTCACTCTTTTCTTCCAGATCTTTAGATTTTGCCTCCTGTATTAGCATGAATATCTGTATTCCGGTGTTATACTTTGTCGATTTCTGCTCTGGATTTCCTCAAGCGTAAAGTGCAGGTCATTGCGTGTTTTCTCCAGTTCTTGCTCTTGCACCTGCATTTCATTGTCTTTACGCATCAAGTTGTTATTAAGTTCTGTTTTTCCTGAGAATTTCATTTTTTTTGCACTTTAAGTTGTTATTAAGTTTCTCGAGCTCTGTGTTTTCCTTGAGCATTTCATTGTTTCTGCATTTTAAGCTGCCCCTCCTGAAGTCCAAGATAAGTTCTTTAGTTTTCGTGGTGTTCAGTTGGAGGTTGTTAACTGAACACCACTCAGTCAGTCTGTTGACCTCATCTCTGTAGTCTGACTCATCCCCCCTTGAGATGAGTCCAACCACTGTGGTGTCATCCGCGAACTTTATGATGGTGTTTGAGAGATGGGTAGGGGAGCAGTCGGATGTGTAGAGCGCAGTGGCGGCTCCTGAAAAAAATCTCAGGGGGGGCAATTTTTATGATATCGACTAAAATGACCCATTTAATGAGTACATCAAACAACACAATTTTAATTTGTTGCTAGGTGATTAACTCATACAGTGATACCTCATGCCCACTAGATGGCAACACACAACAGAAAGCTTG
>NW_005187403.1:3765708-3772877 GCF_000239375.1 Pundamilia nyererei | reverse complement strand
GGTGTTTGATGACAAGGAAAGGTTGAAGATTTTAGTGAAGACTCCGGTCAGTTCGTCAGCACATGCTCTGAGAATATGAGTGCTTGTGTATAAATACACAAACAATACAAATATGCTTTCAACTGTGTAATTTAAGTGATCTAGGTAGCTCTGTTTTGGAAGTTCAGTTCATGCTAGAAATGTGTTTTGGAGTTTGTAAGTGCTTTGTCTCTAGGGGTCACCGCATATATTTATATATAAACATTTATAAATAAAACCACCGTTTGTTTTTTTTTTACATCAGTAATTCCTTTTGTGCATAATTTTATATTGTTGTTAATAGTAAATTAATTAAAGCAACAAAACAACCTGAAGAGCCGTTTGGGAGCCAAAAGAGCCGGCTCTTTTTAGTGAGCCGAGCCGAAAGAGCCGGTTCTCTAAAAAGAGCCGGAAATCCCATCACTAATTAAGACTCGACTGTACACCGTGTTCGCGTTTTCCTCCGAAACAGTAAGTTCCGTTGGAGCAGGCTTTCAACGCCTCTCTCTGTCTCTTGCTAGCAAAGTTGACCCAGACAACAAAGTAAAGCTAGTTTTCAGCTACGAGCCCGACACGAACCCGACGTATTAGCCAGAGGTCCCTTTACTACGGTTCGGAGCCGCGGACCTTCAGTAATAGTAATAAATCATATTCATGTAGTTGTAAACATCATGATAATATATTAAATAATCCAAAGTATTCAGAATATGTTACTCTCATTGAGTAACGTAACGGAATATGTTACAAAATACATTTTGGGGCATGTATTCTGTGGAATACATTTTAAAAGTAACCTTCCCAACACTGCTTGAGAACACGCTCGCTTTGGTTCCTCCTTTCAAGGCCTTGAAGTGCCTCCCCAAAGAGTGACAGAGAGAGAGAGTGCATAAATGTTTACAGAGTGTTTTGTTAACATGAATGTTCAAGATGTTCAATAAACATATTAAGTGCCTAAATTTTCCCTTTTTTCTTGATTGTTTGCTCAATGCAAAATGAAATGCGATTAATATAGAATAAAAATGGATGATATCTAATCGTGATTAATCAAAATTAATCCACAGTAACCCTGTGATGAATCTGATTATATTTTTTCATTGTTTGACAGCACTAGTGTATATATAATATATTAGTATATACTTACCTGTTAATATAGGTTTTTTAAACAGTTGTACTTCACAGGAGATAACCTATGCTAAAAGACTGAAGAAAACTATTCAAATTCTCTTTGAATATAAGCATACATTCTTTGTGTTTATTCTGCATTTACTTCATTATATTGCATAAATGTCAGTTACATGCTTAAATATAAAGTTGAAAAAATGTAATTACAACCGGGCTACTGATCAAGTAATTGCGATTAATCACAATTAATTACAGAAAATTGTGCAATTAATTATCTATTGACAGTACTAATATGCATTTGTTTTTTTATATAATGTTTAATAGGATATTGTAACCTAGGACAATATGATTTGGTGTGAATTGTATTTTATGCAATTGGCAATTGTATTCACATGAGTGTGAGTAGTTGTAATTTCATTACTGTGGTTCTTTTTTTCCATTGTCAAATTTGCTCATGGCAGCCAAATAATTTAACGTGGGCAACTAATCGTCACTGTTGTTACTAGTCACCCCAGAAAGCAAACAAAAATTTAATATACGTTAAATCAGAGTTATGGAGTTATGTAAGGATGACACGAGAACTTATCACATTTTCCTCCAACTTTAATCTGAGCTTCACTCAACTGGTTTCACAAGGTGCCAAAACATCTCCTAGAACCCAGAAACATTACTCCTCCCACTTTTCTTCTTGCTGGGTGTATGTGGAGTCCCTTGATGGTCTGCCACGCTGTCAACTTAATTTTCATTGAATTCTGACCGCTTTTGCACCCTCAGTTAATATTAAAACAATGTGAAAGTAACTACTAAAGACCAAGAGGACATAAGTGGAAATTCAACCGATGTTAAACAAAACAAATTACTTAAAATACTTCAGATTAATGTATTTTACTTATCTAATATTACAATTAATGATGTAATGGTGTTGATTCAAACATTTTAACAGTTCTATTAAAGACTAGGCTCTAACATATAAGCAGCAAAAGACAACATCAGGCTATTTAATTTATGAAATCAAGATTAGTTTACAATCATTTTGGTAAATTCACTCCTGCACTGAATGATGTCCTTCTCTGGTCTGGATCATCCTAACTGTGAGCTACTTATAGTTAAGGGAGAACTCACAGACTGTTACTGCTTCAATTTGCCGAGTTGCCTCATCTACAAAAGAAACCAAAACCAAAAAGTGACTGAAGGGCATGAAAAAGTTAAGGAAAGGGCATAATTTGGTCAGATTTTAAATTTTCCACCTAAGACATGTCTCTCTGTTTCACTAACTCATCCTAGCTAATATAATCCGCCTGAAGTATCAGTTACGTTAGCAATCTAACTTCAGTTAATGACATTTTTGATGTGTCTAATAATGACCATGGTGACAGTCATACATCTACAATATGTGTCAATGTATTGCATGTTCAGCAATATATGCACAGATGGGGTGTACCACTGTGAGAGGGGTGCAATGGAACAGTCTAACTGATAATAGCTTTTATTTCCCGGTTAACTAGAAAGCCACAACTTTTCAACTATAGATCACACTGTTATACACATACACTGTCAGATTTCATCAGTATTTTAACATTGATCCAACATTTATATAGCACTGAGATTTCAATCTTGACTATAATGATAATGTGGATGAAAACTCTGCATCAGTTTAATGTCATCTTACTATCTGGGGCATTTTATCTACCTCACATCTATACCAATTTAGAATCACCAGATCTCCCCTGTGCTTTGAACCTCAGTGTGTATTTAGTGCAACAGAGAGCTTGGATAACCTCCAGCTCTATTGCAAATTGCAAAATCATGCCACCTTTCCTAAGCAGTGGTTCCACTGCACATTCAGACTGCCACTTTCCACCGTGTCCACCTTGCTTTACCCGTCCAAATGGATGAACTCATAACCACTGCTACATTATCAAGTGGAGTTATACCATACACATTTAGTACGGTACCGTACTAAAGATATCACTAAAAGACCTTTAATCTCTTCACTGTTTACCCTCTTTAACTTGGAAAGTCATATATTGTATTTCTGACAATAAATTGTACTGTTAAAAAATTCAACTGTGAACATGTGAGCCATTATATAGATATAAGTGTGCAGATGTCTATACATGCATCTTTTACAGTGAAAGAGTGAGCCTGTGGTTTCTGTTTGAATATTTCTCCCATGACCAGTGTGTTTGCTTAAACTCCAGTTTAAACACCATCATACCCTACCAGTGAAAAAGCAAACATTACCAACTTGTAAACATAGTTAAGTCATTTAATTTGTGGGTAATATAAAGTCGACATAAAAAAAAAAACAATTAAAAAACAAAAAAACATGCTGATCAAAATATTCCATTAATCTTTTTATCACAGTTTTGTTTTCATAAGACTACACATTACATTTTATTCACTGCTTACACAAAGTGCAAATTAGACAGCCTTGCTACTGCCTCCAGTGCCAAGTTTAAAGTCCTTGCTTAGGATATTAAATTAGGATTAATGACCGATTGATCCTAATCTTCCAAATCATGTCAAGCAGAGCTCTTGGACGTCGCTGAAACTTCACGATCATCGCTACGGACAGTGTCAGATTATAGCTGAGGACTGGATTATCACTGCTAATCCAATTACACATGGTGTGCTGTAATCGGCTGTGAAACTACTGTAAGTAAGGATGACCATTTGGAGACTGAATTAAAAATTGTGAACATGCACTCGTACCAAATAAATAAACAGGAAAGCTGTGGCTGTACCTAGAAATTATTTCCAAGTTTAAACGCCTACTGGCATAATAATTGATGTGTGGTTTGTAACGCCCAAATCTCTGTCGATACTTGACTATCTCTAGTGACATCGGACCATTTAGTGGTCAAGCAACCGGAAATAGAAAAACTCACAACCGATGACGATTTGACTCCACCTCATGATACCATTTAGCAACAGATGAGCAGCGCTTCATGTTCATTTTGTCGGGCCAGAGTGAAGCACAGCTGCTGCCGTGGTTTCCTGAGGGAATACTTCACTGTGTAAATGTTTGTCGGGGTTGCGGTCCGTCCCTCCGTCCCTTGCACCGTAGCTGGCTGAAACCGTTAGCGGCTTCCTCATCCAGAAACACCCCGCGTGAGTCAGTGCTGCTGCTAGTTTCTGCGGCGGTTTCGCTATGGATGTGCTGTGGATGATACCGCTGCTGCTGCTCATGATTATTCCGCTCCTGATGTGCACCAGCAGCACGTTTGTTTTTTATTTCAAAAAGTTCTTTTACGTGGCCTGGATGATGGTCTTGGCCCTCATCGGTATACCTCTGTGCATACTAAAGAGCGGAGGCAGAGACATTGAAAACATGAGGTGAGTTTTGCAGAAATGTCGCTCGCGGCGCCGTCTGACAGCTAGCCCTCGCTAGCTCGTTAGCTGGCTAGCAACCGTGCTTGTTTATATTGAAGCATTTGGGTTTTTACTCTCAGCAGAAACAATAATGGCCTCATTGTTGCGAGGAGTTAAGTTGGCGTTACAGCAATGTGGCGCAGGAGGTGTTTCCTGCTAAACTGTGTGAAATTTGAAATAAATAAATAAGCAGAAAATGAAGAAATCCCTAATGCAGTTTTCTTTATCATTCATATGCTACTATTAGCTCGCTTGGCACATTGGCAGTAGCGGCGTGTGGACATTAGCTAAAAATCAGGGCGCCAATGTGACGTTGCGTTCATGCTGGGTTAATGTTTGGTAAATCTTAACGCAAGAAAAGCAATAATATCTTTAGATGACGGATATTTTCAATGTATTTTCTGCAGGCACTTTCTTAGAATCCCAACCCATACAAGTATCCACTAACTTGTGCCCTCTGAACGTGTAATCCAGCACTGTATCCGCTCAATTTGTCCTGTCTCTTTAAATCTGTGTGTGTGTATAAAGGAGTGACTCATTTATTGAATCCATAGTTACTAGTAGTGCTGATTTAACTTTATATTTCTGTCTTATTCCACCTCATTTCATTTCTGTATTTTATGTATATAAGTTTAGATTAGTTATTTATAGTTGGTTTACACAGCGTTGTGTGTGTATGTGTAATGTGTATATATAGACGTGTGTGTGTGTGTGTGTGTGTGTGTGTGTGTGTGTGATTTACATTGCTGTGCTTGAGAGCCACCATCTACCGGAACCAAATTCTTTTTATGTGTGTGCACATATATTTGGCCAATAAACACGATTCTGATTATCTGCCTCAGTTTACATCTGTGTTGGGGGCAGAATGTTAAACATTTTACACCTGACACCAAAATCAGTCACCAAAACGGATCCTTACTGTAGGAATGTAACACATCTTCAGTGTTGGTGTTCACGTTGTAGGGGGTGTTGTTGTGTGGTTGGTTAAATCTAGTCAGTGGTGATGGCTTGCTGCACACAAATGACTGCATTTCAGTAATTACCCTGAAGAGACAGATGCCAGATGGCACTTTCCCCTGATTGGAGCTGGGTTACTGAATAGTTATGAGACCCATCCTCAATGCAACCTCACTTGGCCCTGAACTGCTGACAGCAGCAATGTCGGTTACAACAGCAGACCTTACTGCCTCAGTGCTCCAGGAATAACAGTGTCACAGTCATGTTAGCTGTGCCAGTGGTGTCATGTTTCACCAGTGTACCGTTCTATCAGTGCAGAGGTTATCTGGACCGGTTGTCTGTGACAAAGTGACCGAACTGAGGTCAGACCTTAGATGAATGAATAGACTTTTTGGATGGATATTTTACACGGCAGACAGGACTGGAAGAAAGAGCACTGTAATTCAGAGGGTTCTGTCACCTAAATGTACTGTTACACCAAAGCCTGAAGACTTGCTTTCCAGTCACTTTACCTCTGAATTAAACCTGTAGGCCACAGCAGGTATCCAGGAGTTCGCTCACTCAATAACATCTGTAAAGCATCAAGTTACAGCTTGTTGTGCTTTCATTTCTTGAAACACATCCATTAATTTACGTTTAATTGAAACTGTTTTATCCGTCAGTTATGTGAATGGCTACTTCTGGGTATGGGTTAGTTATTAGGTAGGATCTCATGACAACAGATAAAGGACAGGGGTTTAGTTTTCTCACTCACAATTGCATGAGCTCATGTTCTGTGCTGTGTAATGGTGTCGAACATCAGTGGGAGATTAGTGGCCCTGTCTTTTTCGTAAAGGAGTAATATTGCCACTCAACTTACTGTATTGAAAACAACCAGTTTTTTTTTGTTTTTTTTTTTGCCATAGTATTTCTGATGGAAGTAATTGTTAGCTCTGTCACCCTGAGACTGTGATTAGATGCCTGTCCTTTGGACAACCTACTGACCTTAAACTTGTGAGTAAACTCAATAAGATTGGCAGTTTTACATTTTGGCAAAACGGGTCAGGCTGACCTTTGGAGTGGCCACATTGCATATGATTTGTCCTCTTGTTCAAATTTGATTGCACTCTCAGAGTTGCAGATAATGAAGTGAACCAGAGTAAATGCTTAGTGGACTGATCATAAAATATAATTCAACAGCGGCCACTCATTACCCTTGAACATAGAGTTGCTGCAACACTATATCGTTGCATAACCTGTGGCTTTTACTTCAGACCGAATGTGTTATCACTGCACCACTATGTTGTAAGATAACCAAAAGACTACTCTAGTTTAAAGGTTAACAACATTTTTCCTGTAGATTACCAGTCAAGCGCAAGTGGAAACAAAGTCTACTACAGTCATCAGAAGATAGTGCTGAGAAATGGCGTACCACCACTTACTACTTTATATTTTGCTTATAAGGAGCCGGACTGTGTTGCATTTTTATTTAGAAGTGGTTGAGTAATGGTTCTGCCTGAAGGTTGCTTAAAACATAAAAAAGGGCACCTGTTATGTCCACACATTATAACTTATCAAAGAACCAATTTTAAATTGTTCAAATGGTGAAGAACGATTGTCTAAGAGAGTTTAGGCTGTGTTGAAGAATAAAGCTGGTCATACCAAATATTAACTTTGCAGCTTGTTAGAATTGCGCAAACTCAGTTTTTTTTTTTTTT
>NW_005187403.1:3761218-3765534 GCF_000239375.1 Pundamilia nyererei | reverse complement strand
ATTTAATTTTTAAAGTGTAGAGTAGAATCACTATAAAATTCTTAAAAGACTGCATGTGAGGCCTTTGTCAGCAGAAAAGGGTGTGAAATTTATAAAAAAAAAATACAGTTAAAAGTATAAAAATTTTTGCCCTTCATATTTTCCAAAGCCCTCTAGCAAACCGAACTGGAGTCTTTGCCGGACCAATTCTAGGTCCTGAGCCTTATGTTTGACACTCCTGCTTTCGAGTTGGCAGTATTGAGTTGGGATGTGCCTAAATCCTTAAAGCTGCTCCTTCATGGCACATTATTAGCATTAGTGGTGTAGTTTTAATGAGTATGTGTGGCATCAGATGCACGTTATGGCTGAAACTTGCTCAAAGATGGGTTTTAAGTAGTTAGGTAGATGTTTTAGTCCATCGACACATTTTGTGTGCAGTCATGAAACTGATCTTAAATGAAAGCAGAGTTGAAGATGAGTTTGGTTCCTGTAATAGCTGGTTTAGCAAGAAAACTACCCCATGTTACAAGAAGGATAGTTTGTTGTTTTTGTGACAGCAAACAGAGGGAATATGATTCAGGGATGAGCAAGGTCTCTTTTGTAAGTATTATGTATAGTATTATGTATAGCCTCCTCCTGAGGCCGGATTGGTAGTGCCTCTGCTCTTTTTCGGAGAAATTTCATTCAGATTATTGACAGAAGCCAGTTTTAGTGTGTCACACAGCTAGTTTGCTATCCAAAATTAGTGGTACAGTTTAGCATGGAGAATGTTATGGGAGTATGATTGTTCAGCTGCAAATGTAAAGTAGCATTTGCATGATGTGTGAACTCTGCCTGAGCTCATCATGGTTGTTAGGAATCACACTGAAAGTTTTCCAAGCCAAGGGGCACCTTGGATTTGTCTTAACAGAGGTCAGAGCTGTTATCATGTTTGTGTCTATAAAGGTTAAGCTTTACAAGTCCCAATAGATCTCATCTGGTGGATCAGACAGTTTCAGGCTTTTAATAGTTGCAAGGGGGGAAAGAAAAGCTTTAAAAAATGGTTTTGTTAGATCATCAAATCACATTTATAAACAAGCACATGCTGACTAACAAACAGCTACAGTAATCACGTCATTATTGAACTTGAGTAATCATGCACAGTGCAGCCCAAAAAAAACCTTGTTTCTGTTGAATTTTTTCTTCTTCTTCCCTTTTTTCCTTGTCCATTGCATCAGTGAACCTCAGGTCACGAATGCCCTGACAGTAGGACTGCACAATTTTGCATAAAATGAGAATCACGATTTTTTATTTTTTTTATTTTTTTTTGGCTTAGAATTGAGGTCACGATTCTCTCACGATTTTCTTTTCCAATATAAATATTTATTGCACTTATTAACTGCACATTAACTTCGCAACAGTTGAAACTGAACATAAAAACAATAAATGTCTCACGTTTTGTTGTTGCCGCAAAATGTTGTACTGCTTGAAATTTCGTCTCCACCGTTGCTCGACGCTGCGTGTATAGAGCAGGTAGTGCAACAATAGAAAAATAGTTGCGGGACGGCACTGTGTAGCGTTTGTCTAAATCCCTGGTTTTGCACAGTGTTGATGGGAGCCATATCTTTGGTCAGGTGATAAGTAATAGCCTCCAAAATTTCTTTGTGCCTTCGGGAGTTCGACGGGTATAGGGAAGCGCTGTATAAGGTTCCCGTTATTGATGTTTGGGTGGTTGACCGGGACGGATTTTCTCCTGTCACTTTTTCGTCATCTCTGACGTGCTCTCCGTTGTTTTTTCCCTGCTAATTTTAGCATCACACAGCACAGCTTCTGTATCACGTGGTATAAGGCTCCGCCCTTGTCATTTGTTGAACAGGAAGAGTGAGCGCTTGTTTTCATGCAGATTACGTCCCGGATAAAAATGCGGTACAGTCGTCGTTTTTTAAATATTTTTTTTAAAATCGTTGTCATTTGGAAATGAGATCGCACAGAAGTATGAATCGAGATTGCGATTTTCTAACGATTAATCGTGCAGCCCTACCTGACAGTTTCTAGTAAAATTTCCTTGTAACATGTTTTTTTTCTTTTAACCCTAACTGCAAACAGATTACTTTTTTGTGATACTTGGAGAGCGCTTCCATGGAAGCCTATAGTTTTGTGAGTTATTGTAAGGTCAAAAGACGGCTGCTTTTGTTGTTGTCAGCAGACTAGCTCTGATAAACGAACTGTTCACTACCTGCCTATCAGAGTAAGACAGATAGTGACTATCTTGCAACGAGATAAAAAAATTAAATGTTCAGATAAATAAAAATGTGCATCTACTTTGACTAATCACAGCCTGTGTGTTCTTTTATGTAATGTTTGTCTTGAGGCAGGTGGATGAACATTGCTTTGTCAATGGTTACTGGAGCGTTATACTTGGTGAAAGTAATTATTTCCCCAACCAGGAAAAAAAACAATGCTTAAGGGGGTGTTGAACATGATTAATTTAGCTTATGTGTTTAAAGATAGTTGTGATTATATTTCCTGACACATTCCGCTTTTGTTTCTACCTTTCACAGGGCTTTGGTTAGTAATATGCAATACACTGGCATCATAAGTAACCAGTACATACTCACTGTATTTAACCTTTTTCTCTCTTTTAGGATCATCCGTTTCATGGTTCGACACGTCAAGTATTTGCTGGGTCTTCGATTTGAAGTGAGCGGTTGGGAGCATCTGCAGACCGAGGGTCCCTATGTCGTCATCTCGAACCACCAGAGCTCCCTGGATGTTTTGGGTGAGTCTTTTTAGTGCTTCTCTGAAGACGGACGTTTTTGATATTGATTTAAATGCTTTCAAATACAGTCATACAATCAATTTCTTTTGGCATTTTAGCAAAAAATATAATTGGTGAAGCAGATAGAAAGGGCATGTGGATAAAGAGAAGGGTGTGCAGTAAAGGTCCAGCTGGCTGGGAATTGCTGGGATCCTGCTTGGGGCATTTGCACCCATGCAGGATGTCTTTACTGCTCTGTCACCAGGTAGGCCTGTTTGATGACACACTTAAAGGTTATTTGAAACACATTCAACTCTCTACTTATAAATGGTCATAAACATCAGATTGAAACGTGTTGAAAGTTTAGCAGTGACAGCGTGTCTCATCTGTTTCTCACTATACACCGACTTTTAATCTGAGAGGAAGAATGAAGCAAGGCAGTCATGCGGACGGCAGATTTGTCTCAGCTGTAGTTTTTGTGCTTTTAAGCCCTACAGACTCAAGAAAACAAACCAAGAGTAGGAAAAAGAGAGAATCCTCACCAGGGAAGAGTTGTTTTACAGTGAGTCCAGTTCATCCTGAGCAACTTGATACCAGATATGATGCATGCGGTCCTGAACATTTTAGTTGGAGGAGCAGCATTCCTCTGCAGTAGATGCATGAGTCCCAGATGGAAGAATTGTACCGTTAAGCTCCAACCATGGGAATTTTTGAATCCCACCTTAATATACATGTGACAAATCTCTACCTCATGACCTAAAGTAGGAAAGGAAAAGCTGATATTGAGCCTCGTCGACTGATGGCTAATTTAATGTCTGCTCCAATCACACAGGCCGAGAGACCAATCAGGGACCCAATAGGGCTAAAAATGTATTTACCTACTGGCTTTAGGAAGGCGCTTTTGTGTCTTGGTGAAATTGAACAGAAAGAGGTTTAGGATTACTGTGATTGCGCTGGTCACTAGCAGATTACTCTCGTCACCTGTACATTTTGTAAGATGGATGATGCCAACTTGTCTGCAAACAGTTGCCAACTAATCACCAAGCAGTTAAGAAAATTTGAATTGTAAACACAAACTGAAAATAGGAAAATGTTGTGCTTTTGGAAATGTGTTCAGTGGCCCAACTTTACTTTGGAGGCATTTTGCAGCTCCAGTTTATTGCTCTTCTTCAAGTTTTACTACCAGTCTGTGGTTAGTTCCCCGGTATCTACAGACAAGTTGGCTTCTTCATGCAAACCGCTGGCAAAACCACAAAATATGCATATTAAATAATACAAGAACGAATCTTGAATATCAGAAGAGTTCATGTCACCTGTATTCTGGTCAGCATGTAGTGATAGCTAAACTCAAGCCTGTGTGACAGCACAAAAGCAACCAGCTAACTGGTACAGATGTTTGCAGTTGGCTCAGTTCTTGCACATGTAGTACCAGATGCAACTTGTTTTTGTATCAAACTTTATCCTTGGTCTCTCCTTTTGAAAGTCATATACTACTATCTAGAGCAGGGCGATATGGCCAAAAATATTTATCACGATATATATTTGAAAATTTGCGATAACGATATAACCAACGATATAATTGATGCGAGACAAAATACAA
>NW_005187403.1:3753727-3760311 GCF_000239375.1 Pundamilia nyererei | reverse complement strand
AGTGATGCTGCAGTGTTGTTTGACCTGAAGCATACAGCGTTTAGGACCCAGATCACTCCCAGATTTAAGAGCATCTTAGTCCGACAAATACGACAATAACAACGGCCGCTTGCATGTTCTGCAAAAAAATGTGCTTTGTTGTGTATCTGACGGACAAACACCAAACCAGTTCCACATCACTGAAGTTGCACCATTTTTACAAATCAATTCTGGTTCATCTGTTTCACTCAACAATCGGCCATGTGCGTATGAAAACAAAGGCACTGCGCATGCGCGTTTTACTCATATTCTATCGCGATATTTCATTTTCCTATCGTTGCCTAACATTATACCGGTATTACCGGGAACGGTATAATATGGCCCAGCCCTACTACTATCATTATTCTATGTCACAATGGTTATACATAACAATTCCTTTTTTTCTGGATCTAAGTAGCTACTATTTCTGAGCCGTACTCCAATTTTAACGCTCGTTCCTTTGTATGCAAACAGGAACTGGGGAATATGTAAATAATGACAGCTACATTGTGGGTTATGCCATGCGAAAACACTTTGTGATCAGACTGCAAGATTGTCTGCGGCAGCTGTGATGGAGCCAGACTGATCTGATCTCATCCTGTCACAGTTTAGTTCTTCTCAGCCAGCAAACAGTGGAGCAAGACTTTAGCTGTGCCACCATCTACAGCTTTATAGCTCAGTTCATTAAGGGAAAGTCTGCACAGGCTACTCACAACTTATTGGAACCAAATGTTAAGGCCTTCCAGGTGTATCTCACTTTACACTCCCACCTACTTAAGCAACGGTCACCTTTTCTGGTTTGTCAGACAGGCAGTAGGCATGTTAAAACTAGGCCAATTGTTAGATTACTGCATTCCAGCTTTGTGTTGGTACACAGTGCTTGTCAGAACAGAACAGTTTTCACAACCTCTGTTGATACAGGATCACGTGCTGTTTGCTTCTCAGCAAGCTGAATAATACAAAACCTGGTGAAGAAACAAAGCACGGGCACAGAAAGAACCTGTTACATTGGTATGGGTTTTTAAACATTCTTTACATACTGATCACTTACTGTATGAATGAAATGTAGGCCTCACAGAACCCTGTCTGAGCTACACACTGGTCGGAAACAAAAGCATGTTGTAGAAAGGCTTCGATTCCTCTTTTATTTATTTTCTTCAGCTTGTATTGTTGATAGTTGAGATGTCTTTTAACAGTATCTCATTCTTCCCTGTTCTAAACCTGAGTGTTGAGGGACGGTTTCTCTCCATCAGCGTGTGGGGGAGAGAGTTTTTCAGCACCGGTGAGTGATGAGGGGAGGCTCAAGGCCAGGGTAGTGATAGCAGGAGGAGAGCTAGGCGTCTAATTAGCACTGACAAAACTCAGCATGCGGTTTGTTTGGCGTCCAAGTTGCCATGCCGACTGCTTCACCCCAGCCATTAGGAGATGCTGATCCTAGAGCAGATGTTATATTAGTTTCTTCACCTTTCTGAGCTGCTTTTTCAGCTTGGTTTAAATGCATCTGCTCACCTGCTGTTTTCAGAGTAACATCTTATAAAAAGATAAGACAAAGAGGCCAAAGCATGGATGTTTTCATCTGGTCACTGATCCTTCTCTGAATGAGCTCCAGTCAAAAGGCAGAAACATGTGATTTCAGTTTGGGTGTTGTCCCCTTCTAAGAAAGAGCCACTTCAGACATGTAGCGGTGCTACAAATATCCCATTCTGACCACTTATCAGGCTTCATATCCAGCTCTTTGTGGAGGTGGACTCTCTGCTTTGAGAGGGCGTATTTTTAAAGTCTCTATGGTATAAGTGCATTGTATTTGGGGTATTATTTAATGACTGAAAGGAAGACAATTTATTATAGTACAAGTTCTTATTGACTCTCTGTAACTTGTCATATTAGCAAACTTTGAAGCTACAAAGCAGTTGCTAGTAGAAAGCTGTGCGCTTAACTGCAATGTCTTTAACTTTTATTTTAATTTATTATTTTTATATTTTAGTTTTAAAAGTAGTTTTTGTGAAAACTGTCACCACAAGGTGTCACCGTTTCACTAGGTTGTAGTATAGCATTACATTTTTATTTTTTTATGGACATTTGAAATATGTTTAATTTTGAGAAACTGCAGTCTCTGTGCTCTTCTAGCTGCCAAAATAAGTCGGGTGAGTGTGATAGAATCATGAACTCTTTACAAGTATTGCGCTAACATCTGGTATATCTCATTTTGGACACAGCAGATTGGACTTACTGCACCATCTTGTGGTTCAAAGTGGTATTACATGGAAGTACAGCCAAGCCCTGTTTGTACTACAGTTGTCTCTGCACAAAGACATCTTGGAAATGGAAATGATGAGCTGTTGTTTCTTTGCCAAAACCAAAAAACCCCACTATGTACATACAGTAGCTGTGATGGTTCTAAAAGTTTCATGATCCTGACGGTTAAGTCTCGTTTTGTCTCTCAGGCTTGATGGAGATCCTACCAGACCGCTGCACCACAATTGCTAAGAAGGAGCTGATCTATGCCGGTACAGTGGGCCTCATTTGCTGGCTGGGCGGGATCGTCTTCATCAACCGCAAGAAGACGAGCGATGCCAAAAGCGTGATGGCTGATGCCGCCAAAACCATGTTGGACGACCAGGTAACCTGCCTCCAGTTAACACAAGAAACATCTTCATCTCAAGGTTCTGTTGTAGTCTTTGTTAGAGAATGTGAGCTGGTTAAATCAACCTTGTCTTATGACTTTCACAGATTCGTCTGTGGGTATTTCCAGAGGGAACCCGTAACCAAAATGGCGACCTGCTGCCCTTCAAAAAGGGTGCTTTCCATCTGGCAGTGCAGGCACAAGTAGGTTTATTTATTTGCTTTAAAGATCTTAAATCTTACCTTGTACGTAGAGGGAAGGAGTGTTGGAGCTCTCCTAGCTTTTTGCTTCATCCATACATGTAAACATCCTGTTTATTCTCTTTACTCTGTCAGGCTGTGATGATTCTGTTGGTATTTCAGGAAGCTTCTGCCAGCTTAGGGTTCCCAATAGTGAGGGGGCCGATTTCAGACACGTGGGGGAGCTAGCAGACTTATGTGGGGCAAGACTAAATTATGAAATCATAATTTAGTAGAGAGCACAGCTTGCAGCCAGGTCATTTTCTATATTTTTTCGGCATTGTGTTTGACACAATGCTAGTGCGCTCTCACAAAGTGATTGGTGGGACAGCAGCAGACATGACCTCTAGTTCAGAATGGCTGCAGCTCAGCTGTGCAAATTTATGAGCTTTATCTCTGCGTGCATGCAGGTGGGAGGTCTCTGTTCTCCAGTTAATTCATATTTTCATAGCAACACTCGGGGTCAGAAAGGTGGGATAAATTACACATACGCAAAAAGAAAAACACTCTCGAATGAGACCTAGCCATGAAGCTACAACGGTGTGTGCATGTGTGAACCCAGATTTTGTAACTTGCAGCTGAAGATCGATATCAGTCGGGTTCAGATATGCACCAGTCTGCAAAAATAAAGCCCTGCTGCTCCTCGTTAGAAAACACATTAATATTTTGGTAAGAGGTTCTTGCGCTTTAGAGCGCTTGCTAACGCATTCTCCAAACAGTGTTTAGTGGATGTTAACAAAAGCACTTTGTTTGTATTTGAAGTGCCGGAGTAACTCCATTTGAAATGTGTTGAATACAGTCTGTTTCACCTTTTTTCTTCTTCTTTTTTACACACTTGAGACTGTTTCTCTCTCTGCATTTGCTTCTGCTGAGTTAGGCCAGCCTTTTCATTCGTACCCGGCCGGCCAGATTGAGTGGAAACAGGACAGCCCCCAGGGGGAGCCGCGTTTGGCTCAGTCAGCCCCGCTGAAGGGCCACTCGGGGCCTTGAGACAGAGCAACTCGGCCTCTATTAGCGGGAGTGGAGGAGATGGAGAATGCTTGTGTCATGCTGAGTTTGTGTGTGTTGGAGAAATGTGCTGCTGGTTTAATCAGGCATTTCGGCCTTTTTTTGATTGGTTTAGAAAGCATTTCCTTTTAGGGCTTCTTTTCTGTCTCTTTTCTTATTTTTGCCTTCGTTTTTTTTTTTTCTTTCTTCCAGGTACCCATCATACCTGTCGTTTTCTCCTCCTACAGCAACTTCTACCTACGGAAAGAAAAGCAGTTCAAATCAGGTAACTGTCCTCAACTTTTTAATTTGTGTTGGGTCAAATGACAATAACATTAAAACAACAGCTCGATGTTCCCCGAGACTCCTGACTCTAAAGTTTTTTGGGGGTTTTTGCCCTGCAGGAATCATCAGATTGAAGATCCTTCCAAAGATTGAGACAAAGGGGATGACTTCAGACGATGTGGCATCCCTGTCTGACAAATCCTTTGACCTGATGCGCGCTGCCTTCCTGGACATCTCTGACTCCATAACCCGGAGCAACGGGCCCGTAAGGCACTGAACATTGATCTTCCACCTGCCCCCTGTTTTTTCAGCCCCATGTCTGAGGTCCACCCCTCCCCAAGGCCCCCCCACTCTCTGCCCCAGGTTGTCCCACTGCCTTCAGGAAACAATGTGACACAAGTCTTTTTGTGACGAAAGCTCTTCATGTCTAGTTGACGCCTGGTCCGGTCCACCTCTGGCCTGAGCACACAGCACAGTCAGTCCTGACCCTCACTGTCGCAGCAGCAGCTGCTCTGCACTTTGTGAGCGGAGTGACGGACGGCGAGCCGAACAGTCTGGGTGTGTGTTGTTCATGCATGCCTTTTGGATGGCTCTGTCCACCTTTCATCCTTGCTTTGGAAATCTCAGCTTTCTTATTGTCTTACTTTATTGCTGTTTTCTACTTTTCTTTGGCCTTTTATCTTCACCTGCTTTTGTTCGTTTTGCCTTCTGTTCAGCAGATAAACTTTGCGGGGTTTTTTTTTTTTTTTCCTGATCATAAATGTCAGTGGATATTTATGTTTTCCTCTCATGCTGCCTTGGTTTTAGTTCTCTTCGGATGCTTAAACAGACATACACAAAATCAAAGTACCCCATCTCATTTCTTCGCTTTTAGTTCTTTTCTGTTTCTCCCCTTTATGCATTCCAGTCTTTTGCTCAAAGACAAAAATGAGTGCGGGTCTCCACAAAGTGCGGAGCGTGTGGAAGGAAAGGACACCCACGACTTTCTATAGCTCTGTCGCTCTAGATTGAACTCTGTATCCACATTGGCTCATCAACCCAATGACCAATAGCTCCATGACACGCTTCATGATGTCAGAAGGCAAGGAATGCAAGATACCGTGTATAACAACAGCACCCATCTGTACTGGATTTATGGACTTCAGTGAACTGATCAGTTCTCAGTGTCGTATGTTGGTGTATCCCTGTACATTCTTCCAGTTTGTGTCTCTCTCCAAAAATGAATTGAAGCAACCGGTCTGCAGCAAGTGTCCTCCAGCAGTGCTCTAAACTCAAACTCTAATTTCACACTCTTGCTTTGTTGTTGTTGTTGTTTTGTTTTTTCAGGATCACCTTTATGCTCCTACTCATATACAAAGTGTCAAAAGAAGTGAATTCTTTAAGTGCAATGTCCAACTGTTTCAACGTTACTACTGTTCCAAAGTGCGAGCTACCTGCTGTGCCATGACAAAGATGTTTTGGGAGGTTTCCAATGTGCGTGGGGTGGTTTATTTTTGTTTGTTTGTTTGTTTGGGTTGTTGTTGTTTGTTTGTTTTTTTTGTTTTTTTTTATTACTATCTCCTTACGGTCTACTTAACTGGTGACCCCTGAAATTATTTAAGGCAGTTCTTGCCACAAACAGGGGGAGGAAACCTATGAGATGATTTAGATCTCTAGTATTTGTTCATTTATTAGGATTAAATCAAGGAATCCCAAAGTACTAACAAACTCAAGGATCTAATGACTGAAGATGTGTTATGTTGATTGGGTGTGATGGGAAGCCTGTTTTTTGTTTTTGTTTTTTAAATCCTATGAGAATAAGTTATTATATTTAGTTATGATGTTCTGATTATTTAACCTCACTGGAAACTATTAGATTATTTAAACAGGAAAAAGTGCAAAAATTTGGCCTGAATTTTGATTGTTGGCATCATTGGGTGAGTTTTGGTTAAAATGGATTTGTTGTATGATTTGTACTGAAAATGTCTTCGGACCACTGACTGAACCGCTTTCGTTTACACCCAGGTCTTAGTTTCACTTCGCTCAGAGTGCAGCCACAAAAATTATTAATTCTGCCCATCAAACACAATCTGAGAATGTACCACAGCATTCAGGACAGTTGTTTGTTACTAATTGCAATTTTTGAAAAAAATGACTTTTGCTTTCTTTATTAAAACTGTGACGTTGCTTTGCATGTACTTGGCATCAAATGTAGGTGACTTATTGGGTTGAGCACAAGGCATTAGGCTTAGTCTAACCTTGTTGTGCGCACTGACCTCCTGAGGAGCTCATGTGAATGGATTTATGGATACTTTGGTAGTATGCCCTGCTACGTGCGTTGCTGTTCGTAGTTGAGTGCACTTACTTTTAGTGAGCCCTGCTTTGGTGACATGCGAGTCTGATTTCAGACAAGTTCCTAATCCAGTTTGGATCATAAGCCCTTACTATTAATC
>NW_005187403.1:3742615-3753376 GCF_000239375.1 Pundamilia nyererei | reverse complement strand
TATATAAAATCTTTTGTCCCCCCCCCATAGGGCCGTTGTTTACAAACTAATATGTAAGATATTGGAAAATATTCAAAGTATTCTTAAAGCACTTTTCATGCCGAGTTCTCGTGGGCGAAAAAAGTTTGTTTTCACCAAAGCTATTAATGTGTAATTTAGATGGATATGAGAAACAGAGCTGACATCCTGCAGAGCCGTGTGTGTGTGCGTGCGCGCGTGTGGCCCTTTATTGTATGTGTGTACATATGCACACATGGTATAGATGCCCATTATAAGTATCTGGTTAATATTTAATGTAGTGTTCTTGATTTCACATATTCTGGGTAAATGTGAATGCCTTGCATAACATTAAGTAAATAAATTCTTTTTGTTTTTTCTTAATTGGTCGTGTACTGAAATGCCTGTCTTGCCCTCCTCTGGGACTCATTTTAAAATCAACAGTGGAAAAGGTACTTACTGTATGAGACTCTGCAGTAATGGCTTTAATCTGAGGCACGACAGAACTTAGTTTGTTCCAGCTGTTTCTAGAAGTTCTCAAAGTTCACCGCACACCATCCAACCAGATCCATACATAAGCTTCGTACAGTTGCAGCAAACTACGCTCCAACTTAAAGTTGGGGCATAACGACCTGGAGGTACTTTGTTTCTATTTTCACTTTCTGCTACTTCATATTAATATTCCACATTAACTCTGTGACATTTGACTGCGTGTTTGCAGACATGTTGCACTGTGAAGCACAAAAAGTGTTCTGAGACCTAAAACCTTTTAATTTCATGGAGCAAAAAGTGGGGAAAAGACATTGCATTGATGTACTTTTAGGGAATTATGAATTTTCTAGAATGATTTCTGATTCTAAAGCAATGATCCCATTTATCTACAGAAAACAATCATTGTACAAAACTGTATCTATGTAAAGCATCATTTCTCATAATGTGGACTGTAGATATGTTTTTTTTCAAAATCCCATTTTTCCTGGTGTGCTTTGACTGGAAGTATCTGAATACTTTTACCACTGATTGCAGTATTTCCTGTACACACATGAGGTCAGCAGGTTTGTAATTGCACTCTTCCATCAGCATTGTAGACAAGCTCACATATCTGCACACATTAATCAGTAAGTCATGTTTTTGATTAGGAAGTTTTATTACAAAATGTTACAAAACTAGTTATAAATGTCTATTGGAGCACTGAGACAGACCTACAAGTAATCATAATTTAAATACATAAATACAGATGCCCCAGGTCACTTTGGGACAAAGCTGCACTGGTGAAAAACAAACTAAGTAGCAAGTTTGACCTCTGACCCTAACAGGGGAGTTTAATTGAGACGTTCCTGGGGTGGTGTAATAGTGAAACTGCCCCCTACCACAGGTACTGTTAGAAAATCAACAACGTGACAGTGATTCAATGAGAAAAGTAAATGAATCTGTCAGGAATAGTAAAAATCTCAAATGATTTCCGAGGCGATTGCATCACGGCATAACGAGGACCGAGGCGCTTTCTGACGTCTGCAATCTCTTTGCTGCAAATGCCAGCAGTCTTGGCACGTCCAGTCTGGCAGGTTTGCATGGACGGTAACTTTACTGGAACAATGGTGGCCCTGTTCAGAGGCTAATTCTCCTGACATGAACCTGCAGGGCAGAAGATGAAAAGACTTACCACAGGTATGTTTATAACTGTGGATTTTGAAATATGATTGAAAACACTGGGCGCTATCCATCAGGATTTCCATTAAAAGAACGATACTTTAAAAAAAAATAGAACTGTATTCCTGGCTCGGGAGACCTTTTCAAAGAATAGAAAAGAGGTTGGTTTCAAATGCTTTTATTTAAGTGTTTGGATTCCCGAAGTAGCTATTATTAAAATGCAATCAATCTAAATTTGGTTAAGTTTGTTTATATGATTAAACATTTACACTAATGTTGATGAATATATTCTGGTTAAAAACAAGTTAAATTTGATAGAAGACTTGGTTGTCTTCATCTTGTATGCCATTTATTCTTCATCTACTTTAAAATACCAGCATGACGGTGCAGGTTGTTAAGCCGAATGGGATGTGGGCTCGTGTGGCTGCACAGTAGCAAGAAAGTGTTTTTTAGTGAGCACAGCAGAGACTGGAGTGTTTAAATAAAAAGCGGCATGTCTGCCGCACGGCTAACGCTGTTTCAGCAGCTCTTCAACAGAATCCCTTATTGTCTTTTACATCCCGTCTCCCTCCCAACAGCCCAGACCAGCTGTGGTAGACAGCTGCTCCTTGCTGCTCCTGGTTCTGTTGGAGGTTTCTTCCTGTTAAAAGCGAGGTTTTCCTTCCCACTTTTTCCATGTGCTTGCTCATGGGAGGTTTTCTCTGTATCATTGATACGTTTTTACCTTTTAGTGACTGTTGTTGTGATTCAGTGATATATACTAAAACTGAATTTAACCCCTGGTTACTCCTTTAGAGCCACTGTTTGTATTTTTTTTATGATAGTTGGATAGACTGCAGTTCCGTATAACCAATACACAACTTGTGATTAATTATAATAACATTTCTGCAACGTAGTTTGTCTAACAGCTGTCCATGAGCTTCAGCTGTGCCTAATTAGGTTAAACTTTAAGAGCAAATGTGTCATTTTTAGCTTGTACAGTTTACTGTATTACATCATAATCAAAGCTTATTACATTAGAGGCACAAGATTGTATTATATTGATGGATTGGATTGTGAATTTTATTACATTTGAGATTTTGTGTGGCCTCTTGTCTTTAATTTGACTTTTTTTGTTACAGATCCTACTTTCCCAGGAAACCAAGTTCCCATGGAGTTCAACAAAATACTGGCTTTTAACTTATGAACAATAAAAAGGGTCAGTCTGTGGTCACTCACATGTGCCAAGGCGCTCCTCCAGAAAGCCGATCTGCTCGCTGAGGGAGTCGATGCGATCTAGCTGCTGGAAAGAGTGGGATAGCAAGGTGGTTTTCTCCGACATGCCCTCATCCAATGACAGTGGGAAGAAGCTGCTGAAGGGCGTCAGCACCAACTGCAGCTTCTTAACAGAGAGATGAGAGGAAGTTGGGAAAAAGAGAAAAATGTTCCACATGAGGACCATTACACATCGTTATTTTATATATTTATCCATTTGCTCTTTATAATTGTTTAACATGAGAAGGATTTTAGTAAACTCGTGCAAGTTTTAAAAAGCCACTGTGCAGGCCTGGCATATCTAAAAATCTTTGGTTGGGGGATTAAAGAGCAGCAAAAACATCAGATCACACACAAGGCTCAGAGGTTTTCCTGGTGAGCCAGACTGGGAGGTATCAGAGTAGGTGGCTTTTATATGGTTGAACATGTGTTCTTGAGTTTTCCTGTGTACCTTTTCCAGGAGCTCAACTCGGTTCCTCAGGCTCTGTACCTCCTCTGTCACATTCTCCACCAAGCCAAACTTTCCATCTATAGAAAACCACACAAATGCAGACATACACATCAGAGTGTGGTGACTTCAGTCTGAATCTGTAGAAACAAACTGATGAGGAGCAGAACAGAGAGAGGGGTAAGGGCATGGATGTGATGATGCGTGAGAATGATGCAGAGTATATATTGCATTGGATTCCTTGGAGCATCTAGGAAGCCCCCTTCAGTCCCTCAAATGATTCATGACCACTGCAATGTCTCCAAAGTATAAACCAGGAAGAAGACGGCAGGGCTGCTGAGAGAGAGGGGGAATGCAGGGCACAGAGGGGGGAATGGCCCAAAAAGCCAGTAGATAAGCTCAAAGACAGATCATGAGAAACATACAGGCAAACATTCATTCCTCCTGTGATTTGACTGTGAGGAAAAGCCTGGTTGTCTCCACTCGAAGGGGAATGTGTCTGCTGCAGGCCTTCAATCTCTGCCAGATGTGGCCCATTACTGAGACAAGAATAAGTTGAGAAACAGGGTGATGAAGAGGTGGAGGTTCAGGAGAAGAAAGGGGAGGGGGAGCTGGCGATGGCCCCCAGCAGACGGGGTTGATGTGGCTGGAATGAGAACACAAGTGTTGGCCAAGAACAGGGTGAAAAGAATGCAGGCGAGAGGGGGGGTAAAGACTGCAGCATAGAAATGTAGTCCAACACCCCTGGCATAATATCACTCTGATATGTGCATATGAACACAAATAACAGAAAACTGTCTCAGGAAAGACATCTTACAAAAACATTGCAATAATTATTTTTGCCTCTGACACAGAACACATTACTTTCTTAAAGTACAAAAATTTGTCATATTGGCTTTTTATTTCCCTTTCCTCTGAGTGTTTTTCTGTCCTTTTCGCAGACTCGGCAATGCTTCCACTGATCTATCACGCCGAGTCACGGAGACGAGCACTTTCCTTTGAACAGAGAAAACTCGCTCAGTGTGAAACTCGATAAACAGAAGGGAGTCTGGAGCAGAGCCTGAGAAATTTGGCAATCTCACACACTTTACAGAGAAATATTTCTTTTTCTGCAAGTACAGGAGACACTCTCTCCTTTTGGATTTTAACAATGTGGTGACTCACAAAAAAAATCCCCCAAGTTTGAAAGCTCAGGATGAGGTACGTCTTCTTTAAACTTTCATGTTACATAAATTTCTGAGAGAGCAGATAATGTTGACACAGAATTGGAGTTAAAAGGAACATCCTCGGGTCAACGACCACATTTCTAGACATGGAGAGGGAGGGGGGGGGTTGTATTTTTCTGTTGTTGCTAAGATACAGTAAGCACACACAGGGAAAAATGACTTTTTCTTGGTAGGAGATAACATTTAAACTTTTTTTAAGAGAGCTAATGGAGTGTGTGGGATAAAAATATGTCTGTATTAGCACGGGAGCTCTATTAGAGGCAGATGTTTGCTTTGCTCACAGGACTCATAGGAGTCATTATCAAAGCCCAATCGGTCCCAGTCTCGCCGCACGGGGCCAGACCGCAAGACATCTGTCTGGAGTCGGCACCAGTCGCAGTGCATTATTACTCACGGTACGAGTTGAGAGTGGCATAGCGCGTACCAAAAGTAATAATGGACCGCGAAGCTGGCCATGTTCCTCTCTTCTGTCCAGACACTTTGCTGCTGCGTAACACAAAATTAGACACACTCCTATCCTGGTCATTTACCTGCATCAGTGTGATGACTCACACCCACTGTTGCCTGTCTGCTCTGTGATGAGGAGGTAGGAGTGGCAGGAGGAGGAGATGGAGGAGGAAGGCTTTGACAGGAACGGCCGTCTCCAGCAAGGGCGAAGCCCTCTCTGCATGCACATCGATAGCTGCCAGCTGTGTTCACGCACTGCTGGGCGCACCGCTGCCGCTCACTGCACTCATCCACATCTGACAGGCAAGAAAGACCACTGTGAATATACACGCAGACACCCGAGAGTGGCTTTGCAGGTAAATGGTATGAGCACATGTACCTGTTTGGCACTGGTGTCCCGTCCAGCCTAATGGACAAGCACACTGGTTAGGTCTTAAACAGGTACCGCCATTCAAACAGGGTTGTCCGCACACAGCTGTGAAAGACATTATATGAAGCGATCATTTGGTTAAGAGATCACTCTTGTATATGGATCCATGGTATCACATTTAGCAAGGGTTGGTTTATGCTAGCCTGGCTTTCTAACATTTTAATTGTTGTCAAATTTAATGTAGTTTGTTTTAATCTGTACAAGTGACCCGTCTAAGTTCTAGGAAATATGCAGTTTCACTTTCTCCCTGAGATGAAACAGATGTTCTTGCTGAGACAGAGACAAAAAGATCGACATCAAAATAATAAATCAAAGCAAATTAATACAAACAATAAAAAATACACCACCTCAGAACTTCAGAAAAAACACAGTTAATATTGCACAAAAAAAATGTAGCTGCATTCCATCTGCAGAGAGCTTGCTAGCAAGCTATCTGCTCAACTCTGCATTTGTGTTGGTAACTGCAACTTTTTAACGTACAGAATGACTTCCCATATGATTTGCTATTATTTGAATTCAATAAAATGCTCTAAAAGGCAAAAACAGCATAAACACAGAGCTGTCCAGTTAAAGAGCTTAAATGCAGAGATGAAGCCTAGCAGGCAGCCATGACAGTTGTCACTAAAAGTTGCCACACCCCAAATAATGCAAACTTTAAGCCTTACCAACCTTACACTTCTAATAGAGTAAGAAATCAGTTACAAATAGTGTAGCGGGATGTAAATACGCTTATTTCTGCTCTAAATGTGAACATTTAAATTTGGGTATCTATGTGGAGTTTTAAAAGCAAGCCTAAAGTGGACATTTGAGGAACTGCAGTTTTGTCATTTGTATTTTTTATATTAACTGCCTCCAAGACTGGAGCTTGGACAGGGCCTTTGACTTCCTGGAATTTCTGCTGATCCAGTTTTTTTTTTTAAACTGGGCTAATATAGCTCTTTCCTCATTATTCTAATTATTATGCTACATTAAGCTAGCTGTAGCCTACAGCTTCATATTACATTTAAACATATAAAGGTGGGATTGAGCTCTTTATCTAACTCTCAGCAAGAAAACAAATTGGCATTTTTCTAAACTCTCTATTAAGACTTGATGCTGCACAGGGAAAGAAAATGAGGTAAACAACCCTGAAACTCATCACATCCCACTGAAATACCTTGGTTGCAGTTGTGAGAGTAAAATCTCCTCCAGCCCGGGCAGCAATCTGGGTAGAAATGCAAAGGAGAAGCTGCTCTGTTCACCTGTCGGTATGCCACCAAGTACGTAGTCCTGCGGAGACGAAGTACAGACACCCACAGCGTTTAGGCATTTCTAATTATTCATGCTGTCATCACTCTCATCTGTAAGTGTGTGTGTCTGTGCGTGTGGGGTTCAGCCTGTGAGGCCTTTTCCATGATCTGTCACACAGCAGGAATGCTGATGAGAGGATGGTAATTTGGTGGAATACTGAACCACGGACCACTGACTTCCAAGAGTGTGTCAGAGATGAGAGAGGGGCTGGAGATCGTATCGAAAATCAGAGCTTTTGCTGCAGCCTGCTGAGAGCTTGGTATGTTTAGCTTGCAGGGGGTGATGAACCGAAAGCTAAAGGAACCAGTTTGGGATGTGCTTTCTTAAAACAAAACAAGGAACTATTTTCTAGGGCTGTAATCGTCTACATAATGAGCACACAAGTTACAAATACTTTAAAGTGAAGCTCCATTTTGGTGGCAAGAGGAGTTAAAGAGAAAAAAATGGGGAGAATGTAGGGGTGGGTTGGGGGGGGGTCAGAGCTAGAAAAAGGGAGAGAGAGAAGTATGGAGGGAGATAGAGTCCAAAATAAACACGACCAGTCTCTGTGGGCAAGCAGTTCATTTCCCGTCGTTACACAAAGTATTCGATATTTAGATTCTACCCAAATATGTGCCACCATGACCCAGTTCTGTGAAAAATGCACATGTATGTGTATATGTGTGTGTTTGTGTGAAGTCAAGATCTATTTATGATTGTATTCCTAACCCTTTCCCTTCCTAAACATGTCAAGCACTGTTTACTCCTTAATAAACTAAACATCTTCAGATAAAGGCTGACTCTCGATGTAAACTGACCGTGCAGTTCGGCTGGTTTTTCTCCCCCAAAAAGCTGTAGATGTCTGATTTAGTTGTTGTGTCTTTGTGCTGATTCAGTGTATGGAGGGCTGAGAGAGTTTGTCTCACTTGTATGTGCTGCAGAGGCGATGCCCCTGACACAGGGTGAGGTAGGGCTTGTGCACTGGCTGGACGAACGACTCTGTCGTAGTGACAACACTGTGACGGAGGTCTCTGCCGCACACCCTTCTCCTGTGAAAGGCAGACGTGAGATTTGATGTTAAAAACTGACCAGAAGTGCACATTTGTAGGCGCTCCAGCTGCACCGGAAGCTGAGCTGGTTTTTAAATGGAGACATTTTTACAGCTTTTAAGTCATTCCAGACCCAAGTTCAAACAGTTTGAGATATTTAAGCCCTAAGTGGTCCCCAATTCACATGAAAAACTCCAGATTGGAGTCTAATTGCTCCTGAATGACCTATGTAATCACTCCTGAATGTGTCCGAGTTAAGAGCTGATCTTCGACCTCAAAGTTGCCACTTGACCTTTCATTCACCTTTCAGTTAATTTTGGCCTATGTACAAATCAACTGAAAAGGACAAAATGAGTCTGCCGATACTGATGTGCATCTAAGAGTTGGAACAGAGACTGAGGTCATTTGACCAACCTGTATACATTCACATTGGCTGAGAATGTCACAGTATGAATGACAGCTAAAGGGGAGATCTGCAGCTGAAATCAGGACAGAGCTACTGACTAAATGACAGGCCATTACAAACACATGAAGAGTATTAAGTGAGCTATTACCCGTGGTGAGCGAAGAACTGGGGAGTGGCCATCACATGAAGGATGAAGAGGGAGGAGGAAAGGAGCAGTATTTGGTACATCGTCTTCCTCTTTCCCACGTTCCCTCGCTGGGTCTCTTGGACTCTTCTCCGTGCCAGTCGGAGGGAAGAGGAGAGGAGGATGAAGAAGGGGTGACGGGGGGAAGGGTGTGGATTGAATCCAAAGTCTCCTCACGCTGAATATCTATGTGTTTCCTTCAAGGAGGACCACTCCAGCTACCTATAAGGAGAGGGCATGGGGAGAGGATGTGTTAAAGCAATAAAACGGAACAAAAAATTATGCGAATAAGGGGATAAATAAAGAAACCTAAATGGAATACAGTTCATTCTTTTGCAGCCACAGAGCAAATCCTACTTCCTTTGAAGCCATGGACCACTAGAGGGAAGGACTCTGGTGTCAGTGTCAGCTGTGTCATGTCTGCATTAGCAGATTTCTACAGGCGACCACACCAGAGCCTTTGCACTCCTTTTCAAAAAAGGATTAGCACCCATTAAATCTGTGTAGAAAATGTTAATGGGTCTGGAGAAGCTCTGTCACTTATGATTAGCGGGGTCGCTGAGGACAGGTAAAGGGGAAGCCTGAGAAACAGCAGATTACTGAACCCGGAAGTCATTAAATAGCAAATAAAAAAACTAGCTGAAACTGGAAAGTGGTCACATTTGTACGGCAGGGAGCAGCTTGAGCTGAGCAGTATGGGTCTGGGCAAAAGAGACACGCGATTGTGTCAAATAAAAATGAGAGACTTTACATCTGGAAACATCTCAATTAAAAAATGGATCGTTTATAGCTCTTTTCAGTTTTTACTTTCAACTTTTAACATCCCTGATTTGTATTTTATATCACAAATAAAGTTGTTGCTGTTGGGTTTTTTCTCAGTGAATGTTTCTAAAAGTTATTAAACAGGGTGCAATGAGAAAACAGCAATAAAGACCTAACATGTATCTAAAGAGTTCATTTGCTCCCACTGTACATTTGGATTTCTGCGCTAACCCTAAATGTCCAGTTGACATTCCCAACGACACAGAAAAGCCTTCTGGAAAGATATTGGAGATCTCGCTGCTAGGCAGATGTTTGAATGCATCCAATAAGAACATAGAGGGGCATCAATGACCTGCACCTGCCCTGCCTCTGAGGTCACAGGGTAAAAGACAAAAAAGCCAGAGCACTCTCATTTCACAGATATGTTCATCCACCCTCACACCATATTAGATTATAACATACTGTAGAGGATTAAAAGAAAGACTGAGCCACCCATTCCCAAGTAGGACTGTCAGAGTGCATGACAGTCAGCTCGGACCCGCTCCTGCCCTAATGTAAGCCTACAGGCATGTTTTAACTCAGCCGATACTAAACCCCTGGGAAATCTCTCAGAGCACATTAAATCCATCCAGGCAGTATCACCAGTTTTCAGGACCGAAGCCTGCTGGAGAGTCCTCAGTTATCCTGGAGGTGACACTAAGCCACGGATGACAGTTTGCATGTCTCTCTGATCTCTGGCTGGCTTTGTGCCTGAAGACGTGACATGCACTTCTAAAGCCCTGCATTCATTCACAAATCACTTCAGAGAGCAGGACACTGTGCAGCAGGTAGCCACTTTCGAGATGATATGTGTTAACGATTCAGCATCATTACACTGGCAGGGGAAGATCGCCACAGGGGGAAACACTTGTCCAAAAAGTTAGTGTCGGTTAGGACATTGGAGTTTTATCAGCTTTATTTTAAAGTCTTTTGGGTGTCAGGAAGTACATCAGGAACACCAGAGACTTAATCCGTGTTTGTATATGCACATGCATGTGTTTCAAAGCATAATCAATCCTGGCCTACTGACACATTAAAAAGCAATCGGACCATTTTTAGATTCACCGCGAGAGGGCGCTGTTTTACAGGCACTGTATATAAAGTTTAAGAGACCCTCTCTCCTCCGCGCTATTCTCACGCACACAGAGTCACGTTAAACGCATGGTTTCACGAGAGAATCGGAAATAAATACAAAGAAAAACCAAAGAGTCCTACATCAAAGAACAAGCGGGCATGCCGGACACACCATTAAACACGAGCCACACTCCGGGGCGCCCGCATGGATACATAAGAATAATGACAAACCGTGCAATAAACTATCAGCTCCTCTAAGATGACTCCCGCAAAACAATTAAAAAAATTAAAAAGCACACACACTTGTACACTGCTGGTAGTAGAGAAACAGCCGGAGGTCTGATAAAAGTTAGTTTCCTTATATTCCGCCAAGTGAGGGGAGAGTCCAGTGATAAAACTCCGCCACTACTCAGGTTTGTCCTAGAGCTCGGACTGTCAGAGAGCATGGGGGGCGATGGTAGGACCTCCTCCCACTCCTCCAGCTGGGTGTCCCGCAGCTCACTCTTGCCTTCACTGGGGGTGGGGG